>NC_041388.1:362605389-362642464 GCF_002162155.2 Triticum dicoccoides
GCCCACGCCGGCCTGGCGACCTGCCAGGTCCGCCGCCCACGCCCGCATGCCCCTGGGCGTGCGCCCGAACGGGGCGCGCCCGTTACCCGTCGCCCGCGCCCTGAATGGCCTCTGTGCCACTGAACGGGGGGGCCCACGCCCCCCAGAACGTGTTAAAAAAAAGAAAAAAAAGAAAAAGAATTAAAAAATATATATATATATATTAAATAGATAAATAATAATTAAATTAATTAATTAATTAATGAAGGAATTAATTAAGTTAATTAATCATAATTAGATTAACCTAATTAACTAATTAGTTTAATTAAACAGTAATTAGATTAGCTAAATATTAATTAGACTAAACAGTCAATGACGAACGGGACCCACCTGTCGGGTTGACCAAGTCAACCCTGTTGACTGCTGAAGTCAGCATGACATCATGCCGACGTCATAAATCCATTTTCGAATTAAATAATTAATTAATTAAATTCCAGAAATTAATAAAATCTTTAAGAAATCATATCTTTTAATCAGTAACTCGGATTAAAATATTTTCAACATGAAAGTTGCTCAGAACGACGAGACGATTTCGGATACGCAGTCCGTTCGTCCGCCACACACCCCTAACCTATCGAACTCGCAACTTTTCCCCTCCGGTTCATCGGTCCGAAAAGGCGAAACACCGGGAATACTTTCCCGGATGTTTCCCCCCTTCGTCGGTATCACCAACTACCGCGATTGGGCGCACCTAGCATCGTACTTGTCATGTCATGCATCGATATGCATTTGTTTGCATTGTATTCATTGTTTCTTCCCCCTCTTCTCTCCCGTAGACTACGAGACCGACGCTGCTGCTGCCCAGTTCGGTTACGGAGTTGACGACCCCTCCTTCTTGCCAGAGCAATCAGGCAAGCCCCCCCCCCTTGATCACCAGATATCGCCTATTTTACTCTATACTGCTTGCATTAGAGTAGTGTAGCATGTTACTGCTTTCCGTTGATCCTATTCTGATGCATAGCCTGACATTGTTGCTACACCTGTTGATACCTTACCTGCAATCCTAAATGCTTAGTATAGGATGCTAGTTTATCATCTTTGGCCCTACATTCTTGTCAGTCTGCCTTGCTATACTATCGGGCCGTGATCACCTGGGAGGTGATCACGGGTATATACTATACATACATACATACTATACAGATGGTGACTAAAGTCGGGTCAGCTCGAAGAGTACCCGCGAGTGATTCACGGATTGGGGGCTGAAAGGACCTTTGTCCCGACGGCCCTCTGTGTGGATCTTTGTGGCGGAGCGACAGGGCAGGTTGAGACCGCCTAGGAGAGAGGTGGGCCTGGCCCTGTTCGGCGTTCGCGGACACTTAACACGCTTAACGAGATCTTGGTATTTGATCTGAGTCTGGCTACGAGCCTATACGCACTAACCATCTACGTGGGAGTAGTTATGGGTATCCCGACGTCGTGGTATCAGCCGAAGCACTTCAGACGTCAGCGACGGAGCGGCGCGCGCCGGATTGGACTGGAACGCCTACTAGGCTAGGTCTGCTTTCGGCCGCCCTCGCAACGTGCAGGTGTGCTCAGGGCGATGGGCCCAGACCCCTGCGCGCTTAGGTTTAGACCGGCGTGCTGGCCTCTCTGTTTTGCCTAGGTGGGGCTGCGACGTGTTGATCTTCCGAGGCCGGGCATGACCCAGGAAAGTGTGTCCGGCCAAATGGGATCGAGCGTGTTGGGCTATGTGGTGCACCCCTGCAGGGAAGTTTAATCTATTCGAATAGCCGTGATCTTTGGTAACAGGACGACTTGGAGTTGTACCTTGACCTTATGACAACTAGAACCGGATACTTAATAAAACACACCCTTCCCAGTGCCAGATACAACCGGTGGTCGCTCTACCTTAGGGATATGAGGAGGGGATCGCCGGGTAGGATTATGCTATGAGATGTTACTTGGAGATGCTACTTGGAGGACGTCGACCTACCCTCTTCTGCCTGTTGTAAGACGAAGGTGACCAGAAGCGTAGTCTTCGATAAGACTAGCTATCCCCCTCTTATTCTGGCATTCTGCAGTTCAGTCCACTGATATGGCCTCCTTACACATATACCCATGCATATGTAGTGTAGTTCCTTGCTTGCGAGTACTTTGGATGAGTACTCACGGTTGCTTTCTCCCCCCTTTCTCCCCTTTCCTTTCATTCTGGTTGTCGCAACCAGATGCTGGAGTCCAGGAGCCAGACGCCACCGTCGACGACGACCCCTACTACACTAGAGGTGCCTACTACTACGTGCTGCCCGCTGATGACGACCTGGAGTAGTTTAGGAGGATCCCAGGCAGGAGGCCTGCGCCTCTTTCGATCTGTATCCCAGTTTGTGCTAGCCTTCTTAAGGCAAACTTGTTTAACTTATGTCTGTACTCAGATATTGATGCTTCCGCTGACTCGTCTATGATCGAGCACTTGTATTCGAGCCCTCGAGGCCCCTGGCTTGTATTATGATGCTTGTATGACTTATTTTATTTGTAGAGTTGTGTTGTGATATCTTCCCGTGAGTGCCTGATCTTGATCGTACACATTTGCGTGCATGATTAGTGTACGATTAAATCGGGGGCGTCACATGGAGATTCTCCAGTCGAGTGCGCTCGGCCAAGTTAGCCAAGCGGGCGTCCTCCAAGGCCCGGGCCTCGGGGGTTTCTCCGACGATAGGAGTGTGGAGCGCGTCCATGTTCCAGCGGCGAAGCTCCTCTCGCTGTAATGACGTGAGAGGTTCGAGGAGATACTCATCGTGGGGATGCGACGGGTCACCCCCACCCGCGCCTCCACCAGCGCGAGGGAAACCGGGAGGACTATGCTTTCCATCGACCGCCAGAACCTCAGCCGCTGGGTCGCTGCTGTCGCACTCGGATGCGGTCTCCGTGGAGCCAGTCGAACAGGCCGCAGAGGGATTCGTCGGGCTCGATTGCCGCGACTTGTGGAGCGGCCGACTGGCGAGCCACGGCATGCCTCGCCCACCTCTGAAGTCTCGACCAACCGGAGCGCTTGCGCCGGTGGGAGACAGAGCGGGGAGACGACACGGGGGCCGACCGATACTGGGTCGACGGCTGCCGCAGGAGGACGCCACGAACGCATGCGCAGAAGTGCGTCACACCGCAGACGGGGAGCGCGTCGATGTCGAGTGGTGCCTCCTGAAGCCAGGCGGAGTCGTCGGCGATGAACGTGAGCGCGCCGAGGCGGATCTCATGGCCCTCCACCAAAACTCCGCATGAAACCATGATCAAAGGGATCGGAAAAATCGCAACTTCTCCAATCAGGCGCTAAGATTCCTGCCGCACGGTGGGCGCCAACTGTCGTGGTTTTAACTCTGACAGTGATGTAGGGGGGTGTGTATGGAGAGGCTAGATCTCAGCTATTGGGAAGTTGTAAACACACGAGGATTACGAGTTCAGGCCCTTCTCGGAGGAAGTAACAGCCCTACGTCTTGGTGCCCGGAGGCGGTCGATTGGATTATGTGTGTATGAATAACAGGGGTGCGAACCCTTCATACTGAGGAGGGGGTGGCTTATATAGAGTTCGCCGGCCTTCTCTTGCCCTCAGTGATGCAGGGTTTAAGGTACATTTAAGGTTGGGCGTTACTGGTAACGCCCCTAATAAAGTGCTATAATGACCATAAAGACTACTTAATAGCCGACCGTTTGCCTGCGGAGTGACTTTAGGTCTCCTGGCAGTTGAGTGGTTGGCTTCATGGTTGAGTGATAGCTTCTTGGTCGAGTGTCTTGAACCCGTCGAGTGGGATACCTTCAAGTCGATTGAAAGGTGACTTCTTCTAGGGATGTCCTTGGGTAGGGCTCTTTGGACAGGTCCGTGCCCCTACCCTAGGTACATAGCTTCATCACCATGTGCTGCTTGAACTGAGCTTTTTCATAGTCGATCTTTTGCTTCAGTTCAACGATGTGCTGAGCTAGAGCTAGCTCAGAAGCAATGGCGCCAGTGAAAACGACGCTGAGGCCAATTGGAAGTTGCAGATCATCAAAGCTGAGATTGGGGGTTTCAAACCACTCATCAATGAAGTTGTGGATGATTGCCACATCAAAGAGAGGCAAATCATTGAAGATTTCTGCTTCTTCCTTGCTCTTAATCAGTTGCTCAAGAGCGTCATCTGCAAGATCTTCATCGCTGGACAGATCAATTGCGTCATTGCACAGAATAGCAGCAGGAGTCAGTTCTTGGTTAGTGGGTTGCAAGGGCATCTTCACTCTGGAGGGCTTGGAGATGCGTGACAAATCTTCAAACTGCACACTGTGTTTAGGAGGTGCAGTGGCCAGAGGCTTCGCCTATAGGACCTTTGGTGCAGGAGCAGGCTTTGAAGCTTTAGGCTTCTTCAGTTTCTTTGACTTCGGCGATGTAGGCGCTTCATCAGATTCAGCGTCATCTGCAGGCTCATCCACGGCTGTCCCTTGAACCATGATATGAGTGATGAGACCTTCCAGGTTGTAGAAGGGCCCAACAAGATTGGGTTCAGCTTCGCGTGTGCCATCAGCATGAGGAGCAGAGGGGCCTGGATTGAAGTCTAAGCCTCGTGACTTCTTGTTCTCTTTGGCCGAGTTCCTGGCAAACTGAAGGTTGCGCTTGAACAGATTATCATCGCAGCACCACAGTAATGAAGATGGATCTGCATCCGCAGGCTGTGGTCCACGGACCATGCAAGGATAGAAGCCTTGTTCAATGGCTTCAGCTCTGGACTTGGGTTGAAGATTTTTGTATAGATTGTCTCCCCATGGTCGTTTGATGGCATTCTTCTCAACATACTCCCGGGTCACGAACCTGTACTTGAACCACTGTTCTGCCCAATATCTTCAAATCCATTGGATTCGAGTTTTTTGCTGATTGTAGTCCTCCTCTGGATCTATCTTGTACAGCTCATAGAGGTCAGGAGGCAAATCTCTTAAGGTGTTGCCACGATGCTGTCTGCCACCCTTTCTTGTAGGTTTCTCTGGTGCCATGAACTTCAAACTGAATGGCTTCAGCACATTCAAAGGTTTCAAAGGCTTTCGCTTGCTGGTCAAACAGGAACTGGCTTCGGGAGAATTTATATGATGCTGTAAGAATTCTGCAAATGAATGCAGACTATGAGAACCAAGGGATTCTCCCATGGACATGTACCTGTGACAGCATTAAGGTGCGAGGGAAGGGGAGGAGGTCATATGCATTCTCAGAAGATTTTGAAGATAAATCAGTTTAGAAGACATTGACCTCATAGTGCGAAGACATTCACTCATAGATAGAGAGTTGGTTCCAGATTTGTACGAATCCTCCAATAAGTACAAGTGAGGAATCTAACTACTTTGTGAAGCATAAGTGAACATACTAGGCATATTATGAGATGCAGTATGAAATAGATCCAACTTGTGTGAACAGAAACTGCTTGTGGTAGAAAGTGATGAATCTATAGGATCAAAGGGGCTGTAAAAAGGAAGTTTTATTTACCACACGAAGAACTGCTAGACTGAGTGGGAGAGGAGGCCGAGCAGTTCGATCGTCCGTGCCCTAACTTGGCGACGGAGGACACCTACAGCGACGGCGGAGAAGACGATGTCTGCGGCCATCGTGAAGACGGTGTCGATGAGGTCGTGGTAGCTAAGCGCTTCGTCGCCAGCGTCGTCGAGGGCTAGCGGTGGCGCTAGGGTTTGTGCGAGAGTGGAAGAAGGGATAATGACTGTGGTGAGGCGTGTATTTATAGGGATAGGGACGGCACAGTGTTATTACACAGGTGGCCCTGGCGATTCGCATCTGAGGGACACGTGGCTATCATGCAACACATCGGAGGTTGTTCCACATTCCCACGCACGCCTGGATTGTCGGGTGGTCGTTCCCACTTCTCCGGGTTTCAGGTGAAGGAATTAGCATTGAAAACGGACTTAATGTTTGTCTCTGTATCTTTTGCTGACAAGGACGCAGAGAAGACATTCAACAGTTTCAATAGAATGCATATGATTTGGACAGATAGAGTTTGAGACAGAAAGCATAGAGAGATTAGGGTCCGATCACATTCACTTAGTTCAAAAGATTCAACAAGGAAGACGTAGCTATAAGTGAATGCTGTAGAGGACAGAACACTAGTATGTATATATCAGAAGGCAATCAAGTCAACATAGTGAAGATAATCATGAAGACAAGTTGAAATTGAAGACAAACCAAATGTGAAGACATAGCAAATGTAACGCCATGGGTAAAACACTTCAAACAGAAGAATTTGGTGGTGGCGTTACCCACCGTATAGGAAGTATTAGACCCAGACACGGTGCACAATTATCGTGGCGCTCCGAAGTCAAATTACACGTTAATGTATTCACACTCAGAATGTAAGTCTTCATTGATTGAAGATATACTTTACTTCGTGTGTTGCACATCTAAGTCATCAACATACATAAGTGTTAGGATGTGTGCCTAATCACAGGACATTTGAGGATTCCAAGATATTTAGCTCACACCGTAACTTGCAAAACCTCTTCTCATCCAAGGGCTTGGTGAAGATATCTGCCAATTGCTCTTCAGTGTTGACGTGTATGATATCAATATCTTCCTTCATAACATGATCTCTGAGAAAGTGATGACGAATTTCAATGTGCTTTGTCTTTGAGTGCTGAACCGGGTTGTTGGCAATCTTGATGGCGCTTTCGTTGTCACAGTAGAGTGGCACTTGCTTCAGATGAATTCCATAGTCTTTGAGTGTTTGCTTCATCTAGAGAAGCTGAGCGCAGCAAGATACAGCAGCAATGTATTCAGATTCAGCAATGGAGAGAGATACACAGTTCTGCTTCTTTGAAGACCAACATATAAGTGATCGTCCCAGAAAATGACATGTGTCTGATGTAGACTTGCGATCCACCTTGTCACCAGCATAATCAACATCCGAGAATCCAATTAGATCAAACTCTGATCCCTTTGGATACCATAATCCTAGTGTTGGGGTGTGAGCCAAATATCTGAGAATTCGCTTCATAGCTAAGTGATGCGATTCCTTTGGTGCCGCTTGGAACCGGGCGCACATGCAAACACTAAGCATGATATCTGGCCTAGATGCACATAAATAAAGCAAGGAACCAATCATGGAGCGATATACCTTTTGATCGAACTCTTTACCATTGTCGTCGGGACCCAGATGATGTTTGGCTGGCATTGGCGTCGTGAAGCCTTTGCAATCTTGCATTCCAAATTTCTTCAGGCAATCTTTGAGGTATTTCTCTTGATATATAAAGATGTCGTTGCGTTGCTGACGTATTTGAAGACCAAGGAAGAACTTCAGCTCACCCATCATGTGCATCTGATATTGCTCTTGCATCATATATCCAAACTCGTCAGTGTATTTCTGATTGGTGCAGCCAAAGATAATGTCATCCACATATATTTGGCACACAAATAGTTCACCATCATATGTCTTCGTGAAGAGAGTAGGGTTGAGAGAACCAGGTTTGAAGCCTTTGCTCTTCAGGAAGTCTTTGAGCGTGTCATACCAAGCCCGAGGGGCTTGTTTGAGGCCATACAATGCCTTGTTGAGCTTGTACACCATGTCAGGATGTTTTGGATCTTCAAAGCCAGGCGGTTGTGCAACATACACTTCTTCTTCAATCTTGCCATTGAGAAAAGCACTCTTCACATCCATTTGATGCAGAAGAATGTTATGATGATTTGCATAGGCCAGCAGTATGCGTATGTCTTCAAGTCCAGCCACAGGAGCAAATGTTTCATCGAAGTCAATTCCTTCAACTTGAGTGTATCCTTGAGGAACGAGACGACCTTTGTTTCTGACAACTTGACCATGATCATCTTGCTTGTTGCGATATATCCATTTGGTGCCTATTATATTGTGCTTGCGAGGATCAGGACGCTTAACCAGTTCCCATACATTACTCAGCTCAAATTGTTGAAGCTCTTCTTGCATAGCTTGAATCCATTCAGGTTCCATGAAGGCTTCATCAACTTTCTTGGGTTCAGATATTGAAATGAATGTGAAGTGCCCATAGAAATTTGCTAGTTGTGTTGCCCTTGAACGAGTGAGTGGACCTAGTGCATTGATGCTATCAATTGTTCTCTCAATCTGTACTTCATTTGCAACACGAGGATGTACATGATGAAGATTTTGCTCTTGCTGATCATTGTCATCATTGGAGGGTTGAGCATTGTCTTCAGGTTGATCAGGTGTAGAGATGATAAGTTCCTCTTTAGGCTGAGCTTCAGATGGTATGATTTCTCCAGTTTCCATAAGTTTGATTGATTCACTGGATGTAACTTCATCTAGCACATTTGGCAGGTTCTCTCTTTGCGAGCCGTTAGTCTCATCGAACCGCACATCCACAGTTTCAACCACTTTATAGTGAAAGAGGTTGAAGACTCTGTAGGAGTGTGAATCCTTTCCATATCCAAGCATAAAACCTTCATGTGCTTTCAGTGCAAATTTTGAAGTGTGATGTGGATCGTTGATCCAGCACCTGGCGCCAAAGACTCCGAAGTAACTGACATTTGGCTTCGTGCCAGTAAGGAGCTCATAGGATGTCTTGTTAAGAAGCTTGTGAAGATAAACACGGTTGATGATATGGCATGCAGTATCAATGGCTTCAGGCCAAAATTTTCTTGGAGTCTTGTATTCATCAAGCATCGTCCGAGCCATCTCAATAAGTGTTCTGTTCTTGCGTTCGACGACGCCATTCTGCTGTGGCGTGTACGGAGCTGAGAATTCATGTGTGATGCCCAAAGTATCAAGATATGTATCTAGCCCAGTGTTCTTGAATTCAGTGCCATTGTCACTTCTGATGTGCTTTATCTTGATGCCATAGTTGTTCATGGCTCGATTGGCGAAGCGTCTGAAGACATCCTGCACTTTAGTCTTATAGAGGATTATATGCACCCAAGTATATCTTGAATAATCATCAACAATGACAAAGCCATAGAGACAAGCAGTAGTAGTAAGAGTTGAGTAATGAGTGGGACCGAAATGGTCCATGTGGAGCAGTTCGAAGGGTTGAGTCGTTGTCATGATTGTCTTCGAGGGATGCTTGGCCCTCGTCATCTTTCCTGCTTCACAGGCACCGCATAAGTGATCCTTCTTGAACTTGACGCCCTCGATGCCTATGACATGCTTCTTTCTTGTAAGAGTGTGCAAGTTCCTCATGCCAGCATGCCCTAGCCTCCTATGCCAGAGCCAGCATTCTGAAGCTTTTGCTAGAAGACATACGACAAGTTGTGGTCCTGCTGAGAAATCTACCACGTACAAATCATCTTTCCGATACCCTTCAAACACTAGAGACTTGTCAGATTCCATTAGAACAAGGCAACGATATTTTCCAAACATCACAATCATGTTTAAATCGCAAAGCATTAAGGCAGACATTAAGTTGAAACCAAGGGATTCAACAAGCATGACTTTATCCATGTGTTGATCCTTTGAGATTGCAACTCTACCTAGTCGACCCAATACCTTACTTTTACCAGTGTCAACAAATGTGATGTGACTTTTGTCAGATGGACGTAAGGTTGAGTCCATAAGAAGTTTTCGCTTGCCAGTCATGTGACTAGTACACCCACTATCAATAATACATTCTGAAGCAGCTGGTGTCGTACCCTACAGTGCAGTTAGGGGGATAGGCTTCATGAAGAGAATTGTGGAAGCAAAAACATTTGACGAGCAAGTGGATTATGAAAGCTTAGATCGAGGTTAGGACTGATAGGGCAAGTAGCAAGCGACTCAGGAACAAAATACATAATAAGACCATTTGGGCATTTGATCTTGCGCCGTACAAGATGTTTAAGATCCCCAGCAATAGCTTCAGACGATTTTGGTTTTTGGCTGGAGACCTTTCCCTGCAAAAAAGAGTTAAGCTTTCTTAGCCACCCACATCTTCAAGGGTGGCTTCGAAGCAATGAGTCTAAGTGCAGCATCTAAGAACTTTGGCTTTGGAGCCCTAGCAAAAAGTCTGGCAGGTGAATAATAGTACTCGTAAGAATAAGCAGAATAGTTTTTGGTCTTATGAACATGGCGGTTTGATGAAACGCGCTCATATTCATAGGCCTGAGTAAGGTTTCCCTACAAAACATTTGCATTAGTGCGACTCAGGTGAGTCCTCTGTCTATATGAAGCCTTTGGACCATATGAAGCCTGTGGTCTGGGGTTTGTCTTCTTCACTTGTGGTGTCATGACGACATTCACAGGAAGATTCTCCAAACACATTTTCGGCACCCAGACCTTCTTCATAGGTGGCCCATTCCTGCAGTTAGTACCAATATACCTGGCAAACACTTCACGATTCTGATTCTTAAACAGTTTATAGTTTGCATCAAAGGATTCATCAATAACAATGGGATTAGCACAAGTGAAGCTAGATAGGGTGGATGGATCCACTGAAGGTCCCTTTGCAGCAACCCATGTGGTTTTGGGGTACTTCTCAGGTTTCTAGTAAGAGCCATCAGCATTCATTTTCCTTTTGAACCCAACACCCTCTTTCCTAGGGTTTCGGTTCAGGATCTGCCTTTTGAGGACATCACATAGTGTCTGATGCCCTTTGAGGCTCTTAAACATCCCTGTTTCAAGCAATGTCTTCAACCTAGCATTCTCATCAGCAATAGCAGTGGCATCCTCAGCAGAGGGGTTAGTTGGTACATAAGCAGTTGAAGATATTGCAATAGTAGCAGCAGTAGAACAACCAGCAACAGAAGTAGCGTTGTCACGCTCAATACATTTAAGACATGGTGGTTCAAATCCTTCCTGAGCAGAACTGATCTGTTTGGCACAAAGTGACTCGTTTTCCTTTTGAAGATCTTCATGAGCCGCTCTCAATTTCTCAAGATCTTGCTTCCTTTGAAGATAATCATAGGAAAGTTTTTCATAAGTTGTTGAGAGTGTTTCATGACGACTTTCAAGTTCCTCATACTTAACGTGAAGATTTTTTATGTCTTCAATTAAGGACTGAGATCGAGTCATTTCAGCGTCTAACAGGTCATCGCTTTTGTCTAACAATTTTTGAATATGTTCCATAGCTTTCTGTTGTTCAGTTGCAATTTTAGCAAGTGTTTTGTAGCTGGGTTTGGAACCACAATCAGAGTCATCTTCACTGGAAGTTTGATAGTGAGTAGTGCGTGTGTTTACCTTGGCACCGCGTGCCATGAAGCAGTAGGTAGGAGCGGAGTAGTCCTTGTCATTTGCATCGGTGTCGGTGACGGAGTCATTGTCTTCAGTGTTGAAGATGGACTTGGCAACGTATGCCATAGCCAGACTCGCAACGCCAGAATCGGACTCCTCCTCAGACTCCACCTCCGCCTCCTCGAAAGCGGACTCCTCCTCTGAATCCATTTCCTTGCCAACAAACACACGTGCCTTGCCAGATGATCTCTTCTTGTGTGATGAAGACTTTGAGGAGGACTTGGAAGAAGACTTTGAGTATTTCTTCTTCTTCTTGTCGTCAGAATCATACTCCTTGATCTTCTTTTTCTTCTTGTTCTCATTGTCCCACTGCGGACACTCAGAGATGTAGTGGCCAGGTTTCTTGCACTTGTGGCATGTTCTCTTCTTGTAGTCATGAGCAGAAGCTTCATCATTCCTTGAGCTTGATCGTGAGGACTTTTTGAAGCGTTTCTTCTTGGTGAATTTTTGGAACTTCTTCACAAGCATAGCAAGCTCCTTTCCAATGTCTTCAAGATCATCAGAACTGCTGTCCGGCTCTTCTTCAGATGAGGAGACAGCTTTTTCCTTCAAGGCATGAGTTCGCCCATAGTTGGGACCGTAGATGTCTCTTTTCTCAGAAAGCTGAAACTCGTGTGTGTTGAGCCTCTCAAGTATGTCAGACGGATCGAGTGTTTTGAAGTCAGGACGTTCTTGAATCATCAGGGCTAGGGTGTCAAATGAGCTGTCAAGTGATCTCAGGAGTGTCTTGACGACTTCATGCTTGGTGATCTCAGTGGCGCCGAGGGCTTGAAGCTCATTTGTGATGCCAGTGAGTCGATCAAACGTGAGCTGAACATTCTCATTGTCATTTCTCTTGAAGCGGTTGAAGAGGTTGTGAAGGACACTGATTCTCTGATCTCTCTGGGTTGAGACGCCTTCGTTGACCTTGGAGAGCCAGTCCCAGACTAGCTTAGATGTTTCTAAAGCACTCATGCGGCCATACTGTCCTTTGTTTAGATGACCACAGATGATGTTCTTGGCAGTGGAGTCCAGTTGAACAAACTTCTTGACATCAGCAGCGGTGACACCTTCACCAGCCTTGGGAACACCATTCTTGACGACATACCATAGGTCGACATCAATGGCTTCAAGATGCATGCGCATCTTATTCTTCCAGTAGGGATATTCAGTTCCATCAAAGAAGGGGCACGCAGCGGAGACTTTAATTATCCCTGCAGTCGACATAGCTAAAACTCCAGGTGGTTAAACCGAATCACACAGAACAAGGGAGTACCTTGCTCTGATACCAATTGAAAGTGCTAGTGATCGACTAGAGGGGGGTGAATAGGCGATTTTTATGAAAGTCTTCAAAACATGGAAGTTTCGAAGACAAACGATAGAAATAAACCTATTACCATGCAGCGGAAGGTAGACTACACTAGGCAAACTATAGTCAAGTATTCAATGGAGTGAAAGCACAATGACTAATAGCAGCTAGGCAGTAAAGATCAGGTAGGAAGATATTGTGAAGCCAATCAGAACAAGCAGTCACTCAGTGAAGACAAAAGATAAAGCAATCATACAATGACTTCACAAGGACCAACAGTAAGTAAAGGGAAGGGAAGGATGAAACCAGTGACTCATTGAAGACAATGATTTATTGGACCAGTTCCAGTTGCTGTGACAACTGTACGTCTAGTTAGGGAGGTTGAGATTCAACTCAGAAGACCTCGTCTTCACCTTATTCCCCTTGAGCTAAGTGTTGGAAATATGCCCTAGAGGCAATAATAAATTAGTTATTATTATATTTCCTTGTTCATGATAATCGTTTATTATCCATGCTAGAATTGTATTGATAGGAAACTCAGATACATGTGTGGATACATAGACAACACCATGTCCCTAGTAAGCCTCTAGTTGACTAGCTTGTTGATCAATAGATGGTTATGGTTTCCTGACCATGGACATTTGATGTCATTAATAACGGGATCACATCATTAGAAGAATGATGTGATGGACAAGACCCAAACCTAAGCCTAGCACAAGATCATGTAGTTCGTATGCTAAAGCTTTTCTAATGTCAAGTATCATTTCCTTAGACCATGAGATTGTGCAACTCCCGGATACCGTAGGAATGCTTTGGGTGTGCCAAACGTCACAACGTAACTGGGTGGCTATAAAGGTACACTATAGGTATCTCCGAAAGTGTCTGTTGGGTTGGCACGAACCGAGACTGGGATTTGTCACTCCGTGTGACGGAGAGGTATCTTTGGGCCCACTCGGTAGGACATCATCATAATGTGCACAATGTGATCAAGGAGTTGATCACGGGATGATGTGTTACGGAACGAGTAAAGAGACTTGCCGGTAACGAGATTGAACAAGGTATCGGGATACCGACGATCGAATCTCGGGCAAGTATCGTACCGCTAGACAAAGGGAATTGTATACGGGATTGATTAAGTCCTTGACATCGTGGTTCATCCGATGAGATCGTCGTGGAGCATGTGGGAGCCAACATGGGTATCCAGATCCCGCTGTTGGTTATTGACCAGAGAACGTCTCGGTCATGTCTGCATGGTTCCCGAACCCGTAGGGTCTACACACTTAATGTTCGGTGACGCTAGGGTTATAGAGATATTAGTATGCGGTAACCCGAAAGTTGTTCGGAGTCTCGGATGAGATCCTGGACGTCACGAGGAGTTCCGAAATGGTCCGGAGGTAAAGATTTATATATGGGAAGTCTTGCTTTGGTCGCCGGAAAAGTTTCACGCATTATCGATATTGTACCGGGAGTGCCAAAAGGGGTCTGGGGGTCCACCTGCCTAGGGGGGCCACATGGGCTGTAGGGGTGTGCGCCTTGGCCTATATGGGCCAAGGGCACCAGCCCCAAGAGGCCCATGCGCCAAGAGATAAGGGAAAGGAAGAGTCCTAAAGGGGGAAGGCACCTCCTAGGTGCCTTGGGGAGGATGGACTCCTCCCTGGCCGCACCCTTCCTTGGAGGAAGGGCCAAGGCTATGCCCCCCCCTCTCCCTTGGCCCTATATATAGTGGGGGGGAGGGAGGGCAGCCACACCCAAGCCCTGGCGCCTCCCTCTCCCTCCCATGACACATTTCCCTCCTCCCGCAGCGCTTGGCGAAGCCCTGTTGGAATCCTGCTACTTCCACCACCACGCCGTCGTGCTGCTGGATCTCCATCAACCTCTCCTCCCCCCTTGCTGGATCAAGAAGGAGGAGACGTCGCTGCTCCGTATGTGTGTTGAACGCGGAGGTGCCGTCCGTTCGGCACTAGGATCATCGGTGATTTGGATCACGACGAGTACGACTCCATCAACCCCGTTCTCTTGAACGCTTCCGCACGCGATCTACAAGGGTATGTAGATCCACTCCTCCCTCATTGCTAGATGACTCCATAGATAGATCTTGGTGACATGTAGGAAAATTTTGAATTTATGCTACGTTCCCCAACACTAAGGACACCCAGTCCTCGCCCAATCACTCTGGTAAGTCTTCAAGGTAGACTTCCAAACCTTCACAGACTTCGTTCACCGGCGATCCACAATGACTCTTGGATGCTCAGAATGCGACGCCTAACCGGCTGGAGGATTCACAGTCCTCAAGTGTAATAAGTCTTCAGATCACACAGACAGTTAGACTTAAGTGATGCCTAACACTCTTTGGCTCCGAGTTTTTAGGGCTTTATCCTCGCAAGGAATTCTCTCTCAAAGGCTTTGAGGTGGGTTGCTCTCAAACGACAAAAGCCGTGCACTAACTCTGAGCAGCCAACCGTTTATGGTTGTAGGGGGTGGGCTATTTATAGCTACTAGGCAACCCGACCTGATTTGTCCGAAATGACCCTTGGTCACTAAGGAACTGACACGTGTTCCAACGGTCAGATTTCAAACACACACGGCAACTTTACTTGGGCTACAAGCAAAGCTGACTTATCCAACTCTGGACAAGATTTGCTCTCATAGTCTTCACTCAAAGACATAGGATTTGGTTTAGCATCACTTCAGTCATTCTGACTTGTTCACTTGGACCCCACTTAACAGTACGGTGGTTCCTATGACTCAACAAAGAGGAAAACGAACGACGAAACAACTAAGTCTTCGTGCTCCATAGTCTTCATGCGATGTCTTCTCTTGTCATAGTCTTCAATGTGAATGTCTTCACATACCACCTTTGACTTTAATGTCTTCATTCATTTTTAGGGGTCATCTCTGGTAGGAAAACTGAATCAATGAGGGACTTATACCTGTGTTATCCTGCAATTCTCACAAACACATTAGTCCCTCAACCAGGTTTGTCGTCAATACTCCAAAACCAACTAGGGGTGGCACTAGATGCACTTACAGTAACCTCAGAAACTTATGGTGTAGTAGACGATCATTGGTAATAAGGTGCTCTCTGGGTGAAAGTGATCACGAGATCCTAATGTTAGATTTAGAAGAATTCATTTAACCCGAATAGAAGAGAGATCAGAGTCCCAGAGTATAGACGAGGAATAAAAGATCCTAATACCACCCAATGGCGACATGGGCCCGTAAGACACACAACCAATGTTAGTAAAAGTTTTTCAGTGACTAGACTCAACTTCGGTCAAGGAGTTGGAAAGAGGGATCCTACAGGCAGTCGGATCTGATAACAACTTGTGATGCCCTCGATTCAATCATACACTAATCATACACGCAAACGTGTACAATCAAGATCAAGGACTCACGGGAAGATATCACAACACAACTCTAGACACAAATTAAAATAATACAAGCTTTATATTACAAGCCAGGGGCCTCGAGGGCTCAAATGCACAAGAGTCAGCGGAAGCAACAATATCTAAGTACAGACATAAGTTAGACAAGTTTTGCCTTAAGAAGGCTAGCACAAAAGCAACATTGATCGAAAAGGCAAGGCCTCCTGCCTGGGAGCCTCCTAACTACTCGAAGTTGTCAGCGGCTATCATGTAGTAGTAGGCATCCTCGGGGTAGTAGTAGTCATCAGTGGTGTCGTCTGGCTCCTGGGATCTGTCATCTCGTCGCAATAGTCGGGTATAGGGGAAAAGGAGGAAGCAAAGCAACCGTGAGTACTCATGCAAAGTACTCACCAGACTTACATCAGATCTAAACTAAGTATGCATCTATATCAAAGGAAATGGGCTGTATTTGTGGACTAAACTGCGGAATGCTAGAAGAGAAGGGGAAAGCCTACCCTATCAAAGACTAGCATATTCAAGCATCTTGCAGCATTTAGAAGAGTACATATCAACATAATGTAAAGTAGTAGTGTTATCAACCTCGGCCAGAGATCCTTTCTTGACTCCCTGCGAGAAAGCAATCCCAGAGCCATACTATCCATTTCTCATCACAAGTATCTAGTTCTAGTTGTATCGATCGGGATACAACTCCATGTGTCCGTTACTGTAGGACATGCTATCGATAGATGTTTTCTTCCTTGCAGGGGTGCACCAACTTACCCACCACGCTCGATTAACTCCGGCCAGACACACTTTCCTGGGTCATGCCCGGCCTCGGCCAAACAATACGCCGCAACCCGACCTAGGCTTAATAGAGAGGTCAGCACGCCGGACTAAACCTATGCCCCCAGGGTTCTTGGGCCATCGCCCCAGGAACTCCTGCACGTTGTGTGGGCGGCCGGTGAGCAGACCTAGCTACCTCCTTAAAAAGGCAGGAGCTTACCAGTCCAACCCGGTGCGCACCGCTCAGTCACTGACGTCTATTAAGCTTTGGTTGATGCATACGACGCAGAACGCCCATACAATGCCCACGTGATGGTTAGTGCTATCAGGCCAGAGGCCCGTCGGATCAAATATCCAAATTGTAGTGGATTAGGAGCACGCGGTAATGAGCAGAAAACCCGATCGATGTGACCCCTTCGCCCCATCTCGAGTACTTGCGACAAGGGCTAAGAATGCCCGGCCACGCCTCACAGTTATCTCGCGGGCACCTTCCAATTTAACCTGACTCCACATCACTCGCTATTAAGCTCGCGCGAGTACCCCTCAGGGCCGACCCGTCTTTAGTAACATGGTTCAGTGTAAAGTCATAGTAACCTTAGTAACTGTGTGTCTAACACCAAAGGGGAAACCCGAGGAATCACCCCCGGTGAATTCCACTCGATGTTATTATCAAGGTGAACATAAGAGGGTCCACCCTCGGGGTTCACACTTGAGGGGTTGCACGACAGAGCCGTAATGGAAGTGGTTAAGGAGGAAATCACCCTCGATTAGCTCGACCGTATAGCTACACTATAGAGGTCCCATCAAGAGTGAGGTAAGAGTTTCCACCCTCGGCACTTGATGGTAACTCTGCAGAGTCGTACAACTAGGGGGGTGATGTGCGGTGCCGGGGCGTGGACGTCGATCACGTTGATCGATTCATCGAACATAAAGCGAGGCAACTGTGACAAGTGTGGTCACTGATGGATCTCTAAGAAACCTATACTAAGCAGTTTAGGATAAGTAGGTAATGTAGGAAAGCAGGTAACAAAAACAGGCTATGCATTAGAGTAGGATCATACAGAAAGCAGTAGCAGTTCTAATGCAAGCATGAGAGGGAAAGAAATGGGCGATATCGGAATGCTCAAGGGGGGTTTGCTTGCCTGGAAGCTCTGCTGAAAAAGAAGAAGTGTCGTCGTCGACGTAGTCGATCAATGGGGCATCAGCAGCGGTATCGGGGTCTACCGGAGAGAAGAGGAGGAAGAAACAGTAAATATAGAGCAAACAGATGCATCACTAAGCATTACATTACGACGGGCAGAGCTAGGGTTGTCGTAACGTAGTACTACACGTTGCAGACGGAGGGGATAAACATCCGAGGATGAATCCCCGGGGTTAGAAGAATTCCAGACAGATGAAAGAGAGGGAAAGGTTCCATGTTCAGCATGCTAGGGGCATGTGACAAGTGAAAGGACCGCGCATTAGGATTCGTGGGATTTTTTTGAGCAACTTTCATATAGAAAACATTTTCATCGGAGTTACGGTTTATTTTCTATGAATTTCTAAAGATTTAAACAATATTATGCTAATATCTTTAATTCCAAAAAGGGTTACTGCGTCAACACGACGTCACCCTGACATCAGCAGCCAACCAGCCAGTTTGACTGGTCAAGCTGATGCCTAGGACCCACCTGTCATGGGCAGAGGGTTAACAGAGGGTCTAACTTAATCAGATTAGTTAATTAATAGGTTGGGCCCACCAGCCATTGATTAATTAGCTTAATTAAATAGTTTTAACTAATTTAGTTAATTAAGAAGCTGTGGGGGACACTGGTCAATGACTGGACCAAGTCTGGTCAACAAGTTGACTCAGTCAACTGGGCCCGTGGGACCCAGCTGCCAGTGACTCAGAGGGCTCAGTGGCAGGGCCACATCGGACCGGCACCGGAGTGAGCTCCGAGGAGCCCTGTTCGCGGCGATGGGCTCGGGCGGCTTATTGGGCATGGGTTAACGGGCCGCGGGCGGTGCAGCTCTAGGCGCTGCCAGCGGCACAACCGCCGCCAGGCACGGGGAGGCCGGCATCCATGGCCGGGCGAGGCAAGGCACCGGCGGCCAGGGACGGAAGGCGTTCACGACAAGCGCGGCCAAACGGGGCAGCCGACACGGGGGGCTACGGCGAGCGCGTGCGGGGCCGCAGCATCTCCGGCAAGTGAGCAAGCAGCGGCAAGGGCGAGCGACGGCAGCACCGCGGGGTCGGCTGAAGGCCGTGCCATGCGGGAGGAAGGGGCGGCGCGCAGCGGCAAGCAGCGCAGGCGCTTGCGCAGTCTGGCGCGCGGACGAGCGCGGTGGTGCAGTCGGCGTGCGGGAGGGCGCTGGCGGCTGCAGGGTTATGGGCTGGTGCAGGGACATGGCGACATCAGCGGCGAGGCACCAAGGTAGCAGCTGGCTGCGGTGGCTGTGGGCGGAGGTAGGTGAAGGGCCGGGGCAAGCGGCCTAGTGCGGCCGGCGGGGTCGAGCAGGGGAGGGGCGAGGCACGGGCCGGGCGGAGGCGGGTTGCAGGCGGTGGAGTGAGGGGGCTGCAAGGGGGGTACGTGCGGCTGTGGGCGCATGACGGCACGGTGGCCGGAGCAGCAGGAGCATGGAGGCCGTGGGCACGGAAAGCGCATGCGCAGGCAATGCGGGCTGCGGGAGGTCCCAGGCGGTGCCTTCGGTGGCTAAACGAGAGGAGGAAGAGAAGGGAATCGATGCGGTGCTCACGGCGGGGCGATAAGGGATGGCAGCGTGCTCGGGGAGGCCTGTTAGAGCCGAAGTAGTCGATGGAGTCCGACGAGGCAGAGGAGGAAGAATACGATGATGCAGGCGCTCCGGTGCGGGTTCTTCGGTGTAGTCAAAGGGGACGACCGCGGGGAAGCTCCTGGGCATGCTAGCCGGCGACGGGAAGGCCAGTGGCCGCGGGATCGACGAGGTCCATGGCGACCACGATGCAGTTGTTCGCGGGAGAGAGGGAAGAGGCGCGAGAAGGAGGGGGGAAGTGGATGGAGTGGGAGAGGCGATCGAGGGGGCGCGGCGTCGGCGTCCTTATCCCCTCCGGGGCCTGTAGCGACGCGGGGCGGTGTGGTGGTCGGGGACGAACGCGGGCGCCCCGGTCGTTGGAACAGTGGGGAGGGAGACGACCGAGGAGGGGGAGTGGGATGGCCAGCTGGAGTGGGCTAAGGCCCAATGGGAGGCCAGGGGCTCTGGCCCTTTTCTTTTTTCTTTTCTTTTGCAGAAAGGGTTTTGTAATATTTGGGGTGCCAAAACGATTTTTGTAAGATATGGGTTGTCCACATAAATATAATGCACATTGCCACAAAAAGATTGTGAAGCTTTTGAAATAGTTTGCAATTTTTATAAATTAAAAAGCCATTTAACCTATTGTTTTAGCCACTGCTTTAATTGGTTTAGGCCATTTAAACACCTTACCAAATGTTGGTTCACCACCAATATTAACAAATGATTATTTGCCACATGATGAACATTTTAGTTTTCATCTTTGACAAATATGGATTTTTGACTTCGGAGTGGATTTGAATTTGAATTGTGATTTGGATCAAGTGAAGATTAGCAATAGTAGTGTGATGACATGGCACCATCAACAGGGTATTACTGTAGCATGACACTGGGGGTGTTTCAATTGCAGAATGGGGCAGCTCTCCAGATCGTACAAAGGGGTGCAACAACATCAGAGCACTGTAAAGGTGCCGACGGGTGGTGTACAACTCATCGCGAAGAGCTCGGTTAGCTCGATCTAGCCCATCAGCATGCAGAACAAAGTTCTGATGGTGGAAGGGCTCGCTGGTGACGGTGGAGTAGGCAGCAGTGTTGTGTCCCTCCTCACCATCGTCGGATGCGATAGCAATAATGTTCCTGAAAGGGTAAGTGTCCAACACCCGATGCTCTCCACGAAGACATGTCAGAGCAGCGTAAGCAGCATCATGGACTGCCATATCGACGGTCACTCCAACACCATGAGCAGTGTGCAACATAGTAGTGAAGTCATACTCCCGAGAGTAGAGGTGGAAGATGGCACGGTACTGCTCCTGGTTAATGTCCTGGTACTGCTCGTACAAGATGTACTCGGGATGCCAACGATACCCTAGATAGGTCATCATCTCAGCTAGCACAACAGGTGATCCTGAGACTCCAATGGCCATCGTGTGGCGCACGACTTGCCTCGTTGGTTCCATCTGAAAACAAAGATGTTTCAAAGGAGTAAAATGACAGTGTGGGTGTTATTCAAAACACTATTCTAAGGAATAACTACGGCTTATCCAACTTTGGGGTGAATGTGTCCATGGGATCCTAATGTTAGAGTTAGTAAATCCGTTTAACCTGAGTAGAAGAGAGATCAGAGTCCCTGAGTATAGACGAGGAGTAAAAGATCCTAGTACCACCCAAATGGCGACGTGGGCCTATAGGACACACAGCCATGTTAGTAAAAGTTTTGTAGTGACTAGACATGACTTCGGCCAAGGAGTGTGGAAGGGGGATTCCTACAGGCAGTCGGCTCTGCTACCAACTTGTGACGCCCCCGATTCAATCATACACTAATCATACACGCAAACATGTACGATCAATATCAGGGACTCACAGGAAGATATCAAAACACAACTCTAAAAACAAATAAGTCATACAAGCATCATAATACAAGCCAGGGGCCTCGAGGGCTCGAATACAAGTGCTCGATCATAGATGAGTCAACGGAAGCAACAATATCTGAGTACAGACATAAGTTAAACAAGGTGCCATAAGATGGCTAGCACAAACTGGGATACAGATCGAAAGAGGCGCAGACCTCCTGCCCGGGATCCTCCTAAACTACTCCTGGTCATTGGCGGCGGCCTGTACGTAGTAGTAGGCACCTCCGATGTAGTAGGAGTCATCATCAGTGGCGTCTGGCTCCAGGGCTCCAACATCTGATTGCGACAACCGAGAAGAATGGAAAGGGGGGAAAGAGGGAGCAAAGCAACCGTGAGTACTCATCCAAAGTACTCGCAAGCAAGGATCTACACTACATATGCAATGGTATCAATGAAATGGGTAGTATCTGTGGACTGAACTGTAGAATGCCGGAATAAGGGTGGATAGATAGTCCTATCGAAGACTATGCTTCTAGAAGCCTCCATCTTGAAGCATATAGAAGAGAGTAGCTGGTAAGTTCACCAAGTATCATCGTATAATAGCATAATCCTACACGACGATCCTCTCCTCATCGCCCTGTGAGAGAGCGATCACCGGGTTGTCTCTGGAACTTGTCTGGACGTGTTTTATTAAGTATCCGGTTCTAGTTGTCATAAGGTCATAGTACAACTCTGGGTCGTCCTTTTACCGAGGGACACTGCTATTTGAATAGATAAACTTCCCTGCAGGGGTGCACCACATTACCCAACATGCTCGATCACTCTGGCCGGACACACTTTCCTGGTCATGCCCGGCCTCGGAAGATCAACACATCACAACCCCACCTAGGCCTAATAGAGAGGTCAACACACCGGTCTAAATCTTAAGCGCGCAGGGTCTAGGCCCATCACCCGTTGCGAATGCGGCCAGTGAACAAACCTAGCAACCTCCATTACAAAGTAAGTTGCGTTATGCGGTCCAACCCGACGCGCACCTCTCCGTCGCTGACGTCTAGAAGGCTTCGGCTGATACCATGACGTCGAGTGCCCATAACTGTTCCCGGGTGGTGATTAGTGCATATAGGCTCGTAGCCAGACTCAGATCAAATACCCAATCTCGTTAAGCGTGTTAATTGATGTAACCGCGGACGCTGACCAGGGGCTAGGCCCACCTCTCACCTAGGTGGTCTCAACCTGCCCTATCGCTCCGCCACAAATATCCACTCAGAGGGCCGTCGGGACAATTGTCCTTTCAGCCCCCAATCCATGAATCACTCGTGGGTACCCTACGAGATGACCCGACTTTAGTCACCACATGTATCATATAATATGTTTGTAAGTATATACCCGTGATCACCTCCCGGGTGATCATGACCCGATAGTATAGCATGCCAGATGGACAAGAATATAGGGCCACTGATGATAAACTAGCAACCTATACTAAGCATGTAGGATTGCGGGTAAAGGTAACAACAGTAGTAGCAAAGACAGGCTATGCAGCAGAATAGGATTAACAGAAAGCAGTAACATGCTACACTACTCCAATGCAAGCGGTAGAGAGAAGGAATAGGTGATGTCGGGATGACCAAGGGGGGTTTGCTTGCCTGGAAGCTCAGTCGAGAAGAGGGGTCATCAACACCGTAGTCGTACTGGGTAGCAGCGGCGCCGGTCTCGGTGTCTAACGAGAGAAGAGGGAGAAGAAACAATAAATATAATGCAAACATATGCATGGCGATCCATGACATGACAAGCGGTGCTAGGTGTGCCGTAACGCGGTAGTAGGTGATATCGGCAAAGGGGGGAAACATCCGGGAAAGTATTCCTGGTGTTTGACATTTTCAGACAGATGAACCGGAGGTGGATTGTTGCATGTTCGCTATGCTAGGGATGCGTGGTGGACGAACAGAATGCGTATTCGGATTTGTCTCATCGTTCTGAGCAACTTTCATGTACAAAGTATTTTCATCCGAACTACGGATTATTTTATATTAATTTATAAAGATTTAATCATTTTCAAGAATTAACAAATTGATTTAATCAAAAGCATTTATGATGTCAGCATGACATCAACGGGCAACTTTGACCGTTGTCTGGTCAAACTGACACATGGGGCCCGTTCATCATTGTCTGTCTAACTAACTAATAGATTAATTAGATTAGTTAGCAGGTTAATTAGGTTTAATTAGTTTGCTAACAGAATTAATTAAGTTAATTAATTAATTTAATTATTGTTTTTCTTTATCTTTTTTTATAACGTTATCACGGGCGGGTCCCCACTGGTCATTGACCCATAGGGAGCCTTAACGGGCGCGGGGTGCGGGGCTTAGCCTGAGCGGGCGCACGCCCAGGGGCGCGCGGGGCGGGCAAACCCACCCGACGGCTGCGGGCACGGCGATGATGTCGCTTGAAGCTACATCGGTATTTATCCAAAGAGGAAGGGATGATGGAGCACACCGCGGTAGGTATTTCCCTCAGATGTGAAACCAAGGTTATCAAACAAGTAGGAGAACCAAGCAACACAACATAAACAACACCTTGATACGTCTCCAATGTATCTATAATTTTTGATTGTTCCATGCTATTATATTATCTGTTTTGGATGTTAATGGGCTTTATTATACACTTTTATATTATTTTTGGGACTAACCTATTAACCGGAGGCCCAGCCCAAATTGTTGTTTTTTGCCTATTTTAGTGTTTTGCAGAAAAGGAATATCAAATGGAGTCCAAACGGAATGAAACCTTCAGGAACATGATTTTCTGAACAAACATGATCCAGAGGACTTGGAGTGGACGTCAAGCAATCAACAAGGAGTCCACGAGGCAGGGGGCGCGCCTACCCCCCTGGGCGCGCCCTCCACCCTCGTGGGCCCCTCGTGGCTCCACCGACCTACTTCTTCCTCCTATATATACCTACGTACCCCGAAACCCTCCAGGAGCACCACGAAAACTCAAATTCCACCGCCGCAACCTTTTGTACCCGTGAGATCATCTTGGGGCCTTTTCCGGCGCACCGCTGGAGGGGGCATTGATCACAGAGGGCTTCTACATCAACACCATAGCCTCTCCGATGATGTGTGAGTAGTTTACTTCAGACCTTCACGTCCATAGTTATTATGAGATGGCTTCTTCTCTCTCTTTGTATCTCAATACAAAGTTCTCCTCGATTCTCTTGGAGATCTATTCGATGTAATCTTCTTTTGCGGTGTGTTTGTCGAGATCCGATGAATTGTGGGTTTATGATCAAGTTTATCTATGAACAATATTTGAATCTTCTCTAAATTCTTTTATGTATGATTGGTTATCTTTGCAAGTCTCTTTGAATTATCGGTTTGGTTTGGCCTACTAGATTGATCTTTCTTGCAATGGGAGAAGTGCTTATCTTTGGGTTCAATCTTGCGGTGCTCGATCCCAGTGACAGACAGGGAAATGATCCATATTGTATTGTTGCCATCGAGGATAAAAAGATGGGGTTTATATCATATTGCATGAGTTTATCCCTCTACATCATGTCATCTTGCCTAATGCGTTACTCTGTTCTTATGAACTTAATACTCTAGATGCATGCTGGATAGCGGTCGATGTGTGGAGTAATAGTAGTAGATGCAGGCAGGAGTCGGTCTACTTTTCACGGACGTGATGCCTATATTCATGATCATACCTAGATATTCTCATAACTATGCTCAATTCTATCAATTGCTCGACACAAATTTGTTCACCCACTGTAATACTTATGCTCTTGAGAGAAGCCACAAGTGAAACCTATGGCCCCCGGGTCTATTCTCCACCATATTAATCTCTCGTTACCAAGTTATTCCTTGCACCGTTTATTTTTGCAATCTTTACTTTTTATCTTTATCATAAAAATACCAAAAATATTATCTTATCATATCTATCAGATCTCACTCTCGTAAGTGACCATGAAGGGATTGACAACTCCTTTATCACATCGGTAGCGAGGTTCTTATTTGTTTGCGTAGGTACGAGGGACTTGCGTGTGGCCTCCTACTAGATTGATACCTTGGTTCTCAAAAACTGAGGGAAATACTTATGCTACTTTGCTGCATCGCCCTTTCCTCTTCAAGGGAAAACCAATGCAGTGCTCAAGAGGTAGCAAGAAGTATTTCTGGCGCCGTTGCCGGGGAGTCTACACACAAGTCAAGACATACCAAGTACCCATCACAAACTCTTATCCCTCACATTACATTATTTGCCATTTGCCTCTCGTTTTCCTCTCCCCCACTTCACCCTTGCCGTTTTATTCGCCCTTCTTCTGCTCGTCTTTCCATTTGCTTTGATGTCTTACTTGGCACGTTTCCTTGTTTGGTTGGAATAGTTGTTTATTTATTTATAAACTGAGAACCTAAGATCTATGGATCCTCATCCGCTTGCTAGTCTTTTTAAGAGATCCAATTTTGATGAACCAATTGCTAGTGAGCTTTGTGCACTAGATTATCTTTAGAAGTTTTGCTTGAAATTCGTCAATCTGAAAATTGCGATGAAGTACTTTATGAAGTGATTCACGATAGATCTTTGAATGAAAAGCATGATTGCAATGATGATAGTATAAATTCTATTAATGTCAGTTGTGCTCATAATATGCAAAACCCTAAGCTTGGGGATGCTAGTTTTGCTATGTCTACTACTTGTTGCAATGATCATGATTGGGGTGATTCTTCTTATGATCTTGAAAATTTATTTAAGCCCCATGATGAATATGAAATTGATAATAATGGTTGTAATAATATTGAAAGTGGGTTTGGAAGAGAGTCGACTTTAGATCCCACATATTTGAAGAATGTTAAATCTTGTGAATTTCTTGATAAATGTGGGTTTGGAGAGGTCATGACTTTAGTTAATTTTAATCCCGCTATTTTGGAAGAGTGTCAACTTTGCATACATGTGGATCGTGGTAAGAGTATGTTTTGTGATAGCTATATTGTTGAATTTTCTTATGAACCTACATGTAATTATTATAAGAGAGGAAAATATGGTTGTAGAAATTTTCATGTTACTAAATTACCTCTCGTTATCTTGAGATTGCTATTGTTTCTTTCCACTTCCTTGCATATGCTACTTTTTGCTTTCCTTAATAATTTGTTTGCCTATAAGATGCCTATGCATAGGGAGTATGTTAGACTTAGATGTGTTTGTCACATGTTTTATGATGCTCTCTTTGTGCTTCAATTCTTGTCTTTCATGTGAGCATCATTGAAATCTTATGCCTAGCTAAAAGGCTTTAAAGAAAAGCACTTGTTGGGAGACAACCAAATATTTTTCCTTGCTGTTATTCAATAAATAATTCATCTAGACTCTGTTTAGATGTGGTTTTATGCTTTTAGTTAGTGTTTGTTCCAAATAGAACCTTTGGGAAGACTTGGGGAAAGTCTTTGCGATCTTGCTGTAAAAAACAGAAACTTTAGCGCTCACGAGATTTGCTGCCATTTTTTACTGGAGAGTGCTATTTAGTTAATTCTTTTTGAAGATGATTAATAGATAAATTCCTCGCGTCCATCAATTTATTTTAGAATTTTGGGGGTTCCACAAGTAGTCTAAACCTACATATTACTACAGACTGTTCTATTTTTGACAGATTCTGTTTTTCGTGTGTTGTTTGCTAATTTTGATGAATCTATGGCTAGAAAAAGAGTTTATAAACCATAGAGAAGTTGGAATACAGTAGGTTTAACACCAATATAAATAAAGAATGAGTTCATTACAGTACCTTGAAGTGGTGGTTTGTTTTCTTTTACTAACGGAGCTCATGAGATTTTCTATTTGAGTTTTGTGTTGTGAAGTTTTCAAGTTTTGGGTAAATATTTGATGGATTATGGAACAAGGATTGGCAAGAGCCTAAGCTTGGGGATTCCCATGGCACCCCAAGGTAAAATACAAGGACAACCAAAAGCCTAAGCTTGGAGATGCCCCGGAAGGCATCCCCTGTTTCGTCTTCGTCTATCGGTAACTTTACTCAGAGCTATATTTTTATTCACCACATGATATGTGTGTTGCTTGGAGCGTCTTGTATGATTTGAGTCTTTTATTTTTAGTTACCACAATCATCCTTGTTGTACACACCTTTTGAGAGAGACACACATGATTCAGAATTTGTTAGAATACTCTATGTGCTTCACTTATTATCTTTTGAGCTATATAGTTTTTGCTCTAGTGCTTCACTTATATCTTTTAGAGCACGGTGGTGGTTATATTTTATAGAAATTATTGATCTCTCATGCTTCACTTATATTACATTTGGAGTCTTGAACAGCATGGCTATTTGCTTTAATTGTGAAATTAGTCCTAATATGATAGGCATCCAAGATGAAAATTATAAAGTGCACTGAATACTAAGAGATGTTTGATACTTGATAATTGTTTTGAGATATGAAGATGGTGATATTAGAGTCATGCTAGTTGAGTAGTTGTGAATTTGAGAAGTACTTGTTCTAAAGTTTGTGATTCCCATAGCATGCACATATGGTAAACTGATACGTCTCCAACGTATCTATAATTTTTCATTCTTCCATGCTATGTTATATGCTGTTTTGGACATTATTGGGCATTATTATACACTTTTATATTATTTTTGGGACTACCCTATTAACCGGAGGCCCAACCCAGAATTGTTGTCTTTGCCTATGTCCGAGTTTCGCAGAAAAAGAATATCAAACGGAGTCCAAATGGAATGAAACCTTCGGGAACGTGATTTTTGGAACGAACGTGATCCAGAGGACTTGGACCCTAGGTCAAGAAAGAAACCAGGAAGGCATGAGGTAGGCGGCGCGCCTACGCCCCCCCCCCCCCCAGGCGCGCCCTCCACCCTCGTGGGGCCCATGTTGCTCCACCAACGTACTTCTTCCTCCTATATATACCTACGTACCCCCAAACAACCAAATACGGAGCCAAAACGCACGTATTGTATTGTATTGTATTCGATGTAATCTTCTTTTGCGGTGTGTTTGTCGAGATCCGATGAATTGTGGGTTTATGATCAAGTTTATCTATGAACAATATTTGAATCTTCTCTAAATTCTTTTATGTATGATTGGTTATCTTTGCAAGTCTCTTCGAATTATCGGTTTGGTTTGGCCTACTAGATTGATCTTTCTTGCAATGGGAGAAGTGCTTAGCTTTGGGTTCAATCTTGCGGTGCTCAATCCCAGTGACAGATAGGGAAATGATCCATATTGTATTTTTGCCATCGAGGATAAGAGGATGGGGTTTATATCATATTGCATGAGTTTATCCCTCTACATCATGTCATCTTGCCTAATGCGTTACTCTGTTCTTATGAACTTACTACTCTAGATGCATGCTGGATAGCGGTCGATGTGTGGAGTAATAGTAGTAGATGCAGGCAGGAGTTGGTCTACTTTTCACGGACGTGATGCCTATATTCATGATCATACCTAGATATTCTCATAACTATGCTCAATTCTATCAATTGCTCGACACAAATTTGTTCACCCACTGTAATACTTATGCTCTTGAGAGAAGCCACAAGTGAAACCTATGGCCCCCGGGTCTATTCTCCACCATATTAATCTCTCGTTACCAAGTTATTCCTTGCACTGTTTATTTTTGCAATCTTTACTTTTTATCTTTATCATAAAAATACCAAAAATATTATCTTATCATATCTATCAGATCTCACTCTCGTAAGTGACCATGAAGGGATTGACAACTCCTTTATCGCATTGGTAGCGAGGTTCTTATTTGTTTGCGTAGGTACGAGGGACTTGCATGTGGCCTCCTACTGGATTGATACCTTGGTTCTCAAAAACTAAGGGAAATACTTATGCTACTTTGCTGCATCGCCCTTTCCTCTTCAAGTGAAAACCAACGCAGTGCTCAAGAGGTAGCAAGAAGTATTTCTGGCGCCGTTGCCGGGGAGTCTACACACAAGTCAAGACATACCAAGTACCCATCACAAACTCTTATCCCTCACATTACATTATTTGCCATTTGCCTCTCGTTTTCCTCTCCACCACTTCACCCTTGCCGTTTTATTCGCCCTTCTTCTGCTCGTCTTTCCATTTGCTTTGATGTCTTACTTGGCTCGTTTGCTCGTTTGGTTGGAATAGTTGTTTATTTACTTCTAAACTGAGAACCTAAGATCTATGGATCCTCATCCGCTTTCTAATCTTTTTAAGAGATCCAATTTTGATGAACCAATTTCTAGTGAGCTTTGTGCACTAGATTATCTTTAGAAGTTTTGCTTGAAATTCGTCAATCTGAAAATTGCGATGAAGTACTTTATGAAGTGATTCATGATAGATCTTTGAATGAAAAGCATGATTGCAATGATGATAGTATAAATTCTATTAATGTCAATTGTGCTCATAATATGCAAAACCCTAAGCTTGGGGATGCTAGTTTTGCTATGTCTACTACTTGTTGCAATGATCATGATTGGGGTGATTCTTCTTATGATCGTGAAAATTTATTTAAGCCCCATGATGAATATGAAATTGATAATAATGGCTGTAATAATATTGAAAGTGGGTTTGGAAGAGTGTCGACTTTAGATCCCACATATTTGAAGAATGTTAAATCTTGTGAATTTCTTGATAAATGTGGGTTTGGAGAGGTCATGACTTTAGTTAATTTAATCCCACTATTTTGGAAGAGTGTCAACTTTGCATACATGTGGATTGTGGTAAGAGTATGTTTTGTGATAGCTATATTTTTGAATTTTCTTATGATCCTACATGTAATTATTATAAGAGAGGAAAATATGGTTGTGGAAATTTTCATGTTACTAAATTACCTCTCGTTATGTTGAGATTGCTATTGTTTCTTTCCGCTTCCTTGCATATGCTAGTTTTTGCTTTCCTTAATAATTTGTTTGCATATAAGATGCCTATGCATAGGGAGTATGTTAGACTTAGATGTGTTTGTCACATGTTTTATGATGCTCTCTTTGTGCTTCAATTCTTATCTTTCATGTGAGCATCATTGAAATCTTATGCCTAGCTAAAAGGCTTTAAAGAAAAGCGCTTGTTGGGAGACAACCCAATATTTTTCCTTGCTGTTATTCAATAAATAATTCATCTAGCCTCTGTTTAGATGTGGTTTTATGCTTTTAGTTAGTGTTTGTTCCAAATAGAACCTTTGGGAAGACTTGGGGAAAGTCTTTGCGATCTTGCTGTAAAAAACAGAAACTTTAGCGCTCACAAGATTTGCTGCCATTTTGTACTGGAGAGTGCTATTTAGTTACTTCTTTTTTAAGATGATTAACAGATAAATTCCTCACGTCCATCAATTTATTTTAGAATTTTGGGGGTTCCACAAGTAGTCTAAACCTACAGATTACTACAGACTGTTCTATTTTTGACAGATTCTATTTTTCGTGTGTTGTTTGCTTATTTTGATGAATCTATGGCTAGTAAAAGAGTTTATAAACCATAGAGAAGTTGGAATACAGTATGTTTAACACCAATATAAATAAAGAATGAGTTCATTACAGTACCTTGAAGTGGTGGTTTGTTTTCTTTTACTAACGGAGCTTATGAGATGTTCTATTTGAGTTTTGTGTTGTGAAGTTTTCAAGTTTTGGGTAAATATTTGATGGATTATGGAACAAGGATTGGCAAGAGCCTAATATTGGGGATGCCCAAGGCACCCCAAGGTAAAATGCAAGGACAACCAAAAGCCTAAGCTTGGAGATGCCCCGGAAGGCATCCCCTGTTTCGTCTTCGTCTATCGGTAACTTTACTCAGAGCTATATTTTTATTCACCACATGATATGTGTTTTGCTTGGAGCGTCTTGTATGATTTGAGTCTTTGATTTTTAGTTACCACAATCATCCTTGTTTTACACACCTTTTGAGAGAGACACACATGATTCCGAATTTGTTAGAATACTCTATGTGCTTCACTTATTATCTTTTGAGCTATATAGTTTTTTCTCTAGTGCTTCACTTATATATTTTAGAGCACGGTGGTGGTTATATTTTATAGAAATTATTGATCTCTCATGCTTCACTTATATTACTTTGAGAGTCTTGAACAGCATGGCTATTTGCTTTAATTGTGAAATTAGTCCTAATATGATAGGCATCCAAGATGAAAATTATAAAGTGCACTGAATACTAAGAGATGTTTGATACTTGATAATTGTTTTGAGATATGAAGATGGTGATATTAGAGTCATGCTAGTTGAGTAGTTGTGAATTTGAGAAGTACTTGTTCTAAAGTTTGTGATTCCCATAGCATGCACATATGTTGAACTGATACGTCTCCAACATATCTATAATTTTTCATTCTTCCATGCTATATTATATTCTGTTTTGGACATTATTGGGCATTATTATACACTTTTATATTATTTTTGGGACTAACCTATTAACTGGAGGCCCAACCCAGAATTGTTGTTTTTGCCTATTTCCGAGTTTCGTAGAAAAAGCATATCAAACGGAGTCCAAATGGAATGAAACCTTCGGGAACGTGATTTTTGGAACGAACGTGATCCAGAGGACTTGGACCCTAGGTCAAGAAAGAAACCAGGAAGGCATGAGGTAGGCGGCGCGCCTACCCCCCCAGGCGCGCCCTCCACCCTCGTGGGGCCCACGTTGCTCCACCGACGTACTTCTTCCTCCTATATATACCTACATACCCCCAAACAACCAAATACGGAGCCAAATAAAATCCTTTCCCAGTGACAGTAGGGGCAGCAACGCACGTATTGTATTGTTGCCATCGAGGATAACAAGATGGGGTTTATATCATATTGCATGAGTTTATCCCTCTACATCATGTCATCTTACTTAAATCATTACTCTGTTCTTTTGAACTTAATACTCTAGATGCATACTGGATAGCGGTCGATGTGTGGAGTAATAGTAGTAGATGCAGGCAGGAGTCGGTCTACTTGTCGCAGATGTGATGCCTATATACATGATCATACCTAGATATTCTCATAACTATGCTCATTTCTGTCAATTGCTCAACAGTAATTTGTTTACCCATCATAATACTTATGCTCTCGAGAGAATCCACTAGTGAAACCTATGGCCCCCGGGTCTATTTTCTATCATATTAATCTCCCGTCAACAAAGCTATTTCTTTTGCTATTTCTTTTGCTTTCTTTACTTTGCATCTTTATCATAAAAATACCAAAAATATTATCTTATCTTATCTATCAGATCTCACTTTCGTAAGTGACCATGAAGGGATTGACAACCCCTTTATTGAGTTGGTTGCGAGGATTTTATTTGTTTGTATAGGTGCGAGGGACTCATGTGTGGCCTCCTATTGGATTGATACCTTGGTTCTCAAAAACTGAGGGAAATACTTACGCTGCTTTACTGCATCACCCTTTCCTCTTCAAGGGAAAACCAACGCAGTGCTCAAGAGGTAGCAAGAAGGATTTCTAGCGCCGTTGCCGGGGAGTCTACCCAAAAGTCAACATACCAAGTACCCATCACAAACCCTTATCTCCCGCATCACATTATTTGCCATTTGCCTCTCATTTCCTCTCCCCCACTTCACCCTTGCCGCTTTATTCGCCCTCTCTCTCCGTCCTCCTTCTCTTTTCCTATTTGCCTCTTTTGCCCCTTTCTTGGTTGCTTGTGTGTTGGATCGCTTGCTTGTCACGATGGCTCTACCTAGATTTGGTGATCTTCACCTTAAAAGGTTAGAAGAGATTGAATGCAAGGTCAAGAGTTTTATGGTCTTACAATTTGAGCATAATTATTTCTTTAGGAACGAGCTTAAGGAACAAAAAAGCTTTATGGGTTATATGAATAAAGAGCTCGATGATTTGTCTAAAGAATTTGATGGTTTGAAATCTCAGATTGCTCATCTTGAGAAGTTAATAGCTGAAGTTTCGGATAAGCAGGCCACCTTAGTTAATAAGATGGCCGCTAAGCCGGATTTTTTTTGGAAAACAGAGATGAAGATCTAAAAATTATTGATGTGTCCCCAATTAAATCTTTGTTTTGCAATATGAATCTTGATAATGATGGGACTGAATATGATCCACCTTTACCTAGAAGGCATTCCAAAAATTCGGAGTCTTTAGATCTTGATGCAAAAATTGTTAAAAGTGGGATTGAAGAGGTCAAAACTTTAAATATAAATGAACCCAATATTTTGGATTTCAAGGAATTTAATTATGATAATTGTTCTTTGATAGATTGTATTTCCTTGTTGCAATCCGTGCTAAATTCTCCACATGCTTATAGTCAAAATAAAGCTTTTACTAAACATATCGTTGATGCTTTGATGCAATCTTATGAAGAAAAACTTGAGTTGGAAGTTTCTATCCCTATAAAAATTTATGATTAGTGGGAACCTACTATTAAAATTAAAATTAAAGATCATGAATGCTATGCTTTGTGTGATTTGGGTGCTAGTGTTTCCACGATTCCAAAGACTTTGTGTGATTTGCTAGGTTTTCGTGATTTTGATGATTGCTCTTTAAACTTGCACCTTACGGATTCCACCATTAAGAAACCTATGGGAAGAATTAATGATGTTCTTATTGTTGCAAATAGGAATTATGTGCCCATAGATTTTATTGTTCTTGATATAGATTGCAATCCTTCATGTCCTATTATTCTTGGTAGACCTTTCCTTAGAACGATGGGTGCAATTATTGATATGAAGGAAGGGAATATTAGATTCCAATTTCCGTTAAGGAAAGGCATGGAACACTTCCCTAGAAAGGAAATAAAATTACATTATGAACCTATTATGAGAGCCACTTATGGATTGCCTACCAAAGATGGCAATACCTAGATCTATCATTGCCATTATGCCTAGCTAGGGGCGTTAAACGATTGAGCTTGTTGGGAGGCAACCCAATTTTATTTTTATTCCCTGATTTTTGCTCCTGTTTAGTAATAAATAATTTACCTAGACTCTGTTTTGGTTGTGTTTTTTGTGTTTAATTAGTGTTTGTGCCAAGTAGAACCGTTGGGAAGACTTGAGGAAAGTCTTTTTAATCTTGCTGTAGAAAACAGAAACTTTAGCGCTCACGAGAAATGCTGCCATTTTTATTTGGACAGTGATATTTAGTTAATTATTTTTTCATATGATTAATATATAAATTACTCACGTCCATCAATTTATTTTAGAATTTTTGGGGTTCCAGAAGTTTGCGTTAGTTACAGATTACTACAGACTGTTCTGTTTTTGACAGATTCTGTTTTTCGTGTGTTGTTTGCTTATTTTGATGAATCTATGGCTAGTAAAATAGTTTATAAACCATATACAAGTTGGAATACAGTAGGTTTAACACTAATATAAATAAAGAATGAGTTCATTACAGTACTTGAAGTGGTGTTTTGTTTTCTTTCGCTAACGGAGCTCATGAGATTTTCTGTTAAGTTTTGTGTTGTGAAGTTTTCAAGTTTTGGGTAAAAGATTTGATGGATTATGAAACAAGGATTGTCAAGAGCCTAATCTTGGGGATACCCATGGCACCCCAAGATAATATAAGGACACCTAAAAGCCAAAGCTTGGGGATGCCCCGGAAGGCAGCCCCTCCTTTCGTCTACTTCCATCGGTAACTTTACTTGAAGCTATATTTTTATTCACCACATGATATGTGTTTTGCTTGGAGCGTTTTGTATTATTTGAGTCTTTATTTGTTAGTTTTCCACAATCATACTTCCTGTACACACCTTTTGAGGGAGACACACATGATTCGGAAATTGTTACAATACTCTATGTGCTTCACTTATACCTTTTGAGTTATATAGTTTTTTGCTCTAGTGCTTCACTTATATCTTTTAGAGCATGGTGATGGATTTGTTTTATAGAAACTATTGTTCTCTCATGCTTCACTTAGATTATTTTGGGAGTCCTACAAAACAGCATGGTAATTTGCTTTAATTATGTTAGGCATTCAAGATTAGTAAAAAAATCTTATGAGTGTGTTGAATACTATGAGAAGTTTGATACTAGATAATTGTTTTGAGATATGGAGATCGTGATATTAGAGTCATGCTAGTTGAGTAGTTTTGAATTTGATAAATACTTGTGTTAAAGTTTGTGATTCCCGTAGCAGGCACGTATGGTGAACCGTTATGTGATGAAGTCGGAGCATGATTTATTTATTGAATGTCTTCCTTATGAGTGGCGGTCGGGGACGAGCGTTGGTCTTTTCTACCAATATATTCCCCTAGGAGAATGCGCGTAATACTTTGCTTTGATAACTTGTAGATTTTTGCAATAAGTATATGAGTTCTTTATGACTAATGTAGAGTCCATGGATCATACACACTTTCTTCCTTCCACCATTTCTAGCCTCTCTAATACCACGCACTTTTCGCTGGTATCATACACCCACCATATACCTTCCTCAAAACAGTCACCATACCTACCTATCATGGCATTTCCATAGCCATTCCGAGATATATTGCCATGCAACTTACCACCGTTCCATTTTTATGACATGCTCCATCATTGTCATATTTATTTGCATGATCATGTAGTTGACATTGTATTTATGGGCAAAGCCACCGTTCATAATTCTTTCATACATGTCACTCTCGATTCATTGCATATCCCGGTACACCGCCGGAGGCATTCACATAAAGTCATATTTTGTTCTAAGTATTGAGTTGTAATTGTTGAGTTGTAAGTAAATAAAAGTGTGATGATCGTCATTTTTAGAGCATTGTCCCAAGTGAGGAAAGGATGATGGAGACTATGATTCCCCCACAAGTCAGGATGAGACTCCGGACTAAAAAAAGAGGCCATAAAAAAGAGGAAAGGCCCAAATAAAAAACAAAAATGAGAGAAAAAGAGAAAATGGACAATGCTACTATCCTTTTACCACACTTGTGCTTCAAAGTAGCACCATGATCTTCATGATAGAGAGTCTCCTATGTTGTCACTTTCATATACTAGTGGGAATTTTTCATTATAGAACTTGGCTTGTATATTCCAATGATGGGCTTCCTCAAAATGCCCTAGGTCTTCATGAGCAAGCGAGTTGGATGCACACCCACTTAGATTCTTTTGTTGAGCTTTGATACACTTATAACTCTAGTGCATCTGTTGCATGTCAATCCCTACTCACTCACATTGATATCTATTAGTGGGCATCTCCATGGCCCGTTTATACGCCTTGTTGATGTGAGACTATCTTCTCCTTTTTGTATTCTCCACAACCACCATTCTATTCCACATATAGTTATATATCCATGGTTCACGCTCATGTATTGCGTGAAGATTGAAAAAGTTTGAGAACACCAAAAGTATGAAACAATTTCTTGGCTTGTCATCGGAGTTGTGCATGATTTAAATACTTTGTGTGGTGAAGATAGAGCATAGCCAGACTATATGATTTTGTAGGGATAACTTTCTTTGGCCATGTTATTTTGAGAAGACATAATTGCTTAGTTAGTATGCTTGAATTATTATTATTTTTATGTCAACATTAAACTTTTGTCTTCAATCTTTTGGATCTGAATATTCATACCACAATTAATAGAATTACATTGAAATTATGCCAAGTGGCATTCCACATCAAAAATTCTGTTTTTATCATTTACCTACTCAAGGACGAGCAGGAGTTAAGCTTGGGGATGCTTGATACGTCTCCAAGTATCTATAATTTTTGATTGTTCCATGCTATATTATATTCTGTTTTGAACATTATTGGGCTTTATTATACACTTTAATATTATTTTTGGGACTAACCTATTAACCGGAGGCCCAGCCCAGAATTGCTATTTTTTGCTTATTTCAGAGTTTCGCAGAAAAAGAATATCAAACGGAGTCCAAGCGGAATGAAACCTTCGGGGACGTGATTTTTGGAACGAACGTGATCCAGAGGACTTGAACCCTATGTCAACAAAGCAACCAAGA
>NC_041388.1:362642855-362687000 GCF_002162155.2 Triticum dicoccoides
GCTCCACCGACGTACTTATTCATCCTATATATACCTACGTACCCCCAAACTACCAGATACGGAGCCAAAAACCTAATTCCACCGCCGCAACCTTCTGTAACCGTGAGATCCCATCTTGGAGCCTTTTCCGGAGCTCCGCCGGAGGGGGCATCGATCACGGAGGGCTTCTACATTAACACCATAGCCTCTCCGATGATGTGTGAGTAGTTTACCTCAGACCTTCGGGTCCATAGTTATTAGCTAGATGGCTTCTTCTCTCTTTTTGGATCTCAATACAATGTTCTCCCCCTCTCTCGTGGAGATCTATTCGATGTAATCTTCTTTTGCGGTGTGTTTGTCGTGATCCGATGAATTGTGGGTTTATGATCAAGTCTATCTATGAACAATATTTGAATCTTCTCTGAATTCTTTTATGTATGATTGGTTTATCTTTGCAAGTCTCTTCGAATTATCAGCTTGGTTTGGCCTACTAGATTGATCTTTCTTGCAACGGGAGAAGTGCTTAGCTTTGGGTTCAGTCTTGCGGTGTCCTTTCCCAGTGACAGTAGGGGCAGCAAGGCACATATTGTATTGTTGCCACCGAGGATAACAAGATGGGGTTTATATCATATTGCATGAGTTTATCCCTCTACATCATGTCATCTTACTTAAAGCGTTACTCTGTTCTTTTGAACTTAATACTCTAGATGCATGCTGGATAGCGGTCGATGTGTGGAGTAATAGTAGTAGATGCAGGCAGGAGTCGGTCTACTTGTCGCGGACGTGATGCCTATATACATGATCATACCTAGATATTCTCATAACTATGCTCAATTCTGTCAATTGTTCAACAGTAATTTGTTTACCCACCGTAATACTTTTGCTCTCGAGAGAAGCCACTAGTGAAACCTATGGCCCCCGGGTCTATTTAATATCATATTAATCTCCCGTCAACAAAGCTATTTCTTTTGCTGTTTATTTTGCTTTCTTTACTTTGCTTCTTTATCATAAAAATACGAAAAATATTATCTTATCATATCTATCAGATCTCACTTTCGTAAGTGACCGTGAAGGGATTGACAACCCCTTTATTGTGTTGGTTGCGAGGATTTTATTTGTTTGTGTAGGTGCGAGGGACTCGTGCGTGGCCTCCTACTGGATTGATACCTTGGTTCTCAAAAACTGAGGGAAATACTTACGCTGCTTTATTGCATCACCCTTTCCTCTTCAAGGGAAAACGAACGCAGTGCTCAAGAGGTAGCATGAACCGTTATGTGATGAGGTCGGAGCATGATTTATTTATTGATTGTCTTCCTTATGTGTGGCGGTCGGGGACGAGCGTTGGTCTTTTCCTACCAATCTATGCCCCTAGGAGCATACGCTTAGTACTTCGTTTTGATAACTAATAGATTTTTGCAATAAGTATGTGAGTTCTTTATGACTAATGTTGAGTCCATGGATTATACGCACTCTCACCCTTCCACCGTTGCTAGCCTCTCTAGTATCGCGCAACTTTCGCCGGTACCTTAAACCCAACATATACTTCCTCAAAACAGCCACCATACCTACCTATTATGGACTTTCCATAGCCATTCCGTGATATATTGCCATGCAACTTACCACCGTTCCGTTTATTATGACACGCTTCATCATTGTCATATTGCTTTGCATGATCATGTAGTTGATATCGTATTTGTGGCAAAGCCACTATTCATAATTGTTTCATGCATGTCACTCATGAGTCACTGCAAATCCCGGTACACTGCCGGAGGCATTCACATAGAGTCACATTTTGTTCTAAGTATTGAGTTGTAAGTAATAAAAGTGTGATGATCATCATTATTAGAGCATTGTCCCAAGTGAGGAAAGGATGATGGAGACAATGATTCCCCCACAAGTCGGGATGAGACTCCGGACTAAAAAGAAAAAAAGAAAAAAATAGATCAAAAAAGAGAAAAGGCCCAAATAAAAAAAGGAAAAAAATGAAAAATGAGAGAAAAAGAGAGAAGGGACAATGTTACTACCCTTTTTCCACACTTGTGCTTCAAAGTAGCACCATGATCTTCATGATAGAGAGTCTCCTATGTTGTCACTTTCACATACTAGTGGGAATTTTACATTGTAGAACTTGGCTTGTATATTCGAATGATGGGATTCCTCAAAATGCGCTAGGTCTTCGTGAGCAAGCAAGTTGGATGCACACCCACTTAGTTTCTTTTGTTGAGCTTTCATACACTTATAGCTCTAGTGCATCCGTTGCATGGCAATCCCTACTCACTCACATTGATATCTATTGATGGGCATCTCCATAGCCCATTGATACGCCTAGTTGATGTGAGACTATCTTCTCCTTTTTGACTTCTCCACAACCACCATTCTATTCCACCTATAGTGCTATGTCCATGGCTCACGCTCATATAATGCATGAAGATCGAAAAAGTTTGAGAACATGAAAAGTATGAAACAATTGCTTGGCTTGTCATCGGGGTTGTGCATGATTTAAATACTTTGTGTGATGAAGATAGAGCATAGCCAGACTATATGATTTTGTAGGGATAACTTTCTTTGGTCATGTTATTTTGAGAAGACATGATTGCTTTGTTAGTATGCTTGAAGTATTATTATTTTTATGTCAATATTAAACTTTTATCTTGAATCTTTCGGATCTGAACATTCATGCCACAATAAAGAGAAATACATTGAAGAATATGCTAAGTAGCATTCCACATCAAAATTTTTGTTTTTATCATTTACCTACTCGAGGACAAGCAGGAATTAAGCTTGGGGATGCTTGATACGTCTCCAAGTATCTATAATTTTTGATTGTTCCATGCTATTATATTATTTGTTTTGGATGCTAATGGGCTTTATTATACACTTTTATATTATTTTTTGGACTAACCTATTAACCGGAGGCCCAGCCCAAATTGCTGTTTTTTTGCCTATTTCAGTGTTTCACAGAAAAGGAATATCAAACGGAGTCCAAACAAAATGAAACCTTCGGGAACGTGATTTTCTGAAGAAACGTGATCCAGAGGACTTGGAGTGGACGTCAAGCAATCAACGAGGAGGCTACGAGGCAGGGGCGTGCCCTCCACCCTCGTGGGACCCTCGTGGCTCCACCGACCTACTTCTTCCACCTATATATATACCTACGTACCTCGAAACCATCCAAGAGCACCACGAAAACCTAATTCCACCGCCGCAACCTTCTGTACCTATGAGATCCCATCTTGGGGCCTTTTCCAATGCTCCACCGGAGGGGGCATGATACGTCTCCGTCGTATCTACTTTTCCAAACACTTTTGCCCTTGTTTTGGACTCTAACTTGCATGATTTGAATGGAACTAACCCGGACTGACGCTGTTTTCAGCAGAATTGCCATGGTGTTATTTATGTGCAGAAACAAAAGTTCTCGGAATGACCTGAAACTTCACGGAACGTCTTTTTGGAAATAATAAAAAATCCTTGCAAAAGATGAAGACCAGGGGGCCCACACCCTAGCCACGAGGGTGGGGGTGCACCTGCCCCCCTGGGCGCGCCCCCTACCTCGTGGGCCCCCTGGATCTCCTCCGATCTCAACTCCAACTCTATATATTTGATTTTGGGGAGAAAAAATAGAGAGGAAGGATTCAGCGTGTTTTACGATACGGAGCCGTCGCCAAGCCCTAAATCCTTTCGAGAGGGCTGATCTGGAGTCCGTTCGGGGCTCCGTAGAGGGGAATCCGTCGCCATCGTCATCATCAACCTTCCTCCATCACCAATTTCATGATGCGCACCGCCGTGCATGAGTAATTCCATCATAGGCTTGCTGGACAGTGATGGGTTGGATGAGATTTATCATGTAATCGAGTTAGTTTTGTTAGGGTTTGATCCCTAGTATCCACTATGTTCTGAGATTGATGTTGCTATGACTTTGCTATGCTTAATGCTTGTCACTAGGGCCCGAGTGCCATGATTTCAGATCTGAACCTATTATGTTTTCATCAATATATGAGAGTTCTAGATCCTATCTTGCAAGTCTATATTCACCTTCTATGTCTTATGATCCGGCAACCCCGAAGTGACAATAATCAGGACCACTCCCGGTGATGATCGTAGTTTGAGGAGTTCATGTATTTACTATGTGTTAATGCTTTGGTCCGGTACTCTATTAAAAGGAGGCCTTAATATCCCTTAGTTTCTACTAGGACCCCGCTTCCACGGGAGGGTAGGACAAAAGATGTCATGCAAGTTCTTTTCCATAAGCACGTATGACTATATTCGGAATACATGCCTACATTACATTGATGAATTGGAGCTAGTTCTGTGTCACCCTAGGTTATGATTGTTACATGATAAACCACATCCGGCATAATTCTCTATCACCAATCCATTGCCTACGAGCTTTTCATATATTGTTCTTCGCTTATTTACTTTTCCGTTGCTACTGTTACAATCACTACAAAATACCAAAAACATTACTTTTGTTACCATTACCTTTTGCTATCGTTACCACTACTATCGTATTACTTTGCTACTAAATACTTTGCTGCAGATATTAAGTTTGTAGGTGTGGTTGAATTGACAACTCAGCTGCTAATACTTGAGAATATTCTTTGGCTCCCCTTGTGTCGAATCAATAAATTTGGGTTGAATACTCTACCCTCAAAAACTAATTCAATGTAATCTTCTTTTGCGGTGTGTTTGTCGAGATCCGATGAATTGTGGGTATATGATCAAGTTTATCTATGAACAATATTTGAATCTTCTCTGAATTCTTTTATGTATGATTGGTTATCTTTGCAAGTCTCTTCGAATTATCGGTTTGGTTTGGTCTACTAGATTGATCTTTCTTGCAATGGGAGAAGTGCTTAGCTTACGGTTCAATCTTGCGGTGCTCGATCCCAGTGACAGAAAGGGAAATGACGCGTATTGTATTATTGCCATCGAGGATAAAAAGATGGGGTTTATATCATATTGCATGAGTTTATCCCTCTACATCATGTCATCTTTCCTAATGCGTTACTCTATTCTTATGAACTTAATACTCTAGATGCATGCTGGATAGCGGTCGATGTGTGGAGTAATAGTAGTAGATGCAGGCAGGAGTCGGTCTACTTGTCACGGACGTGATGCCTATATTCATGATCATACCTAGATATTCTCATAACTATGCTCAATTCTATCAATTGCTTGACAGTAATTTGTTCATCCACTATAACACTTATGCTCTTGAGAGAAGCCACTAGTGAAACCTATGGCCCTCGGGTCTATTCTCCATCATATTAATCTCTCGTTACCAAGTTATTCCTTGCACCGTTTATTTTTGCAATCTTTACTTTTTATCTTTATCATAAAAATACCAAAAATATTATCTTATCATACCTATCAGATCTCACTCTTGTAAGTGACCGTGAAGGGATTGACAACCCCTTTATTGCGTTGGTTGCGAGGTTCTTATTTGTTTGTGTAGGTACAAGGGACTTGCGTGTGGCCTCCTACTGGATTGATACCTTGGTTCTCAAAAACTGAGGGAAATACTTACGCTACTTTCCTGCATCACCCTTTCCTCTTCAAGGGAAAACCAACGCAGTGCTCAAGAGGTAGCACACCTGCACACAAATAACAAATACTTGCAACCCGACGTGTAAAAGGGGTTGTCAATCCCTTTCAAGTAACGGCGCCAGAAATTGGCAAACGGACATGAGATAGTTGTAATATTGATCGATCAAACGCCAAATAAATTAAATTGCAGCAACGTATTTTTGTATTTTTGGTTTAGTAGATCTAAAAATAAAAGGAAAATAAAATAGATCGCAAAGGCAAATAATGTGAGAAAGAGACCCGGGGGGTGTAGGTTTCACTAGTGGCTTCTCTTGAGAAAAATAGCAAACGGTGGGTAAACAAATCACTGTTGGGCAATTGATAGAACTTCAAATAATCATGACGATATCCAGGCAATGATCATTACATAGGCATCACGTCCAAGATTAGTAGACCGACTCCTGCCTGCATCTACTACTATTACTCCACACATCGACCGCTATCCAGCATGCATCTAGTGTATTAAGTTCATGGAGAAATGGACTAATGCAATAAGAATGATGACATGATGTAGACAAGATCTATCTATGTAGAGATAGATCCCATCGTTTTATCCTTAGTAGCAATGATACATATGTGTCGGTTCCCTTTCTGTCACTGGGATCAAGCACCGTAAGATCGAACCCACTACAAAGCACCTCTTCCCATTGCAAGATAAATACATCAAGTTGGAAACAAAACCAAAATATCTAAGTATAAATACGAGGCTATAAGTAATCATGCATATAAGAGATCAAAGAAACTCAAATAACTTTCATGGATATAAAAAGATAGATCTGAAGTTCATCTGATCCCAACAAATACACCACAAAAATAGTTACATCATATGGATCTCCAAGAGACCATTGTATTGAGAATCAAACGAGAGAGAGGAAGCAATCTAGCTACTACCTACGGAGCCGAAGGTCTACAAAGAACTACTCACGCATCATCGCAGAGGCACCGATGGAAGTGGTGAACCCCCTCCGTGATGGTGTCTAGATTGGATCTGGCGGTTCTGGACTCTGCGGCGGCTGGAACTGATTTTCATCGACTCCCCTAGGGTTTCTGGAATATTGGGGTATTTATAGAGCAAAGAGGCGGTCCGGGGGCACCTGAGGTGGGCACAACCCACCAGGGCGCGCTTGGGCCTCCAGGCGCGCCTTGGTGGGTTGTGCTCCCCTCAGAGCACCCCCTAGGCGCAACCTTGGCCCATTTGGTGTCTTCTGGTCCATAAAAAATCTCCGTAAAGTTTCGTTGCATTTAGACTCTGTTTGTTATTGATTTTTTGTGATGTAAAAAAACAGGCAAAAAATAGCAACTGGCACGTGGCACTATGTCAATAGGTTAGTACCAAAAAATGATATGAAATGACTATAAAATGATTATAAAACATACAAGATTGATAATATAATAACATGGAACAATAAAAAATTATAGATACGTTGGAGACGTATCAGCATCCCCAAGCTTAACTCCTACTCGTCCTCGAGTAGGTAAGTGATAAAAACAGAATTTTTGACGTGCAATGCTGCCTAACATGTCATATCATATTCTTTCTTTATAGCATGGACATTTGGACTTTTATATTGTTCAAAGCAATAGTCTAGTTTTGACATGATAACTTAAATACTCAAGCATATCAACAAGCAACCATGTCTTTCAAATTATCAACGCTAAAATAAGCTATCCCTAGCCCATCATGCTCAATCATTGATCCATTCATGAAACACACTCGCATATTAACTACACCCAATGCTCAAGTACGATCATAGTGCCTCCTAGTTGGTGCTTTTATAAGAGAAGATGGAGACTCAAATTCAAAAATAAAAATTGCATAAAGTAAAAGAAAGGCCCTTCGTAGAGGGAAGTAGGGATTTATAGAGGCGCCAGAGCTCAAAGCGAAAAGCTTAGAGATAAAAACATTTTGGGAGGTGTGTCCTTCCCGCCAACGAAAATGACTTAGAGTTCCCAACACTTTCCATGCTAGATATATCATAGGCGGTTCCCAAACAGAAAATAAAGTTTATTCCTTTTTCCACCATCCTTTCACTTTCCATGGCTAACCGTATCCACGGGTGCCTTCCATACCAACACTTTCCAAGGAATTTATTATTTGACAACATAAAGTAAATTCATTTTTCATTTCTGGACAGGGCGTCCCTAATATCTTTGCCTTACTCTTGTGCAATGACCAGTGAATAAACACTCACCGTGAGAATAACACATCTAGCATGGAAACTATTAGCCACCCCTCACTGCTCTGTGAGCGGTACGAACACACAAAAGAGAAGTTTATTTTGAAAATTAAAGATGGAACGTACAAATTTGCTTAGAACGGAAAAATAATACCGCATATAGGTTAATTGTTTTTGGATGCACAAGTAGTGATCATACTTAGTGAAAATGAGGGCTAGCAAAAGATTGAGAAGCGACCAACCAAGAAACAAATAATCTCATAAGCGAGCATTAAGCATAATTAACACCGAATAATGCACCACAAGTAGGATATAATTTCATTTCATAATTATTGACTTTCATGCTTGCATAGGGAATCACAAACCTTAACACCAATATTCTTACTAAAGCATAATTACTCATCAAGATGACTCACATATCACATCATCATATCTCAAAACTATTACTAATAATCAAGTTTATTTTGTCCAGTGATCTTCATGAAAGTTTTAATTATATCTGTCTTGGATATCTATCACTTTGGGACTAATTTTCATGTGTTGCTTTTGATAAACTCAAACAAATATAAGTGAAGATCATGAACATAATTTTTCTTTCTCTCAAATTAATTTAAGTGAAGCAAGAGAGAATTTCTTAAAAAAATTACTAACTCTCAAATAAATCTAAGTGAAGCAAGAGAGCATTTCTTAAAAAATATTAAAGCACACCATGCTCAAAAAAGATATAAGTGAAGCACTAGAGCAAGTCCATAGCTCATAAAAGTTTACGTGAAGCATAGAGAGCAATTCTAACAAGTCATGACATAATTTTGGCTCGCTCAAATAGGTGTGTCCAGCAAGGAATCAAGAATTAAAACACAAAATAAAATAAGCAAAGACACATATCATACAAGTCGCTCCAAGCCAAACTCATAGTATGTGACGAATAAAAATATAGCTTCGAGTAAAATACCAATGATCGTTAGAAGAAAGAGGGGATGCCAGTCGGGGGCATCCCCAAGCATAGCTTAGTTGCTTGCTCTCTCCCCAAGCTTAGTTGCTTGCTCTCTTTTGGATAATAACTTGGGATGCCAGGGCATCCCCAAGCTTAAGCTCTTCTTACTCCTTATTCCTTCATCCATCGTAAGATAACCCAAAACTTGAAAACTTCAATCACACAAAACTCAACAAAAGCCTTCGTGAGATCGGTTAGTATAAGAAAAAAGCAAATCACTACTATAAGTATTTGAGTTAACCAATTTGTATATTTTTTTTCTTGCATTATATCTACTATATTCCAACTTTTCTATGGCAAAAACTCATCAAACAAAACCATAGAGCCATGAAAATAAGCACACAACGCAAAGAAAACAGAATCTGTCAAAACCAGAACAGCCTGTAGCAATCTGGGTAATTCAGATACTTCTGTAACTCCAAAAACTCTGAAACCTTTGGATGACCTGGGAAATTTGTATATTAATCTACTGCAAAAGGAATTGGTATTTTATCGCTCTCTGGTTAAAAATCAAAATTATTTTCGTGGGTGCACAAGTTTCTGTTTTTTCAGCAAGACCAAACAACTATCACCCAAGAAGATCATAAAGGCTTTACTTGGCACAAACACTAACTAAAACACAATAAACACAATCATAACAGTAGCATAATTGTGCTAACACTCAAGAATAGAAAGCAAAAAGCAAAAATAAATTTTATTCATTGGTTTGCCTCCCAACAAGTGCTATCGTTTTTATGCCCCTAGCTAGGCATAAAATTTCAATGATGCTCACACGAAAGATAATAGTTGAAGCACAAAGAGAGAGCATCATGAAACATGTGCCAAACACATTTAAGTCTAACATACTTCCTATGCATAGGAATTTTATAAGCAAACGAATTATCAAGACAAGAAATATCTAACATATGCAAAGGAAAGAAATAAAACATTGACAATCTCAACATAACAAGAGGAAATTCAATAACATGCAAATTTCTACAACTATATTTCCCTTTCTCATAATAGTTACATGTGGTATCATATTCAAATTCAACAATATAACTATCACATAAAATATTCCCTTCATGATCCACATGCATGCTAAGTAGACACTCTTCCAAAATAGTGGGATTATCAAATGAAGTCATGACCTCTCCAAGCCCACTTTTATCAAAAATTTCATAAGATTGACCATACTCCAAAGTAGTGGGATCGTTATTACCTAGAGTTGACACTCTTCCAAACCCACTTTCAATATTATTGCAAAAACGTTCATCATGAGGCTTAAATAAATTTTCAAGATCATAATCAGAATCACCCCAATCATGATCATTGCAATAAGTAGTGGGCATATCAGAATTAGCATCCCCAAGCTTGGGGTTTTGCATATTATTAGCACAATTGGCATTAAGAGAATTTATAGTAAAATCATTGCGATCATGCTTTTCATTCAAGGAGCTATCATGAATCACTTCCTAAATTTCTTCATCACAATTTTCAGATTCACGAATCCCAAGAAAAATTTCATAAAGATAATCAAGTGCACTCAACTCACTAGCAATTGGTTCAACATAATCAGATCTTTCGAAAAGATTAGCAAGTGGATGAGGATCCATATCAATAGATTTTTAGCAAGCGAAGATGCAAGCAAATAGAAGGCACGTGATAACATAAGCAAAGGTACCAAACAAGATTGCACACAAAAACAGATCTGATGAGAAACGACGAATGAAAAAGAGGACGAATAAAACGGCAAATTCTTGTGAAGTGGGGAAGAGAAAAAAAGAGGAAAATGGCAAATAATGTAAATGGCGAGAAGATGAGATTTTTGATTAGGAACCTGGTATATGTTGAAGATCCTCCCTAGCAATGGCGCCAGAAATTCCTTTTGATGTCGCCTGAAGCTATGTCGGTATTTCCCCAAAGAGGAAGGGATGATGCAGCACATCGGCGGTAGGTATTTCCCTCAGATATGAAACCAAGGTTATCGAACTAGTAGGAGAACCAAGCAACACAACGTAAACAACAACTGCACACAAATAACAAATACTCGCAACCTCGCGTATTAAATTAAAGGGGTTGTAAATCCCTTTCGGGTAACGGCACCAGAAATTGGCAAGCAGACGTGAGATAGTTGTAATATTGATAGATCGAACGCCAAATAAAATAAATTGCAGCAAGGTATTTTTGTATTTTTGGTTTAGTAGATCTGAAAATAAAAGGCAAATAAAATAGATCGCAAAGGCAAATAATATGAGAAAGAGACCCGGGGGCCGTAGGTTTCACTAGTGGCTTCTCTCGAGAAAAATAGCAAACGGTGGGTAAACAAACTGTTGGGCAATTGATAGAACTTCGAATAATCATGACGATATCCAGGCAATGATCATTACATAGGCATCACATCCAAGATTAGTAGATCGACTCCTTCCTGCATCTACTACTATTACTCCACACATCGACCGCTGTCCAGCATGCATCTAGTTTATTAAGTTCATGGAGAAACGGAGTAATGCAATAAGAACGATGACATGATGTAGACAAGATCTATCTATGTAGAGATAGACCCCATCATTTTATCCTTAGTAGCAACGATACATACGTGTCGGTTCCCTTTCTATCACTGGAATCAAGTACCGTAATATAGATCCCATTACAAAGCACCTCTTCCCATTGCAACATAAATAGATCAAGTTGGCCAAACAAACCCCAAATATCGGAGAAGAAATACGAGGCTAGAAGCAATCATGCATATAAGAGATCAAAGAAACTCAAATAACTTTCATGGATATAAAAAGATAGATCTGGTCATAAACTCAAAGTTCATCCGATCCCAACAAACACACAACAAAAAGAGTTACATCATATGGATCTCCAAGAGACCATTGTATTGAGAATAAAACAAGAGAGAGGAAGCGATCTAGCTACTAACTACATACCCGAAGGTCTACAAAGAACTACTCACGCATCATCGGAGAGGCACCAATGGAAGTGGTGAACCCCTCCGTGATTGTGTCTAGATTGGATCTGGTTGTTTTGGACCCTGCGGCGGCTGGAATTGATTTTCATCGACTCCCCTAGGGTTTCTGGAATATTGGGGTAGTTATAGAACAAAGAGGCGGTCCGAGGGACACCCAAGGTGGGCAGAACCCACCAGGGCGCGCCTGGGCCTCCAAGCACACCCTGGTGGGTTGTGCTCCCCTCGAAACACCCCCCAGGCACAGCCTTGGTCCATTTGGTGTCTTCTGGTCCATAGAAAATCTTCGTGAAGTTTCGTTGCATTTGGACTCCGTTTGGTATTGATTTTCTGCGATGTAAAAACGTGCAAAAAATAGCAACTAGCACTTGGCACTATGTCAATAGGTTAGTACCAAAAAATGATATAAAATGATTATAAAACATCCAAGATTGATAATATAATAGCATGGAACAATCAGAAATTATAGATACATTGGAGACGTATCAGGCCCACTCAAAGTGATTTTATTCTGGAAAGGATTATCACTGATAAAGCGCTAATGGCGTTCGAGTGTATCCATCACATAAAGCAAGAGAAGGACCCCATAAAGAGTTATTATGTCTATAAGCTAGATTTGTGAAAAGCTTATAATAGAGTGGACTAAAACTACCTTAGGCAGAGGCAAAAGATTGGTTTCAATCACAGATGGTTTGAGTGGATTATGACATGTGTCACCACTAGCAGATATTCCATAAAATTAAATGGAACAATCTTGGATTTGTTTGCACCGCTGGGATATAGCAAGGTGATCTACTATCCCTTTATGTTTATGTTTGTGGCCGATGGTTTATCTGCTTTACATGATTGTGTTGTTTCAAGTGGAAGTGGAACTAATGCTCCTATAAAAATTTGTCAAAGAACCTCAGAGATTTCCCATCTATTGTATGCAGATAATACTTTTTTTGAAGCCAATCAAATTCAGGCTCACCATGTGAAAAAATGGTTGAACACTTATCCTTCTACAATGGGTCGACTAATAAATCAACTAAGTGCTCAATTCTATTTAGTTAAAAACATCCCATTCTACAGAAGATGGATGATCGTAATGTGCTCGAGGTTGATAATGTAAATTCCGAGGAAACAAATTTAGGTCTCCCCACCCCCATATGGTCATATGTCAAAGGGGAATTTCCAGAATATGCATGTGAAGCTAACCAAAATACTGTTTTTATTGGGCTACCTTCACAAGGTGGCAAAGACAATTGTGCAGTTTATACCCACGTACATAATGAGTCCACCGTTCCGATATTTTGATAAAACCGGCCGATTTATCACTTACCGGTGTCTGACCGATAAGATAAATCGGGCGATATGTTGATAAGCCGGTTACCCCTTATCTTGGGTCGACCAATAAGTCCCCATAAGCAATATCCCCAACATTGAATGAATGTTTTCAAACTTCATTTAGTTTTATGTGATGACCTAAATCGGATGAGTAGAAATTATTGGTGGGGGTCGGCGAATGCAAGAGGAAGGTCCATTGGAGAAGTTAGGATGACAACTACTATATCACTATTCTCCCTAGGATTGGAGACCTCTTATTCAATTGGGACATGGGTTTTGGATTGAGTTTACAATTCTCAAGGAGCTTTCTCATGAGTGAGGTGTTTAATTTTGAATTTGGTTCACGATTTACTAGTCAATGATTTCTCAAATCAATCAGCAATAACCAGCTTATAAAAATACATTAGTCTCGCGCACCCTCTTATCACCTGACCAAAAAAATGAATGCCAACATGTGACATTGTAGCACCAGTATAATACATGTGGTCACCAATGCAAAAAACTTATCTACATACGTGTGGATTAATTTGCAGATAACACATAATTATACCCTAGAAAGAGCCCATCAGAATACCACATTATTAAAAAACCCACTTCATCATCTCTCCCACATGCCAAACCAAAATTTTGCATGGAATCCTTAGTTATTACACCAAAGTGCATGGGGGTATTGGTTTTCGCGACTTTAGATTATTTAAATCTAGCGTTGCTTGCACAATGAGTTTGGATATTGCTAACTATGGATAGCTTGTGTGCCCGTGTACTACGTGCAAAGGACTATCCTATTGGTAGGATGGAAGATACATTTTCTCAGATAATCCCTCTCCATCATGGCAATGCACTACTCATGGTCCTGATTGTTGAAGAAATGGCTTTTGGAACTCAAGTCCACATTACAGATGGGTCTCAGGAAAACCTTCTCCCAAAATTATTTCTAGAAAGGGGTGTTATTGCTTGAAATGGGGCCTTAGAATTGTTGAATGTGCATATGAATTGGGATAGTGTGTGGTCAAAAACAACTTTCCCCTCGATTCCGATGCCATTCTGAAGATCACAACGTTAACTCACAATCAGGAGGATTTGCTTGCCTGGTTGGGAGAGCCTTTAAGCATTTTTCAGTTATCAGTTGATGTCTACTACACAACCTTCTTCTTGTAGACATTGTTGGGCCTCCAAGTGCAGAGGTTTGTAGGATAGTAGCAAATTTCCCTCAACTGGATGACATAAGCTTTATCAATCCGTGGGAGGCGTAGGATGAAGATGGTCTCTCTCAAACAACCCTACAACCAAATAACAAAGAGTCTCTTGTGTCCCCAACACACCCAATACAATGGTAAATTGTATAGGTGCACTAGTTCGGTGAAAAGATGGTGATACAAGTGCAATATGGATGGTAGATATAGGTTTTTGTAATCTGAAAATATAAAAACAGCAAGGTAAATAATGATAAAAATGAGCATAAATGGAATTGCAATGCGTTGAAACAAGGCCTAGGGTTCATACTTTCACTAGTGCAATTTCTCTCAACAATAATAACATAATTGGATCATATAACTATCCCTGAACATGCAACACAGAGTCACTCCAAAGTCACTAATAGCGGAGAACAAACGAAGAGATTACTGTAGGGTATGAAACCACCTCAAAGTTATCCTTTCTGATCGATCTATTCAAGAGTCTGTAGTAAAATAACACGAAGCTAATCTTTCCATTCGATCTATCCTAGAGTTCGTACTGGAATAACACCTTAAGACACAAATCAACAAAAACCCTAATGTCACCTAGATACTCCAATGTCACCTCAAGTATCCGTGGTTATGATTACACGATATGCATCACACAATCTCAGATTCATCTATTCAACCAACACAAAGAACTTCAAAGAGTGCCCAAAGTTTCTACCGAAGAGTCAAGACGAAAACGTGTGCCAACCCCTATGCATAAGTTCACAAGGTCACAAAACTCGCAAGTTCATCACCAAAACATACATCAAGTGGATCACGTGAATATCCCATTGTCACCACAGATAAGCACATGCAAGATATACATCAAGTGTCCTCAAATCCTTAAAGACTCAATCCGATAAGATAACTTCAAAGGGAAAACTCAATCCATTACAACAGAGTAGAGGGGGAGAAACATCATAAGATACAACTATAATAGCAAAGCTCGCGATACATCAAGATCATGTCAAATCAAGAACACGAGAGAGAGAGAGATCAAAAACAAAGCTACTGGTACATACCCTCAGCCCCGAGGGTGAACTACTCCCTCCTCATCATGGAGAGTGCCGGGATGATGAAGATGGCCACCGGAGAGGGATTCCCCCCTCCGACAGGGTGCCGGAATGGGTCTAGATTAGTTTTCGGTGGCTACGGAGGCTTGCGGCGGTGGAACTCCCGATCTAGGTTATTTTCTAGAGGTTTTGTATTTATAGAAATTTTTGGCGTCGGGAACAAGTCAGGGGGTTCCCCGAGTCGTCCATGAGATAGGGCAGCGCGCCCGGGGGGTAGGGCGCGCCCCCCGCCCTCGTGGACGACCCGAGACTCTTTTGGCCCAACTCTTTTACTCCAAGGGCTTCTTTTGGTCCATAAAAAATTGTCAAAAATTGGCACGTCCATTGGACTCCGTTTGGTATTCCTTTTCTATAAAACTCAAAAACAAGGAAAAAACAGAAACTGGCACTAGGCTCTAGGTTAATAGGTTAGTCCCAAAAATAATATAAAATAGCATATAAATGCATATAAAACATCCTAGATGGATAATATAATAGCATGGAACAATCAAAAATTATAGATACGTTGGAGATGTATCAAGCATCCCTGAGCTTAATTCTTGCTCGTCCTCGAGTAGGTAAATGATAAAAACAGAATTTTTGATGTGGAATGCTACCTAACATAATTTTCAATGTAATTTTCTTTATTGTGGCATGAATATTCAGGACCAAAAGATTCAAGACAAAAGTTTAATATTGATATAAAAACAATTATACTTCAAGCATACTAACCAAGAAATTAGGTCTTCTCAAAATAACATAGCCAAAGAAAGCTCATCCCTACAAAATCATATAGTTTGTCCATGCTTCATTTTTGTCACACAAAATGCTCCCATCATGCACAACCCCGATGACAAGCCAAGCAATTGTTTCATACTTTAGTATTCTCAAACTTTTTCAACTTTCACGCAAATACATGAGTGCGAGCCATGGACATAGCACTATGAGTGGAATAGAATATGATGATGGAGGTTGTGTGGAGAAGACAAAAAAGGAGAAATTCTCACATTGATGCGTCTAATCAACGGGCTATGGAGATGCCCATCAATTGATGTCAATGCGAGGAGTAGGGATTGCCATGCAACGGATGCACTAGAGCTATAAATGTATGAAAGCTCAACAAAATAAACTAAGCGGGTGTGCATCCAACTTGCTTCCTCACGAAGACCTAGGGCATTTGAGGAAGCCCATTGTTGGAATATACAAGCCAAGTTCTATAATGAAAATTCCCACTAGTATATGTAAGTGATAGAATAAGAGACTCTCCATCATGAAGACCATGGTGCTACTTTGAAGCACAAGTGTGGTAAAAGGATAGTAGCATCGCCCCTTCTCTCTTTTTCTCTCATTTTTTTGGGCCTTCTCTCTTTTTATGCCTTTCTACTTTTTTTATTTCCTCACACGGGACAATGCTCTAATAATGATGATCATCACACTTATATTTATTTACAACTAAAAAATTACAACTCGATACTAGAACAAAATATGACTCTATATGAATGCCTCCGGTGGTGTACCGGGATGTGCAATGATTCAAGAGTGATATGTATAAAGAAATATGATCGGTGGCTTTGCCACAAATACGATGTCAACTACATGATCATGCAAGGCAATATGACAATGATGAAGCGTGTCATAATGAACGAAACGATGGAATGTTGCATGGCAATATATCTCAGAATGGCTATGGAAATGTCATAATAGGTAGGTATGGTGGCTGTTTTCAGGAAGATATAAGGAGGCTTATTGTAACATCCCAAATTTTCAATTTGGATGTTATACATAGGTCATCATATGCATATCATATTTTACTTGCTTTTTGTTCGTGATCCTAGAAATCCTAAGCAACTCAAGGACCCACGGAGAGAGTTGGGGATTTCATTTATATTCATATTTGAATTTTCTCAAATTTGAAAAGAGGATCATTTTGATTTTAATAATTTTCTCTCCAAAATATTTCCAATATTAAAATAAATGAGAGGAGATAAAATGACTTCTCCAAAATAAGAGGGGAATATTGGAGGAAAAACGTTAAAATCAAATAAATATTTTATTTGGAATTTTATTGTTATTTTATTTTAATTAGAAAATTATGCATTTTTCAAAAATTGCATTTTAGGGTAGAAAAATGTTCACCTTGTTCTAAATATTTTATTTAGATGGTGAATTTTTTTGGCATTTTTAGAATTTTTTATATTTTATTATGATTTTTTTGTTTTCGGCGGAATTTATTGAAAAAAAAGAGTTCCCGCCCGACTAGGCCGGAGGCCCAGCCAAGCAGGCCGGCCCGCCCGCGCCGCCGTGCCGCCGGCGAACTCCAACAGGAGTCCGAGCCGGACTCCTCTCGCTGCCGCCCCTTGCCCAAGTCGCCCCCCCGGAGGCTTTAAAAGCCGGACCCCCTAGCCCCTCTTCCCTCACCACCGCCGCCTCCACCGCCGCCGCCGCCGCCGCGCTATCGCCCCACCCCGCCGACCCCGCCGCCGCAACCCCGCCTGCCGGATCTCGTCGCCGCGCCGCCGCCGGTCTTGTTTGAAGAACCGGTAAAAACTGTAGCCGTCGCTCGTTTTTCTTTTGAATTTTCTTTTGGATCGGTTAGATCGGTTTTTTTATCGGTTCCTCTATTTAGCGAATGTTTGCCTAAATGCATCTGTTCGCGAACGCGTTCGTTCGTTCGTCTCTGATAATGAACGTTTGTTCGTTAGTCTTTTCTTTTTATTTGATTTTTGCCCAGAGACCTATCCGCAATTATTTTTATCACAAATTAGCCCCTGATCTTAAATCCCTTGTAACTTTTTAACCGTTCGTCCAAATGCAGTGAAACCAACGCCAAAATCTTCGTCTCGAACCCCCCTTTCTAGTTAACCAATCCGAACAAGATTTTGAAAATTTAAAATTTGGTTTCAAGCAGATTTGAATTCGAGCTTCTTTTGATCGTAGTTTGAGTTTCGTAGCTCCAATTTGATTGATTCTTTTTGCAAATCGAAGCAGTTCAGTTGAACTTTGAGTTTGGACTTTCTCATCTGAGTTTTACCTTGCATCTATGCTTGAGTGCTTATGTGTGCTATTGTTTGCTTGCGATAGAATTTCCGGAGTCCGAAGCGTGCTACTATGAGTCTCCAGGGTTTGCAGATCATTAGCAAGGCAAGTAACACTTTGATCATATCCCTTTATTACCCGGTTTTTATGCATTAGTATCAATCCTCAAACACTGCATGGTTAGGATTTGATAACGTGTGGGTATTGGGAAGTAGTTGATGAGGTAGAACCTATTGTCCTTTATTTAAACCCTAGGAGTTACTACGTTATGCTTATACTACTATGTTATGCTCATAGACGTGGTTTGGTTTGAGAGATTCATGACAGTTGTGAGAATTATTATGAACTAAGGGTTTATCTAAGGTCGCTACTTTAACACACATCTGGGTGAATTGTTTGCGGGCACCTGGGGAATCCAATGTTGTCCAAGGAGATCCCGGGGAATCCCTGTGATCATCCTATGGTTCCCCACCCAGGCTCAAAGGGATCATAAGATCATTCATGCTAGAAACTTCTGTGTGCATCCACAAGCCATTATGGGCTCTGGCATAGTTGAGTAAGTTGTGGGAATCCTTTCCATGATGGTCTAGCAGATGTAGGGGATTGTAGGTGTACCAGCCTATCTATCGGTTAAGGGGACCTCTTCGGAAAAACTATGTCTCGGTCATCCGTTTCTCAAACATAGTGCGAGAAATACAAGGGAGCAGATCGAGTCTTGTGGGGAAAAGTGTGCAAACCTCTGCAGAGTGTACAAACTAATCAAGGTTAGCCATGTCCCCGGTTATGGACATCTTGAGTATCTGGTTCTTGAATTATTGATGTGATCTCAACACTCTTATTTAATTTTGTTGGGTTGTTAATTGCTATTTAATTGGGATTGAGATGGGGTTTCCATTCTCAATGTTTATCAACCAACTTTGTAGTTAAATAAAATTTATTCCTTTGTTGTAGGGAAAAACTGGCTTTTCGCAAAACATTAACCTTAGAGCCTCCACCAGCCATATATGCATGTAGTGTTAGCATTTACCTTGTTCATTGCTTTACAGTGTTATTTTTCCAGCATATTCCATGTGCTGACCCGTTTCGAGCTGCAACGTATTATGTTGCAGACTTTTCAGACGAAGAGTAAGGTGTGCTAGGTCGTTGTCGTGCACTCAGCTATGCCGTTGGAGTTGATGGAGTCATTTACCTTTGATGCTTCCGCAGTTATCTTGTTTAGACGACCTTAAGCCATATTATTGTAATAAGTTCTCTTTTGAGACATTCGATGTAACAAGTGTGTGATTGCACTCTGTTATAAATTCTTCAAGTACTATGTGTGTCAGCATTACCGATCTAGGGATGACACTTATGCACACAGATTTGACCGTTTGAGGTCGGATCGCTACAAGATGGTATCAGAGCACACGCTGACTGTAGGACACGACCACTAAGACAAGCCATAGGTCACTCTTCTCTACTCATTTCTAACTTCTCTCCATTTTCCACTCTATAGATGGCGGACCCAAGGAACAAGTTTGCTCAACCAGATGAAGACACCCCTTTTGGACGACACTTGAAGGAAGTCACTAGGTACCTGAACATTGGAATACCAAGCTTCACCGAGACCTACACCGCCACTTTACCAGAAGAGGAGCGTTCGATCATTCGAGTTGATGTTCCAGGAAGGACATTCATGCCAGTTACTGAGTCCATAGAGTTTTCCTTTGATGCACTAACCTGGAGTCTAGGAAAGAGCATGGTAGCCCACATCGCCATGGGATGCATCGGCGAAGTATACCACAAGGATCTTAAGGACACCATCTACCAGATATGTGGGTGCCGAGATGAGCAATGGGAGATGATCAGCACTAGGAGGGACAAGTCCATTGTAGCCTTTATCCAGGAGTTAAATCAGCACATTCGCTGCCAGGAGAACCAAATGTGTGCTAGCATGATAGGTCTGAAGAAGGTGATGACCAAGAACATGGAGCTTGAAGAGGAACTCAAGTCTACACGCGATGGTTATGAGGAGGAAATCGCAGTGCTACTAGAGAAGAATGAAGACCTGAAGAAGAAGCTAGGAGTATTCATGGGAGACCCCATGCCAGGAGGAGATGACGACCATCCCGAGGACTACATCATCATTGACGACACCGACTCCGACCCCGATAGTAGTGATGATGATTACGAGGATGAAGCTGGAGCAGATATCATGGAGTCTTCCACTGATCAAAATTTCTAGATGACCACCATATTATCAGTAGTATTTCCTCGTGTATATAGCAGTAGTTCGAGCACTTTGTAACGGTAGTTAGATCGTTTGTATGCCCTTGTTTGAATTGAGTGGAGTGATATGAATGTGTTTGTATCATGTTCATATGGGTAGTGCTTTCTCTTTAGACCTCATTCTATTCTAATCTCTTCCATCTAAACCCATCAGATGCCTCCGAGACGTGACCCTGGATTTGTCTTTCCACCAGAGCTCACTCAGTTGATCCAACAACAGAATGCTTTGATGCAACTACTAGTTCAGAACCAAGGCAACAACAACAACAACAAAAACAACAACAACAACAACAACAACAACAACAACAATAACAACAACAACAACAACAACAACAACCCGCTGCCACCACCTCTAGTTGACAACTTAGCCCGTTTTCTGAGGTTGAATCCGCCGGTGTTTTCTAGTAGCACCAAGCCGATTGTTGCTGATGACTGGCTACGTGGGATTGGAAGGGAGTTGACCACCGCAGGTTGCATAGATGCTGAGAAGGTGCGCTTTGCCGCACACCAACTGGATGGACCCACAGCCTCATGGTGGGAGAATTACACAACCACGTTCCCCATAGCCAATATTACTTGGGATCAATTTCAGCAAGCATTCCGCACTGCACATGTCTCACCTGGAGTTATGAGCATGAAGAAGCGTGAGTTTTGCAACTTATGCCAGGGAAACCGTACTGTAGGACAGTACATGGATGATTTTAGTAAGTTAGCTCGCTATACCCTAGATGATGTGGCCACAGATGCCGCAAAGCAGGAGAAGTTTATGGAAGGGTTGAATGACGAGCTGAGCATGCAGTTGATGGTGGAAACATTCAATAACTACCAGGATTTGGTAGACAGGGCTCTTATGATTGAAGGGAAGTAGCAGCCGATAGAGAGCCGCAAAAGAAAATATGGACAAGGGAAGTATAATTCTAGAGCGTCGTAGAAGCCTCGTTTTACCCCGAACTCGGGAGGATATACCCATAACCATGGAGGCCACACCCACAATGGAGGAAGTTCGCATAATGACAGTGGCCCCAAGAATGGAAATGGGAATGGAGCAAGCAGCAACCAGAATCGTTCCAACCCAGCAACACCCGCTAAAAAGGATCTGAGTCATGTCACCTGTTACAAGTGCGGGAAGACTGAGCACTACGCCAATGATTGTTTTGAGTTGAAGAATGACAACAGAAATGAAAGCTCTGGGAAGAAGACCAACCCTTTCAACAAGGGACAGGTGAACCATGTTAGCGTGGAGGAGGTTGAAGAGCAGCCAGATGCAGTTATAGGTAAGTTCTTGGTTAAGTCAATTACTGCAATCATTCTTTTCGATACTAGTGCATCACGTTCATACATTTTGAGGGGGTTTGTGGATAAGTATAAGTTGCCCACCAAAGTTCTTAAGACACCTATGTTAGTAAGCTCGCCAGGAGCGGAGTATATGGCAAGCCAAGGATGTTTTCAGATACCATTGACCATAGGTAGGCATGTTTTCCCCTCAGACCTCACAAGGATTGGATGTGATACTAGGCATGGATTGGCTATCGATGTATGGAGGGAACATTGATTGTGCCAGCAAGTCAATTTTTCTCACCACCCTAGAGGGTAAACGGATTAAGTATGTGTCACGGCACGCGCCGAAGAGGACCCAAGTGAATTCCCTCTCAGGAGTTGTTCAGGTGGAACTGCCTGTAGTGAAGGATTACCCGGATGTATTTCCTGAGGAACTACCAGGCATGCCGCCAGATCGAGGCATTGATTTTCTGATAGAGTTGTTGCCAAGCACCGGACCGATATCAAAGAGACCATACCGGATGCCCGCAAATGATCTACAGGAAATTAAGAAGCAGATTAAGAAGCTATTGGAGAAAGGTTACATTTGACGAAGTTCGTCACCGTGGGGAGCCCCAGTGCTCTTGGTTGAGAAGAAGGATGGATCCTTGAGAATGGTTGTTGATTATTGTGCATTGAATGAAGTAACGATCAAGAACAAGTACCCACTACCGATGATCAATGATTTGTTTGACCAACTAAAAGGAGCTAAAGTATTCTCCAAGATCGATCTACGATCAGGATACCACCAGCTGAAGATCCGAGAATAGGATATACCTAAGACAGCTTTCACCACAAGGTACGGGCTATATGAGTATACATTCATGTCATTTGGATTGACAAATGCCCCTGCCTATTTCATGAGTATGATGATTAAAGTGTTCATGGAGTTTTTGGACAAGTTTGTTGTGGTATTCATTGATGATATTTTGGTATACTCGAAGAATGAAGAGGAGCATAAGGAGCATTTGCGTTGAGTTCTCGAGAAGCTTAGGGAACACCAGCTGTATGCCACGTTTAGCAAGTGTGAGTTTTGGTTGAAGGAAGTTGGATTTCTTGGACATGTTATATCAGGAGAAGGTATAGCCGTAGAACCTACCAAGGTTCAATCTGTCACTGAGTGGTTGGCACCCTCCTCAGTTGGAGAGATCCGTAGTTTTCTGGGACTCGAAGGATATTATAGGAGATTCATTGAGAATTTTTCCAAGATTGCGAAACCCATGATAGAGTTGTTGAAGAAGGACACCAAGTTCAAATGAACTGAGGAATGTGAGGCTAGTTTTCAGGAGTTGAAGAAACGTTTGGTTACAGCCCTAGTGCTGATTATTCTGGATATACACAAGGATTTCCAAGTGTATTGCGACACTTCTCGCTTAGGACTTGGAGGAGTACTTATGCAGGACAGAAGAGTTCTTTCATATGCCTCACGACAGCTTCGACCGCATGAGTTCAATTATGCCACGCATGATTTTGAGTTAGCAGCCGTAGTACATGCGCTCAAGACCTGGAGACATTTTCTTATTGGAAACCGCTGTGATGTGTACACGGATCATAAGAGTTTGAAGTACATTTTCACTCAGAAGGAGCTAAATCTCAGACAGAGGAGATGGTTGGAGCTTATAAAGGATTATGATATGAAGCTGCATTATCATCCAGGAAAGGCCAATGTCGTAGTAGACGCTTTGAGCCGGAAGAGTTATGTCAATACCCTCGTAAGCGGCGGATTACCGCAGGAATTAGTTGACGATCTCAAGGAACTTCTCTTGGAGATAGTTCCAATAGGTTTTGTCGCAGCAATGGAGGTTCAGTCAACATTATTGGGAAAAATTCAAGAAGCTCAGAAGGATGACAAAGAAATTGCTGAGATAAAGGAGAAAATTAGTAAAGGAAAAGCCAAGGGTTTTCGAGAGGATGAGCACGAAACCTTATGGTTTGAGGACCGTGTATACGTACCCAATAATGCAGATATCAGAGAGCTAATACTTCAGGAAGCTCATGACTCGCCATACTCGATACACCCCAAAAACACCAAGATGTATTTGTATTTGAAGGAGCGTTTTTGGTGGACTGGTATATGAAGAAGGATATTGCCGAGTATGTATCCATGTGTGATGTATGTCAAAGAGTGAAGGCAGAACATTAGAAGCCAACGGGATTACTGCAGCCCCTGCCGATACCCGAATGGAAGTGGGACAAGCTCGGCATGGATTTTATCATCGGATTACCCACGACCCGATCAATATATGATTCTATCTGGGTAGTAGTGGATCATTTGACCAAGGTGGCTCACTTTATTCCAGTGAAAATGACCTATACAAGTGCGAAGTTGGCCAAGATATATATGAACAGAATCATATGTCTGCATGGAGTTCCGAGGACCATCGTATCAGATAGAGGGACACAATTTACCTCGAAGTTTTGGAACTAGTTGCACCAGACTTTGGGTACCAGGCTAGAGTTTAGTACAGCCTTTCATCCGCAGACAGATGGACAGACAGAGAGAATCAATCAGATTCCGGAGGAGATGTTGAGAGCCTGTGCATTAGATTATGGATCTAGTTGGGATTATAATTTACCTTACACAAAGTTCTCGTAGAACAACAATTATCAAGCTAGTTTGAAGATGGCATGATACGTCTCCAACGTATCTATTATTTATGAAGTATTCATGCTATTATATTATCCATCTTAGATGTTTTATATGCATTTATATGCTATTTTATATGATTTTTGGGACTAACCTATTAACCTAGAGCCCAATGCCAGTTTCTGTTTTTCCCTTGTTTTTGAGTATTGCAAAAAAGGAATACCAAATGGAGTCCAATTGACGTGCCAATTTTTTATGATTTTTTATGGACCAAAAGAAGCCCCCGGAGTAAAAGAGTTGGGCTAGAAGAGTCCCGAGCCGTCCACAAGGGTGGGGGCGCCCCCCACCCCCCTGGGCGTGGGCCCCTATCTCGTGGATGACTTGGAGACGCCCTGACATGAAACCGACGCCAAAAATTCCTATAAATACAGAAGCCCCCAGAAAATAACCTAGATCGGAAGTTCCGACGTCGCAAGCCTCTGTAGCCACGAGAAATCAATCTAGGCCCTCTCTGGCACCCTACCGGAGGGGGCCATCATCACCAGAGGGCATGGAGGAGGATCCCGGAGGGGCCATCATGACCATGAAGGCCAAGGACCAGTGGGAGAACCTGTCCCCATCCAGGGGGCATGGAGGAGGAAGCACAAGGGGGAGAACCTCTCCTCCTCTCTCTCTCGGCGGCACCGGAGTGCCATCGGGAGGGGAATCATCGCCGTGGTGATCGTCTTCATCAACATCACCATCATCATCACCATCCTCATCTCTTTTACGCGGTCCACTCTCCCACAACCCGCTGTAATCCCTACTTGAACATTGTGCTTTATGCCACATACTATGATCCAATGATGTGTTGCCATCATATGATGTTTTGAGTAGATATCCTTTGTCTTTGGGTTGATTGATGATCTAGATTGGTATGAGTTGTATGTTTTATTTAGGTGTTGTCCTATTGCGCCCTCTATGTCGCGCAAGCATGAGGGATTCCTGCTGTAGGGTGTTGCAATACATTCGTGATTCGCTTATAGTGGGTTGCTTGAGTGACAGAAGCATAAACTCGAGTAAGGGGGGTTGTCGTGTATGGGATAAAGGGGTCTTGATGCTTTAATGCTAAGGTTGGGTTTTACCTTAATGATCTTTAATAGTTGCGGATGCTTGCTAGAGTTCCAATCGTAAGTGCATATGATCCAAGAAGAGAAAGTATGTTAGCTTATGCCTCTCCCACATATGAAATTGCAATGACGACCACCGGTGTCATGGAGTTGTCACGGAAGATGTCCTCGTGATAGGACTTAGTTGGAGCCATCGCTACGGGTTAGCTTAAAGGGGTTAAAGCGAACAAGGGACGCAAGAGTTTATACTGGTTCGGCCCCTTTCGATGAAGGTAAAGGCCTACCCCAGTTGTGATGGTATTGCTAGGGTTTCGATAACCAGGGAGCGAATCCGCTTTGCCTGGCTCTTGAGTTGTTGTGTGTTGTCCCTAAACCGCCACCGGATCATCCCTTTATATACACAGGTTGACGCCCGCCGGTTTACAGAGTCCCGAGACCAGACCATCATTGTGTCCAACTCGGTCTCTATTCCTCCTATCTTGCAATACAAGTTACATGACAATGTCGATTTATGTCTACAGGCCTTAACCCGCCTTAGGGCCTTGGACCTTCATGAAGCGCCATCATCCTTTATCTTCTGGGCTTCTAATTCTTATAGAGTTAACCCGGCCACTCCTAGCCGGTTTACGTCCAGTAGTAATATCCCCAACATTAGGCCCTAGATTGATTTGAATTTATTCATGTCAATCTTCAACACTTAGAAAAAGTCCTCCTCTTGCACCCTCGCACGGATCTTGTAAACCACCCTGACGTCATCCTTCGGATTTGTGGTAAATTGTCATGATGTCATTTATTCATTGAAGCCAAAGATGCCTTTTATTAATGAGCATCCAACCATCAAGGCGAAAACCTTATTAAACATCCATTTTTGACATCCTCAATTCTCGCGCCTATCGCTTATCTCTTCGCCTTATAAATAGGGCTGAGGCCCCTTTTCCATTTCCTCCGCTACCTCTTCGTCTCCTCTTCCTCCTCGCGATGTCCCTGCACCCGAGCGCTGCCGTCGTCATCGAACTTCGCCCCTGCCTCATCGTTGGCCGCTGCATCACCCTGATCGAACCAGAAAGCCACGGCATCTCTCTGCCATTCCTGTGACACTGGTAAGCCTTCTTTACTTCCACCCTAGATCTTGTCTTTAGGGTTTCACTGTTCGTCAGAGTTCATCGAAACTCCCGTGCTATTCTTCTCTTTTCTTCTCTGTAGCATCAAAGGCTAGTTTGGTCCTGTTATTCTTGCACGACCGTAGCCATAATCGTATTTTCCTCATTAGACTCCCCCTTTATATAGAGAACAACTTATCTGGATCTGCTAAACTGCTTAAGCCCTAAAGTTTAAACCTGAATATATTCCAGTTTCTGTCACACCTCAGATCCAAAATTTTCATATAAATCTGTGAAACCTCTTTCCACTTACTTAGGTATTTTTAGATCTGTACTCCTCACACCAATATAGGCGGTTTAACTTTTTGAAGTATGATAATCCGGCATGTACCATTAGTCCCCTTTTAAACCACCGATTCATTTATACTCTGGTTTAACAATATGCATATACCTCTGCTTCTGTTCATTTCTTTACCATTCATAAATACTCTGTCGTAGGCGGTTTATAACTTCCTCCGATTAATCAATTTCACATGCTTGGATTCCTTTTCCCTCAACCTATTGTACCTTTTGCATCACCATTAAAACTGGCATTATTTTCTTCCCAGCTCTTCACTTGCAATGGCCAAACAGTTCTATTCCTGTAACTGGGTCCCTTCCCGGGTTACTGAGGAGCAACTGAACGGAATGGTCAAAATCGGTACCTTACCGAAGAAGAATGAGATCCGGTGGCGAGTTCCTGGGCCGGAAAGCCCGCCTACCCCTGGAGAGGGTGAAGTAGTGGTGTTGGCTGATCATATAGGCCGTGGTTTTAAACCGCCTGGATCCAAGTTTTTTCGGGATGTACTTGCCAGCTTTCAGATCCACCCTCAGGATATTGGGCCCAACTCCATATCCAACATCTGCAACTTTTAGGTTTTTTGTGAAGTGTATCTACAAGAAGAACCAACTGTCGAGTTGTTCTGGGATTTCTTCCATTTAAACCGTTGCACTGAATTTGTAGACAGACCCAATACTGAACTTGGCGGCGTCTCTATTCAGAAAAGGAAAGAGGTTGAGTTTGCTCATGCCACACTTCACAGCCACCCAAAGGAGTGGAATCAAACTTGGTTCTATTGCAGAAACACCTCTCCTGAAGATGAGAACCCTCTGCCGGGTTATCGTGCTCACCGGCTTGCTAATACTCATCCGCTTCCGCAACGACTAAGTGCCAAGGAACGGGCCTCATAGCCCCACAACTCGCTTCTTAGAGCTTTCATGGCCAACGGTTTAACAGGCATGGACTTCGTCCGTTGCTGGATATCCTGGAGCATTTTGCCGTTAAGTCGCTGCTCTGGCTTAATGTGTGAGTATACTGGTGACGTACAAGACTCCCAACGTCATATCAATATTCAGCTAACAGATGAGGAAGTCACTGAATCTGTCAAGAAAATGCTGAAAGAACCGGAAGCCGTCTGCAGAAAGACCGGGTTAAGCCCCTTTTACACGCAAAACAAACCGCCCACTGTAAGTATTGTCTATGCTTCCGCTTTACACCTGATATTTTTGGACTGTGCAATCTTTGAATACCCTCTGCCCATTTTTAAACAGGGTGATGATCCGTTCTGGAAAAAGAAACCTTAGGAGAAATCGGTGAAGCCTTCTTGTCCTAAAACGAAAGTCGTCAAGAAAACCACAAAAAGGAAGGCACCTGAACCCATCGGTTTAGAGCTTGATGACGACCCAGATGAACCGGAAGCAGAGGTAAAACTTGATTCACTTGGTTCACTTTTCATGCATCTCATTGACAATGATATTTATCAGGAGGACGTGGAGGGCAGCCAAGCTGACGATGCAGAGGTAATTATACTTTCCTCCGGTTCAGACTCTCTACCAACACAAAAAATCCGTCAAGCAGTCCGGAAAGTAAGATTTTCTCACCCTCTCGCTCATTTGGACCCAAAATTTCTTTTGAAGAAGCAGCAGCATGAGGCTCGCTGCACAACCCGACATAGTGGCCAAACGGTCACCTCGACCGGTTTACCGAACACCCTAGTTCGAAAACACCGACCCGAGGTCTCACCCACTTCTGACACTTTTTATCCCAAGGCAGGATTTTTCCGACAACCTCTTAATCCATCTGATTCGAATTATCAGGTGACACCTCCTTCTTCATCCAACGAATCCACGGCCACACAACTGCCTCCTCTTAAAATCGTGGCTGGGTAAGTATTTCAACCCAATCTTTTGATGTGTCACACTTTATATGCTATGCTAACCTTTGCATTTGTTCTTTTTTAGAGCCAAGGCCAGACCCAGTAAGAAGGCCCGGGTGAATAACCCGTCTGATGATCATGTGGTGATTGAACTGGAGCTGACTACGGAACCGGAAGATCCAAATACTGAGGCCACATTTGATGAACCGCCCCCTCAAGATCATAATGTTGATGAACAAGCAGAAGTTGACACCGCTGTGCCAGATGATAAACCGGCAAGTCCAATCTGGGCTGATGACGGACCTTCTAGTCCAGTGAAGACTACTGAGACTCCATTAACTCCAGAAAAGGCTGCCGGAGATAAAGAAGATGAGGCTATCATTATCGGTATTGGACACACCTCTCCTAGCTATCCTATTGTATTAGCGAAACATAGTGCCAAAGAAGAACATGCTGCCATGGAGAAAGGCAAGTGGAGCACCGATTTATCAAGATACGCCCACTTCAGTGCTCAAGAACTCCACTCTGGCTTTCCAAACCGTCCGCACACAAACCGTGACTATGAAGCCGGTTTGGTGAATCTCATGAAGGAGCGCTATGAGGTAATGACATAACTTTGCCTTTCTTAAGTCCAATTGCAAATACCAACTCTAGTAGCCCCCAAGGGCCGGTTTATGATGGCAATCATTAATCGGGACTTTGTAATATCTCAACCCTTGCATACTTATCCTCCATATGTCAGCTGATCCTTTGAAATAAACCGGTACTTTATCATTGTATTCCTATAGTTTTCATCTGTGTAGTCCCCAAGGGCTGGTTTATCTTTCCAAGGTGAACCGGGATTTTAACCAATGCTTCGATTTGAACAAATGTACGTTAGCCCCCAAGTGCCAAAGATAATGTTTGCATTGTATTTGGGACTTGCAAAAATTTATGATAACAAAGCAAATAGGCATTAGCCCCCAAGTACAAAGTGCATAACTTGTTATGTGCTTGGTACTTCAAATATATACATCCCACTGATGATATGTCATTCCTTTAGAGGCTGAGCTGAGCAAAAAGGACTCCCAAACTGCTGATCTTCAAGAAAACATCGAATCTCAGCAAGCGGAGGCTTCCAAAGCCAAGGAGGAACTGACTAAAGCCTTAGCAGCCATGGAAAAGCTGAAGGAAAATTTTAAGAAGGAACGTGCAGATTGGGATGCTAGAAGGCCGCTTTTGCAAAGAAAGCCGAACACACAGAAGTAACCCTTAAATGGGTGGTTGAGGAATTGGCCGGTTTAAAGCGGCAAATAAACGCTATGACCTCTGCCGTATTTGGTAAGCGCCCCCATCTGGTATGTTTCAAGTCCCCTTTACCTTAGCAGTCACGAGTTTACTGATGCTTGCAATGCTATAGGGACCTGCATTACCCATCTGGGCTCCGATATGCGGATGAAGCTGAAAGCAGCCTACAGCTTGATAGAACAATTGTATTCCAGATCCCAACGGGCTATCTGCACTGCTGCGTACAACAAGCCTCCTCCATCGTTGATAAAAGAGACCATCGAGAAGCTGTCCATGTTGCCTGCCCGGCTGGAGGAACTTAAAAAATCAGCTGCAAGGTCAGGCGCATTGACTGCGCTAATCCGGTCCAAGGCATGGATTCCAGATCTCGAACCGGCAGAGATCGGCCAAGGCTACCCAAGCGTGAAGGAAGATGGCACATAATTCAACAATGACGATCTCCGAAGGCTGACAAAGGAAATGCGGCCTATAGCAAGCAAATTGGCGGATGACACAGATCTATCTCATTATCAACCGGTTTATGATTTTGATCAGAAAAGATATCCCGCGCCGATTCATGATGCAGAGGATCTTGTTCCGTTAATCCGTAACCACACTTATGCTCCTGACATTGATCCTTCCCCTCTTATAAGTGAAGAAGCTATATTCCAAGCGTTAACCGGAATCGGTTGGACAATAATTGATTTCCAGCCACTGGGTAGAGAGGAGGAAGATACACCAACTCTAGATGATCCACAATCTTCAAGTCATCCTGGTGATGAATCTTGAACCGGAGGCCAGTTTAGCTGTCGTAGTCTGCCACTTGTTATTGAAACAATTATTCTTGGTGGGCATTTAAAATGCCTTGTAATAGGCTAGTTCAAACACTCGCTTGTTATTCCATCGAGCATATTTATTTTGCTTGATACTGATAACTTGCCATGCCTTTGGGATCTATTATATGCATAGTCCATTGTGGCTTTTATTTAACGTGTTCCTGCATATAAGAACTTGAAAGTGTCCTAGTGGTTTACCACTGGACGGGTCATGATGCCCAAATATATATATAAAAGCTTAGGTGTATAACCAAGACGTTAATAACCAGATATAAAATAGATGATACCTGTGATATATCTTGTTGGCTGTCCAACTGTTGGGATAATAAGGGTGATAACACCAATCTGGAGTATAGATGACTCCTTTCATTCTTGTCGGTTCATATCAAAACCCGGGTTACGAGAAACACCGGTTTACTCATATAATTCTGGTGACTTCTAGTCAAAACCAGACCGGATCAAATTATTGCCGGTTTAGAACTGATCATGTACTGACAACTGAGTGTTGAAAGCCATGACGGGCTGTAATATACACCGGTTTATCAGAAAATATTCATAAATCCCTTACCAAAAGAGGTTAAAACATTTGCAACAAATACAAGAAAAATATGCAAGGCTTTTCATGGGCTGCCAGGCCCTAAATCGAGGCTTTTCATGGGCTGCCAGGCCACTGAGTTAAACCATTTTTCAAAGCCTTTTAAGATGGACCTCAATCTTTAACCAATCATCATTTTAACATTGACAAGTTCAACGTCTATGAGATTGACTTATCAAACGTTCGATGGGTCATACCAGGTTTACCTGGACGGAGTGGCTTACTTAAAGAGGCAGGATAACCCGGGGTTTTAGGTGAATACACCTGGCTTCCAAGCTTGGCTTGATAGCCTATTACAAGGGTGAAAGCTCGTTGTTCTTTGAGAAGCAAGGAGCCCCCAAGTAATATTTGAGCTGTGCTCAGTGGGTACCTATGTTTGAGTTGTGCTTTGTGCAACAGAGTCTCTTTGGCTCCACATAATTTCCTTTTTGGATTTAAGCACATCAAGAGGTGTAGCTATGGTGTAAATACAACCAAGTCCCCTAGTGATTTCCCTGTTTGGCTTTAAGCTGATGAAGAGGCGTAGCTATGGTTCAAATACGACCAAACCCCCTAGTGATTTCCTTTATATCTGTGTGGCTTTATAAGCCGGGTTAGTAGAACTTTTCTTTATAAGTAGAAGCCCCCATGTAACCACACACGATGTAAAAAACAACAGATACCCCGCTTTAGCTGAGGCTCCGGTTTATTATATAATATATACATTGTCAAAAGATGTACATAAAAAGAGCCTGTGGCTCAAGTATAATAAGGCCGAAGAAGAGATATATTCCATGGCCGCTGGGTCTCCTCCTCCGATTTGCGTGAGTCTTTGTGCTCTCGAACATCGATAAGGTAGTATGATCCATTGTGCAAATTTTTGCTGACCACAAAAGGTCCTTCCCAAGGTGGGGATAACTTGTGCATATCAGTCTGATCCTGTATGACCAGAGCACCAGATCGCCCTCTTCAAAAGTTCTGGTCTTAACCCGGTGGCTGTGATAACGTCGGAGATCTTGTTGATAAATCGCCGAATGCGCCGCTGCTAGATCACGCTCCTCATCTAACAGGTCCAGTGAGTCCTGCCGTGCTTTCTCATTCTCAGCTTCAACGTAAGCCGCCACACGGGGCGAGTCATGACGGATGTCACTAGGGAGAACCACCTCTGCTCCATAAACCATGAAGAAAGGCGGGTAACCCATAGATCTGTTTGGTGTGGTGTTGATACTCCATAACACGGAAGGTAACTCCTCCACGCAACAACCCGACGTCCGTTTTAAAGGAACCATAAGCCGGGGTTTAATACCTCTCAAAATCTCCTGATTTGCTCTTTCTGCTTGACCATTAGACTGGGGGTGAGGCACTTACGCCACATCAAGCTGAATGTGCTCTCGTTGACAAAATTCCTCCATAGCACCCTTGGACAGATTAGTACTGTCGTGGATTTGTCACGGCAGAAGTCCTTAGTGTCAGGACTTAGTCGCGAGGCCAACGCATCTATGTGGTAGCTTGAGAGGGGTTGAGTGGGACGAGAGACGCAGGGCGGATCAACACGCAAGGCAAGGGTTTAGACAGCTTCGGGCCCCGGGAAACATCATCCGGTAAAAACCCTACATGCTGTTTGAGGCTATGTCTCATTATCAGCACGAGGGAGTCGCCGTAAACCGGCTCTCCTCTTTGTGTCTAGCCCTAAGATTGTTTCTCTGCTTGTAGCTTGTCCCTCTTTGGGGAGCCCTGCCCCTCCTTATATATGTTGAAGGGGCGGTTTACATGTGGAGTCCTATTAGGATTAGGACTAGTCTATCTCTAATACAAACCGGATACAAGTCCTGGTCTTAACTCTTTGTAAATATTCCTCATGCCTTTCCTCTTATACCGGCCCACCAAGTATGAACCGGCCATCCATAAACCGCCCGTTGGGCCGCCGGGTCTTGTCGTTCCTCTGACCCGCCTGCCGGATTACCAATGAACCGTAAACCGCCATGTCCAAGTGGGTCGTCAGTGAATTGCCAAACTCTAGCCGGGTCATACATCCGGCGGTTTACACCGCGGGGTATATCCCCGACATTAGCCCCCAGTTTAATTTGGATTCATCCATGTTAAACTGATCTGCAACAAGAACAAATTTGTCGGGTTGTGCTCCGATTTAAATATTCTTATAGACCGACACTTGATCATCCTTAAATCCTTGTCATTTCTTCCTTATAACCATCTTCATAATCAATTTGCTTGCAGAAGATATTTGTAAATAAAGAATCCATTTGAATCGGCCTTCAATGCTTTGACTTGACAAAAAATATTAGTCTCTGAAATATTCAACTGATATTCAGCCGGCTTGAAGATGTAAAACTTGCCGGTTTATGATTACCACCATTGTCTGGTTATAAAAACTGATAATTCCAGGTCATGATTGTTGCCAACACCGGTTCATGATTGTTGATGACGCCGGGTTACAGACACAGGGTCATAATGATTGGTGACGCCGGGTTAATCTAGTTTGCTCAAAACAGAGAATTTGAAAATAGTTCTTCGATAATAATATAATACCTGTAGCCTCCAAGTCTTGAGCAGAACAAAGTGATGGCTTAAGACTTGCTTCAATATAAATACTGCCACTTAAGAAGAAATCCATGTTGTTCATCCCAGTGACTAGTAAAAACTGAATACTCCATATTATGTAGCCCCCAAGTGCCGGGTTGTCATGCTTGCAGCAACCTGGGACTTTGTAATTGTCTTATACTCATAAAAAACTTTAACCAGTGTAGCCCCCAAGAGCCGGGTCATTATGCAATAATGAGCAGGGACTTTGTAGGTATAATCATGTAGATTTGAGCAATGATGTGTAGCCCCCAAGGGCCGGCTCAGTAAAATAATATTGAGCTGGGACTTTAATATATACTTCAATGAAAATAACATCATATGATGTAACCCTCATCATGGGACTTGAATCCACGTCCACAAGGTTAAGAGTCTTGTGCTTTACCAACTGAGCAGTGGACTCTTCAATATAATGAATAAAAAGCTTTGTACCTTCAACTGTTGACAGGAGCAATTGGTAGCCCCCAAGGGCCGACTCATTATAATGTGATGAGTCGGGTCTTCAATAACATGAGCATAAAATTACTTTGCATTAGCCCCCAAGTGTCATGGTGCATGCTTGCAGCGACATGAGACTTGCATGTAATCTCAATTTGAATAATGTAGCCCCCAAGTGCCGGGTCGTGAGCCTGCAGCGACTCGGGACTATTCCTTCCATTGTAGAATAAATCATATCCTTTAATAAAATAATATCCATTGCGCTAAAGCGACTTTGAAAACCTCAATCATAGTATTAATAACCATAATAAAAATCCAGCCATGTTGGCTATTCAAGATAATATAATCCGGTATGAAAAAACTTTATTCATCCAATATCATAATGAAAATTCAGCCAAGTTTGGCTATTTGAATAATATAACCCAATCATTTATAAGCGCATGATTCCAATGGCGCAATCCAAATATATACTGGCGACGTATAGTCCAAAGCCAGGCCGGTTTAATAAATACCGGATAATTTCCCATCATATACTGGCGACTTATCGTCTTAAAGCCAGGCCAGTTTAACAAACACCGGATAATTTATAATCATGCTTTATTCAACCTGTTTCTGCATACAACAAGTTTAAAGTGTCCTGGCGGTTTACCACCGGACGGGTCATAACGCCCAACATATAACCCAGGTTTATAACCAAGGCTGCACTTAAGAATAATGAAATATGAAATATATCATACCTGTTACATTGAATCACATTGTTGGCTTTACCAACTTTTTGTAGTAAGGATGATAATCCCAATCTTGAGTAATGATAACTCCTTTCATACTGTGCCGGTTGATGATAAACCGTACTGGGTTGTGATAAACACCGGTTTAACCATATATAGTACTGGCGACTCGTAGTCAAACCAGACCGGGCTGATAGTCTCCGGATTATAACTTGATCCTGTATTGATAACTTGTAATTGAAAGTCAAGCCGGGTTGATAAACACCGGTTTACTCCATAATAGGATGGTAACGGAAAATCAAACCGGGCAGAAGGCCTCCGGATTTGTCGGGGAATCAAATCTATCAGCTGAATCGGAACAAAGGTGTCTGTCGATAAAAGCAAAGAGCAAACAAACCATGAAAACAACATGGAAGCAAAGGCAATGATAAAAACCATTTCCAAAAATATGCTATACTGAGCTGTTCAGATGGTATTACCATGGTCGGACAGGATCAAGGCCCCCAATAGGAGTGACAATGATTCAAGTCAGCCAGGTCCCCAAATGACTCGTGGCATATATGCCAGATCAAGAGGCGTGGCAATGGTTCGGGCCCGACCATGCCCCCAAGTGATTTTGTGGCCTTAGGCCGACCAAGAGGCGTGACTGGTTCAGACTTGACCAAGTCCCCAAATGATCTGGTGGCTGTCGCCTATCAAAGGGTGTTCGTTGGTTCGGACACGACCAAGGCCCCCAGTGATATATAAAAAACAAATGTCAAGGGGTAAACCGGAGGCCGTTTTAAACAGAACCACTCCGTGTAACCTCGCATGATGAGAAAGACAGAGACCCCGCTTTATGAAGCAGAAAGCCCCCATGTGATCAATAATATGTTAGGCCAATAAGGCAGGATACCCATGTTTGAACCACGCATCATGGCAGCAGGTCCTCTTCGGTAATTTTTAACCTTTTTGCAAGAGATAAATCCTTCTTGAACCGGGATCTGGAACCGGATAGTGAGAGCTTCAAAGCTTTGTGGGAGAACAGACGTCCCTTAAACAGGATTGCAAACCGGAATCTTCATTTTCAGCCGGAAATTTTCTGACGGCCTTTCAACTCGAACTTGCGAGAAATTAATTCCTTTTTGAACCGGACATTGCTAAACCGGATTTGAGAGCTTCAAAGCTTCGTGCGAGACAAATTCCCCTTGAACCGGATTTTAAACCGGAATCCTTTCTGATGACCCGGATCTTCTTCATTGAGCCGGGATTTTGCAACTGTCATATACTTTCTAAGCTGGAAATTTTCTGACGGCCTTCAAATAATAGTAGCCTCCGGGATCGGGTTATCTTTCCCTCCATCGTCCCGGGGTTCTTAAATTTTCTGAAACTGGCAAGATTTGCTGAGTCATGTCATTGTAGCCCCCGAGTCTCAAAGGTGACTTGAGGAGTTGGCTTGAGACTCTCCATATGTGACCGTGATGTAAACCGGCATAAGTTGTATATCATTGGTGTTGATAGCACGATGTGAATCCATAGAAGGTTGAGGTGACTGCGGCGGGTTGTAAATGATCCCATATAAGCCGTGTCAGCAACTCGGCCAATGGTTCCTTCCAACTGGCAATTTGAAGTTAATCAAAACTGTAATGGCGGCGATTTGTGCGCCCAATAACCAGCTCATGCAGACAGGTGCGGCCCGGTATGTTGATGTAGACCAGGCCGCGAGAGACGGACGGAAAATACGACCGCAGCATCAGAGGCCGCACAGACAGATGAGTCAGTCGCGGCGTTGTAAACCGGTTCGGACGTGCGAGTTGATGTAAACCGGGCCGTAAGGGCGGCGTCTTGCACGCGTCCATTCACCGTGTAATGCGGAACAGACGAACACCGGGCAGGACGTTGCCAGCGCGTGCTTCGTACCCATGGTATAAACCACGTTTATAATGAATAATTTTCCTGCATACAATATTGCAGACCAAGGCAAAGATAAACTGCTCTTTGACAAAAAATAATATGCACTAATAAAATATATATTAGATGGATATCACCTGATGTGTTAGGCCAGAAATTATCCGCCATGGAGTTGATGATCCATAGGTTAAGTTGAAATCACTCACGGGTGAGTCGGCCGTGGGAGCAGACAGATGAATCAACCGCACCGTTTGTAAACCGGTGCGGACGGGCGAGTCGTCCTCCTTGTTGTAAGTCGGCACGTGAACCGGCCGCGGGGGCGAACGGACGTGTCGTCCGTGGCATTGTAAGGTGGTGCGGATGGGAGAGTTGGCCGTGGCATTGCAAACCGGCACGGATGAAAGAGTTGGCCATGGCGTTGCAAACGGCACAGACACGAGCGAGTCGGCCGCGGCGCGGACAACGAGCCAGTCACGTGTGTTGATGTAGCGGGGGCGACGGCTCGCACATGTATCCGTCAGGTAGCGCAACACGGATGACACATGCAGAACAATACTAGCGTGCGCTCCGTATGCACGATAGTCACCACTTTTGTAATTATCCTGTATAAAAGAACACCGCAGGCCAGAATAATTGTTGTAGAAAAAATTAATATATGTGATAAGAAAACATAGGAAAAATGACACCTGATATTTTTGTCGGATGACTATGGACGCTACCGTCCGATAACACTGGACATATCCAGGATGGGACGTGAGAAGTATGATTTTCTTAACATCATGTGGCTAGCTTGGCCGCTTCTTCCTCTCTGTATTTCTTTTGATCAGATGGTTTCGGTCAGGTTCCAATTTGAATGAACTTTCATATGTGCAAACACCATCCGAGCAGTATAAATATGGAGGTTTGTACTGGATATTCACATCAGGTTAATCACGACCATGTAGAATCCAGTCGACGTTAGCTCTTCCCACCCCCACAGGTATATCGGACTCCGATTCAGAATTTAGCAGCTGCGACCCGTATAGCGGAGTCGATTCAGCCTTCCCAGTCGGAGGCTGGCAGAGGCTTGCTGCAGATCAGAGTGTTACTCCGGGCAGCAGGAGATCAGAATTCCACTGTTTCTCAGTCGCGGAACAGAATCCATAGCAGATCCGTTGCCGCGGACATAGTCCAGTCGGCTCACAGCCCGAGATCGCCCCCGAGGCGTGAGGGACGCGGAGACCGGCACGACCAATATGGAAACCATGAGCAGTATGATCACCGAGTCGATCGTGACGGTCGACGTCGAGTGCCCACGCCTCCCCCGAGGAGCGGGTCGTATGTGCCTCACCAGCAGGATGACAGGCGCCCCCATAGTGGTGGGCGAAGGATTCCAGTCGACCCCAGAGGGCCAGGCTTTGACGCGAGATCCATCCTCGTCCAGGGTCTGGTCGACAGGAACAGAGCTCACCGAGAAGGCCATGACAGAGATGCGCCTGCCAGCAGCAGAGTACATGTTTCAGGACCAGAGTGCTTTAGTAGAGCCATCAGGGCTGCTGTGATCCCTCCCAATTTCAGGTTGGCGACAGGAGTCAGTAAGTTCACTGGCGAGTCCAAGCCTGATACTTGGCTTGAGGACTACCGAGTGGCCGTCCAGATTGGCGGCGGCAATGATGAAGTGGCCATGAAGCACCTGCCTCTCATGTTGGAGGGCTCGGCCAGAGCGTGGCTAAACCAGTTAGCACCTAGCAGCATTTACACTTGGGAAGATCTCTCCCAAGTGTTTGTCACCACATTCGAGGGCACGTGCAAGCAACCAGCAGGCCTGACGGAACTGCGGTCTTGTATGCAGAAGTCGAATGAAACTTTGAGGGATTACATCCAGAGATGGATCATGTTACATCACTCGGTGGAAAATGTGCCTGACCACCAAGCAGTTTGTGCCTTCAAGGAAGGCGTCAAGTACAGAGAGCTAAATTTGAAATTCGGTCGAACCGGAGACATGTCCCTGAATCGGATGATGGAGATTTCCACCAAGTACGCTAATGGTGAAGACGAGGATCGACTCAGAAGTGGCAAGCTCAAGTCAGTCGCCCAAGAAACCGGAGGCAATTCCAATCGGAAGCAGAAGCGGAAGGCCGAGCCAGCGGCTCCCGGGAAGCTTTAGCTTTGGCCCAAGGAAAGTCTAAAGGGAAACCCAAAGGTCCTTGGAACCCCAAAAAGGTTAAAGACCAGGAGGGAAATGATGTGTTGGACTTACTGTGTCTCGTCCACACGAAGAAAGATGAAGAGGGTAATTTTATTTTCCCGAAACATACCACTCGGCAGTGTCGACTTTTGATCCAGCAGTTCTAGGGCAAGCAGCCCAAGGGTAAGGAAAAGGAGTCAGACAAGGTCGAGGACAAAGAAGACAGTGATGACGGATACCCTCAAGTCAATTCCACCCTGATGATTTTTGCTGATGTGGAGAGCAAAAGTCGACTGAAAGTTCTTAACCGAGAAGTGAATATGGTCGCTCCGGCGACAACTAGTTACCTGAAATGGTCTCAGACTGCCATAACATTCGACCAGTCCGACCACCCAACGCACATCGCCACCCCTGGGAGGCAAGCTTTGGTGGTCGACCCAGTTGTTGAAGGCACTCGACTGACCAAAGTCCTGATGGATGGTGGCAGTGGTTTGAACATATTATACGCTGAGACGTTGAAGGGGATGGGCATTCCGATGTCCAGACTCAGTGCCAGCAACATGAGTTTACATGGAGTCATTCCTGGGAAGAAGGCTGAATCACTCGGCCAGATTGCTCTTGATGTGGTTTTTGGTGATTCCAAGAATTACCGTAAAGAAAAGTTGACATTTGAAGTTGTAGACTTCCAGAGTGCCTATAACGCTATTTTGGGCAGGCCGGCTTATGCACGCTTCATGGCCTGACCATGTTACGTGTATCTCAAATTGAAGATGCCTGGCCCCAAAGGTGTGATCATCATTACGGGCAATCGGAAGAAAGCGGAAGAATGTTTTCAGAAGGGTTCGAAGATCGCCGATGCACAGATGGCAGTGGTGGAGTTGCAGGAATACCAGAAGACTGTAGACCCGAGTGATCTGTTGCGAGCCAAGAAGCCCGCTACAGAGTCAGCTTTCCAGTCGACTGGCGACACGAAGACAGCTCACATCCACCTGACCGACCCCAGCGCCTCCCCGACTCATATCTCGACAACACTCGACTCCAAATAGGAAGAAGCACTCGTCCAGTTCCTCCATGAGAACTGGGACATCTTCGCGTGGAAGCCTTCTGACATGCCTGGTGTTCCCAGGGAGCTAGCTGAGCATCGCCTGAGGGTCGACTCAAAAGTAAAACCTGTCAAGGAACATCTTCGACGGTATGCCATCCAAAAGAGAAAAGTTGTTGGCGAAGAGGTGGCTCGGCTCTTAGCAGCGGAGTTCATCCGAGAGATCTACCACTCCGAGTGGCTCGCCAACGCTGTCATGGTCCCCAAGAAGGACAAGTCACTTTGCATGTGCATCGACTTTAAACATATCAATCGGGCCTGCCCAAAAGATCATTTTCCTCTCCCCCGCATCGACCAAATAGTTGACTCGACTGCGGGATGTGAGCGACTGTCTTTCTTAGACGCTTATTCCGGGTACCATCAGATCCGTCTGTATAGACCTGACAAGATCAAGACAGCTTTCATCACTCCATTCGGGTGCTTATGTTATGTTACCATGCCGTTCGGCCTCAAGAATGCCGGAGGCACATTCATGAGGATGATTCAGAAGTGTTTACTCACTCAAATCAGTCGGAACGTGGAAGCATACATGGATGATATTGTGGTCAAGTCACGGAAGGGTTCCGACCTGCTGGCTGACCTTGCTGAAACCTTTGCCAACCTCAAGAGGTATGATATCAAGCTTAATCCATCAAAGTGTACATTCGGAGTCCTTGGCGGAAAGTTACTCGGTTTTCTCGTTTCCGAACGAGGAATCGACGCCAATCCAGAAAAATTTGGCACTATACTCCGAATGAAAAGCCCTGTGCGAGTGCACGATGTCTAGAAGCTTACTGGTTGTTTGGCCGCCCTAAGTCGATTCATATCTTGTCTCGGTGAAAAGGCATTACCTCTTTACCGATTGATGAAGAAGTCTGACAAGTTCGAGTGGACTCCTGAAGCTGATGCAGCGTTTGCAGAGCTCAAAGCTCTGCTCTCCACCCAGCCGGTGCTTGCTGCCCCAATCAGCAAAGAGCCTTTGCTGCTTTATATTCCAGCCACAGGACAAGTCGTCAGTACGGTACTTATGGTCGAGCGGGGAGAAGAAGGGAAAACCTTCAAAGTTCAGCGCGCAGTATATTATATTTCTGAAGTCTTGACCCCATAGAAGCAAAGATATCCTCACTATCAGAAGCTCGTATATGGGATTTATATGACCACCAAGAAAGTTGCTCACTACTTCTCTGATCATTCCATTACAGTCATCAGCGATGCTCCATTATCGGAGATCCTGCATAACAGGGATGCAACTGGTCGAGTGGAAAAATGGGCGATTGAACTCCTTCCCCTTGATATCAAGTTTGAGGCAAAGAAAGCTATCAAGTCCCAAGCAATCGCCGATTTCGTCGCCGAGTGGATTGAACAGCAGCTGCCGACTCAGATTCACTCGGAGCATTGGACTATGTTTTTCGACGGCTCCAAGATGCTGAGTGGTTCTGGTGCCGGAGTGGTGTTGGTCTCCCCCAGAGGAGATAAACTCAGATATGTTCTTCAAATCCATTTTGATTCCTCCAATAACGAAGCAGAATATGAAGCACATCTATATGGGTTGCGCATGGCCATCTCACTCGGCGTCCGTCACCTCATGGTCTATGGCGACTCAGATTTGGTGGTTAATCAGGTGATAAAGGAATGGGATATCAGAAGTCCAGCCATGACTGGTTATTGCAATGCAGTGAGAAAGCTGTTGAAGAAATTCGAGGGGTTAGAGCTTCATCACATACCCCGATCGAAAAATCAAGCAGCTGATGATTTGTCAAAAATAGGTTCCAAAAGAGAAGCCATTCCCAGTAATGTGTTTTTGGAACACATCCACACACCATCGGTCTAGGAGGATCCCTTCACGGAAGGGGCCCCGCAGCCAAAAAGCGCCACGGATCCGACTGAAGTTGAAGTTCCAGCTGTGGTCGATCTGATACTGGAAGTGCTGGTTATCACTCCCGTCTGGATAGAACCATACATCGCGTACATCCTAAGGAAAGAACTTCCAGAAGACGAGGAAGAGGCTTGACAGATCGTCCGTCGATCCAAGGCCTTTACAGTCATAAAGGGACAGTTGTATAGGGAAAGCGCGACTGGGGTCGGCCAGAAGTGTATCACACCAGAAGAAGGTCAGATGATCCTTAACGATATCCACTCGGGGACCTGTGGTCATCATGCGTCCTCTCGGACCATTGTGGCTAAAGCATACCGAGCAGGGTTCTACTGGCCAAGGGCTAATGAGATGGCTAAAGAGATAGTCAACAAATGTGAAGGGTGTCAGTATTACTCCAACATGCCGCACAAGCCCGCGTCAGCCTAGAAAACCATTCCACTCGTCTGGCCCTTCGCTGTTTGGGGGCTGGACATGGTTGGACCACTGAGAACAGGCAGGAGCGGCTTCACTCATGTGCTGGTAGCAGTCGACAAGTTCACCAAATGGATTGAAGCCAAGCCTATCAAGAATCTCGATGCTTGGACCGCTATCAGTTTCGTCAGAGAGTTGATATTCAGATATGGAGTTCCGCACAGTATCATAACTGACAATGGGTCAAACTTCGATTCTGACGAGTTCAGGGCCTTTTGCGCCTCTCAGGGCACTCGGGTCGACTATGCTTCGGTTGCTCACCCCTAGTCGAATGGACAAGCAGAAAGGGCAAATGGCCTAATTCTCAAAGGACTGAAACCCCGATTGATGCGCGATCTCAAGCACACAGCAGGTGCATGGGTCGATGAGCTCCCATCAGTCCTCTGGGGATTGAGGACAACCCCGAATCGATCGACCGGAAGAACCCCATTCTTTCTGGTCTACGGAGTCGAGGCAGTCTTACCGAGTGACCTGCTTCACAACGCTCCCAGAGTCGAGCTCTACTCAGAAGATGAAGCAGAACAAGCCCGGCAGGACGCAGTCGACCTCCTAGAAGAAGAAAGAGAAATGGCCCTGATCCAATCGACCATCTACCAGCAAGACTTGCATCGATTCCATGCCAGAAACATGAAGAACCGAGCCTTCCAAGAAGGAGACTTAGTCCTTCGAGTGGATCAGCAGAAACCACACAAGCTTGCTCCTACTTGGGAAGGCCCCTTCATAGTCACCAGAGTCCTCCACAATGGAGCATACCACCTCTACAATGTCGATCGCCAGATTGATGAGCCACGAGCCTGGAATGCGGAGCTGCTCCGCCCCTTTTATACTTGAATTATCACTCGGATGAGATGTAATAAGGAAAACTCCTGTAGTTTATTTATCAAAGACAAGAGCGTTATAATTTTCCTAGTGATTATTATTGTTTTTGTTTGCGTAAGAAATCCCCCAGTGGGTGTCTTAGCTGCGAATCCGCTTTGCCTAAGTTTGAAAAATCCTACCGAGTGGAGAGCAACCCTCCCACTCGGGGGCTTAGCTGCAGTCCAGTACTCGCCTAAGTTCTCCCACTCAGAGACTTAGCTGCAGTCAGGCACTCTCCTAAGTTTGAAAAATCCTACCGAGTGGAGAGCAATCCTCCCACTCGGGGGCTTAGCTGCAGTCCAGTACTCGCCTAAGTTCTCCCACTCAGAGACTTAGTTGCAGTCAGGCACTCGCCTAAGATTGAAAAATCCTACCGAGTGGAGAGCAACCCTCCCACTCAGGGGCTTAGCTGCAGTCCAGTACTCGCCTAAGTTCTCCCACTCAGAGACTTAGCTGCAGT
>NC_041388.1:362687264-362738066 GCF_002162155.2 Triticum dicoccoides
CTCAGAAACTTAGCTGCAGTCAGGCACTCGCCTAAGTTTGAAAAATCCTACCGAGTGGTGAGCAACCCTCCCACTCGGGGGCTTAGCTGCAGTCCAGTGCTCGCCTAAGTTCTCCCACCTAGAGACTTAGCTGCAGTCAGGCACTCACCTAAGTTTGAAAAAACCCTACCGAGTGGAGAGCAATCCTCCCACTCGGGGGCTTAGCTGCAGTCCAGTACTCGCCTAAGTTCTCCGAAACACATCTCAATCCTCAAGGACAACGAGGGGCAGGTCGACTGCCCCTCCCCCTCTCCTGGAGAGCTTCGCCATAAATACAATGCGTGTTCTGTCCCACTCTGCAGTAACAGGGTGTGGGTCGACCGCCGCCCGCCCCTGGGGAGCTTCGCCACAAATACAAGGCATGGGTCGACTACTTCCCCCTCCTTCGGAGCTGTGCTACGAATACAGAAAGTTGTCTCGAATAAAGATTGGGTTCACTCAGCAGGAGATTCGTAAAGATATTCAACGGTAAACCAAGTTCAGATATAATCCTGAAGGTTCTAGATCACGGATCGAGGTACTCGGGCATGTGGCCCGAAAAAGTTTAACGGTTACAAAAACCACTCGGCATTCCGAGGCAAATTTAAGGTGTGACGTAAGAGTTTGTTCACTCCGCGGGAGGAGGGCTGGCAGGCTCGACGAACTCATCCAGGTCGACCCCGACGGCTATCCGAGTGGCTGCAGCGATGAATGTCTCCATAAAGGTTCGGAAGTCATGCTTCTAGGTGTTGGCGACCTTGATTGCTGTCAGCTTGTCATGTCGCACCTCCTTGCAGTGGACACGAACCAAGGACAGAGCCACATCAGCGCCACACCGAGCAGAAGACTTCTTCCACTCCTGCACTCGGTCACGGATTCCGTTAAGTCGAGTCATCAGAGACTCGAGATCGTTTTGGAGCGTAGCCTCTGGCCGAAGTGCCAGGTTGATCCATGACATGGCGACCTTCAGTCGAGCCAAGTAGTCCACGGCACCGTCAATGCGAAACTCCAGTCAGAGAAAGTTCATGGCAGCTTCATCTTTCACGGGAGAGTTGATTGGATCTAAACCTGGTTTGATCCGCCCAGTCTCCTCTTCAAAGTTCTCGCAAAACTCTGCATTCACGATCCAAGGATAAGTCAGTTTTCATACACTGAGTCGACACAAAAAAAATCAGTCGGAACTAAATGTGCACCTTCAAGCTTGATATACAACTTCTTGGCAAGGCTCCTCAGGTAGCTCTCCAGATCGTCCCTCCTATGAGCGATGCCTTCCATCTTTTCGGTCAGGTTGAGGTTCTCCTTCTTCCAACGTGTGCACTCCCTGTTGGCTTCATTCAGAGCTGTCTTCAGCCTGGTATTCTCTTCTTCCAATTGGCCGACTGAAGCCAACTTCTGTTCGGCCAGAGCGGTCCTGTCGTCAGCCTCCTTCTGGGCAGCAGAAAAATCCTGATCCTTTTTCGCCAAAGCCTCTCTCAGTTTTTCTGCAAAGAAATGATGATTGATTCAGAAATAGCAGAAGGGTGGTCGGGCCTAAAACTGACTAGTCGACAGACTTGTCTTACCAGCGGCGCCGTCTCTGACCATCTACAGTTCTGTCCTGGCCAGCTCCAAGTCAAGTTTCAGTTGAATCTGCTGACTTTCCAAATCAGCGAAGCAAGCTCCAAGATCACAAGATTTCTGAAATCAAAGGGCAGAAATTATTCCACAGCAAAAACGACAAAATACTAAGACTATAGTCGACTGCCCGCAGTCCACCATAGTCTCGGGGACTACACTCAGTGGGTGCACTTTGCGTGCCCCCACCGGTTCTGACTCCACTCGACCAGCCCGCCGGAGTCGAGTTCAAAAAAAAAGAAAAGAGAGACAAAGTAGAACAAAGACCACAGTCGACTGCCAGCAGTCGACCGTGGTCTCGGGGACTACACCCAGCGGGTGCACTTTGCGTGCCCCCACCGGTTCTGATTCCACTCGACCAGATCGAGCGGAAGAAACAAACTACCAGTTCGGTTTTACTCGACAAAATACAAAGACTATGGTCGACTGCCAGCAGTCCGTCCACAAAATTCAATCGACACACCCAGTGAGTGTACAGATGAAAAGATTTCTGGAAAGAATCTTCAGATAGCATATCCTAACAAAACAAGCGGCGACCAACTAACCTGAACATTGCTCTGGAGAGCCGAGCTGGCATCATAGGTGGCTTGGCTAGCGTCCCGCACCGTCTTCATCTTCTCCATCATAATGCCCGCCTGGCGTATGGCTTCCCTAGCAGCATTCACCTCGTCCTCCGGGACATGGTGAGTTGCAAAAAGTGAAGGCGGGTCGACAGGGGCCTGAGCAGTCGAAGAAGAAGGCAAGGCACTCGACAGGGGCTCCGCGAAGGTAACATAACCCCGATTGACGTCACCAGTGTCCTGAACGACTGGTTGCGCCCTCGGCGTCGACTGCAGCGCCTCACTTACAGGAGCTCGCCTACTCTTCCTCGTCAAAGAGCTCTCGGGCTCTTCATCATCATCAGGGAGGTCAATAATGTTGGGAGCTGTACCAAGTTCAAATTGCCAAAATCACGTCACCCAAGGATGCACGATGCAGTTGAATCGACCAAAGAAAGATAGTATGGCAGAAATCATACCCGGATTAGAAGTGACCGCATCCTCCATCACCTCATCATCATCCCTGTAAGCTGAGGTCCCGGATGTGATAGCGCTAACAATTCCAAAGCTCGTCCAGTTAAAACAAGAAAAATAAACAGCACGGAGCGTCGAGTAAATACAAGGAGAAACACTCACACGGAGGCGACAGGGATATCGATCTTGATCTTCGGCAACGCCTTCCGAGTCTTCAGTTCTGCAACTTTGGGGTGCTTTGGCACCTTCTCGGTCGTGGTTGGTGAAGATATCCGAGGACGCTTCGAAGACTGACCAGCCTGAGCAGTCGCCTTGTCGCGGGCGCTCGGCCAATCCTGGTCAAGCTTGGATCGCCTCTCTATGCGAGGAGGCGGCTCAACTTCTTCCTCATCACTCGAGTCGTCGCTTCCTCCATCCCCTTCACCATCGGAAGTCCACTCGCCACTCTTGCCACCACTCGCCTCGCCTTCTAGAGCTTGCTCTTGCTCCCCGTTGGGCATCGAATACATTTCAATAATGGCCTGAAAGAAAGCAGGAAGAACAAAGTCAGTCGACGCAATACAGACAGCTGGGCGAGTGAATTCAGATTACAAGCAAAAACTCAGAATCAGACCTGCTCTGGTACACGCGACTGGTCGAATGGGGGAACTCTCTTGGCTCCTCTGGGGTTGTCCTTGTTCCCGGTAATGCTCGACAGCCACTTCTCCAGCGTGTCATCATCGACCTCCTCCGGGTGGATCTGAGTGGAGTCTTCTAGACCCGAATACATCCACATCGGGTGGTCTCGGGCTTGGAGAGGCTGGATGCGCCGCTGAAGGAAGACCTCCAAGAGATCCATACCAGTGACCCCGTCACGAATGAGCTGGACCACTCCGTTGACCAACACCTTCACGTGCGCCTTCTCCTCCGGGAGCACCTTCAAAGGGGAGGGTTTTTCCACTCGGTCCATGGTAAAGGGAGGGAGGCCAGTCGATTGCCCTGGCGTCGACTGGTCTTTGCAGTAGAACCAGGTCGACTGCCATCCACGAACTGAATCGGGAAGAATCATGGCCGGGAAGGAGCTTTTTCCCCTCGTCTGGATGCCAAGGCCCCCACACATCTGGATCACTTGGGTCCTCTCGTCACTCGGATTAGCCTTTTTCACTGTCTGGGAGCGACAAGTGAAAATATGCTTGAAAAGACCCCAGTGAGGTCGACAACCCAAGAAGTTCTCACACAAGGAAATGAACGCGGCAAGATAAACGATTGAGTTGGGGGTAAAATGATGGAGTTGAGCCCCAAAAAAGTTCAGAAACCCTCGGAAGAAAGGATGAGGAGGCAAGGAAAACCAACGGTCGACGTGGGTGGCAAGAAGAACGCGCTCGCCCTCCCGGGGTTGTGGCTCGGATTCCTTCCCCGGAGATCCTCGAGTGGATCCAGTCGCCTTGGATCCAACCCTTCGGTAGACCAGTCCGCGAGGAAGATCCGCCCCGGCTCGTCGCTTTCCCCTTTGATTTCGCCGTCGCCTTCTTCGCCCGCTCCAGAGCCGCTGTCTTCTCCTTCACCATTGTCGCCGACGAGACGCGTGCGGTGCGGTGGCGCTAGGGCGAGAGCAAGCGCAGCAGAGAGGCGTGAGGAGGAGAAGAAGTAATGGGGCGCATTGTTCGGGGGACTCTGGTCCAACGCCTTATATGAGGCCGCTTCCGAGTGGCTGACTGGTAGGCCTAGACGGCTCTGTCAAATCCCGTAACGACCGCGCGAGCGATATGTGGCGAAAAAGGTGGCGTGGGGATCGAGGAGATTCCGCTCTATTCCATCCGATTACTGCGGCCTCCCCCGTCCCGCGCGCTTCCCAAAATTCGGATCCCACTAAATCCGTGGGCAGCAAACAAACTTGTCAGACTAAAAGATCTCCTCCGCACCGTCACTCGGAGCCTTACAGGTAAAGAAACTCACTCGATGAAGAACTAAGAATGGATCAAGGCGACTGAAAAGGAAGTTGCTGTCATCACTCGGGTCCGTTGATCCGAAGCAAGACATGCTCACGGCATGAAAAACGAGTCGGAGAGGTCCTCAACTGCTTTCCCACACAAACCTCGATCCATTCGGGGGCTAATGATGAAGCTATGAACCTAGGGTAGGGTCATGGACCTGCCCTAACTGCCCTACCCAAGGACATCTCTAGAAGAAATCACCTTTCAATCGACTTGAAGGTGTCCCACTCGACAGACTCAAAGACACTCGACCAAGAAGCAATCACTCGACCAAGACCCAACCACTCGACGGCCAGGAGACCTAAAGGTGCCCCACACTCTAACGGTCGGTCATTAAGTAGCTTTTATGGTCATCATAGCACTTTATTACTAGTGTTACCAGAAACGCCCTGCCTTAATGTACATTGAACCCTTCGTAACGTGGGCTGGCCGGGGTCCTGGCGCACACTATATAAGCCACCCCCTCCTTCAAGACAAGGGTTCGCACCTCTGTAACTCATACACACATAATCCAGTCGACCGCCTCCGGGCTCCGAGACGTAGGGATTTTACTTCCTCCAAGAAGGGCCTAAACTCGTAAACCTTGCGTCCTTACAACCTCTCGATAGCTAAGACCTCACCTCTCCATACTTACCCTCCTACATTACTGTCAGAGTTAGAACCACGACATCTGCCGCTTCATTCATTCATCGGTCTATATGGTCAACTTGATAACCCTTGAAATGACCAGCCACTACATCCACCTCTCATCGATATGCTGCCATGAGCGGATCCTTGGAATCCCAAGTGCCAGACACCTGCTGAGCCACGAGGTCTGAATCATCGAAGCACTTAACCCGGCTTAAATTCATCTCCTTAACCATCCGAAGACCATGGAGCAAGGCATCATATTCAGATGCATTTTTAGTACAAGGAAACATCAGGCGGAGAACATAACAAAACTTGTCACCTCGTGGGGAAGTTAGTATGACTCCAGCCCTCGAGCCCTCTAGTTGTCTGGACCCATCAAAATGAATAGTCCAATACGTGTTATCTGGCTTTTCCTCTGGTGCCTGCAACTCTGTCGAATCATTAATGAAGTCCACAAGTGCTTGTGATTTGATTGTTGTGCAAGGCATATACTTTATCCCATGATGTCCAAGCTCAATGGCCCACTTGGCAATCCGGCCAGTCGCGTCTCTATTTTGGATGATATCTCCCAGAGGGGCTGAACTAACCACGGTGATAGGATGACCTTGAAAATAATACTTGAGCTTCCGGCTTGCCATGAAAACTCCATACACCAACTTCTGCCAATGCGGGTACCTCTGCTTTGATTCAATAAGCACCTCAGTGATGTAATAAACCGGCCGTTGAACCGGATACTCCTTTCCGGCCTCCTTATGCTCCACCACAATAGCCACACTAACAGCCCAAGCATTAGCAGCCACATATAGCAATAAGTGCTATTTATCAACCGGAGCCGCAAGGACAGGCGGCTCGACCAACTGTCTCTTCAAGTCTTCATACGCTTTATCAGCCGCGTCACTCCAGACGAAATCATCCGTTTTCTTTAGCATTTATAAAAAGGAATAGCCTTCTCCCCAAGGTGGCTGATAAACTGGCTTAAAGCTGTAATCCGGCCCACCAAACGCTGAACATCATTGATACATGCCGGTTTAGCCAGTGACGTGAGAGCCGAGATCTTCTCCGGGTTAGCCTCAATGCCTCTGTTGGACACCAGAAAACCCAAGAGTTTTCCTGCCGGAACACCAAAGACACAATTAGCCAGATTAAGCATCATCTTATAGACCCGGAGGTTATCAAAAGTCTCCCTCAGGTCCTATATCAATGTTTCCTCCTTCCTAGATTTCACCACAATATCATCCACATAAGCATGAACATTGCGCCCAATTTGTTTATGAAGACAATTCTGAACACAACATTGATAAGTTGCCTGGGCACTCTTGAGCCCGAAAGGCATGGGCACATAGTAGAAGGCTCCAAAGGGAGTTATGAAAGTTGTCTTCTCCTGGTCCTTAACTGCCATTTTAATTTGATGATAACCAGAATAAGCATCCAGAAAACACAGACGGTCACAACCCGCTGTAGCATCAATAATCTAATCAATACGCGGGAGAGCAAAGGGATCAGCTGGACAGGCCTTGTTCAAGTCTGTGTAATCCACACACATATGCCAAGTGTCGTTTTTCTTAAGTACCAGCACCGGATTAGCTAGCCACTCAGGGTGAAAAACCTCCACTATAAACCCTGCTACCATAAGCCGGGCTACCTCCTCAGCAATAGCCTTACACCTCTCTTCATTGAAGCGGCGGAGAAACTGCCTGACCGGTTTGAACTTAGGATCTATATTAAGGGTGTGCTCAGCGAGTTCCCTCGGTACACCTGGCATGTCAGAAGGCTTCCATGCAAAGATGTCCCGGTTCTCATGGATGAACTCGATGAGTGTGCTTTCCTATTTCGGATCTAGGTTAGCGCTAATGCTGAACTGCTGAGATGAATCGCCAGGAACAAAATCAACCGTTTTAGTGTCTGCAGCCGATTTAAATTTCAACGCCGGATCATGCTCTGTAGTTGGCTTTTTCAGAGAAGTCATATCTGCCGGATCGACATTGTCCTTATAAAATTTCAGCTCCTCTGTGGTACAAACCGACTCAGCATAAGCCACATCCCCTTCTTCACATTCTAAAGAAATCTTCCTGCTCCCATGTACCGTGATGGTCCCCTTATGACCCGGCATCTTAAGCTGCAGATAAACATAACATGGCCTTGCCATGAACTTAGCATAAGTTGGCCTTCCGAACAGGGCATGATATGGACTCTTGATTTTCACCACTTCAAAAGTCAAAGTTTCTGATCTTGAATCATGATCATCTCCAAAAGCCACCTCCAGGGCTATCTTGCCAACTGGGTACACCGATTTACCAAACACCACTCCATGAAAGACGATGTTCAACGGTTTAAGACTTTTGTCTGTCAACCCCATGCGACGGAAGGTATCATAGTAAAGGATATTGATACTGCTCCCTCCATCCATAAGTACTTTGGTAAACTTGTAGCCCCCGACTTGAGGAGCCACCACTAAGGCGAGATGACCCAGATTATCAACCCGGGGCGGATGATCCTCCCAACTCCACAAAATGGGTTGTTCAGACCAGCGCAAATACTAAGGCACCGCCGGTTCAACGGAGTTCACGACCCTTTTGTGAAGCTTATGATCGCACTTACACAAGCTAGTGGTAAAGACATGATACTGCCCGCTATTCAACTGCTTCGGATTGCTCTGACAACCCGATTGATGCCGCTGTTGATTCCCCTGATGGTTATAACCTCCTTGATTGCCCTGATTACCTTGATTACCATGTCTGGCTTGATTAGCTTGGAATCCTGAACCGGAGCTGCCGCCTCCATAACCCGACCCATGAAAACCGGCTCCTGAACAGTCGGCCGGGCCATTGTCGTATTGAAACATATTAGAATTTTTGAACTCTCGCATGATGAAGCAACCCTTCCAAAGATGCAAAGCTGGCTTCTCCTTCGATCCGTGCTTTGGACAAGGTTGATTTAACAGGCGCTCCAGATTGAGGCCTGACCCTCCGCCCCTCTGGGGTGGTTTGCCCTTACGATGCTGACCGTTATCCTGGGCATTGGTGTTAGCCACAAAGTCTAGGCTATTGTCTGCTTTGCGCTTACCATTGTTCCCATGACCTGACGGGTTATGCTGCTGCCCCTTGGCACTGTCGTTTTTTCCCTTTCCCTGGTTTGTCCTCTTCAGAATCAGGGTCCTTGGTACTATCTGAATCAGCATACTTAACCAAAGCGGCCATAAGCGTTGACATGTCATTACAATGACGTTTGAGCCTTCCCAACTTCAGTTTTAATGGCATGAACCGGCAGTTGCCCTCCAACGTCAAAACTGCTGTATCTGCATTGATGCAGTCTGATGAATGCAAAATAGCTGAGACTCGCTTCACCCAATGGGCCGTAGACTCCCCATCCTCTTGAACACAAGTGGCTAGGTCCGCAATTGACGTGGGTTGCTTACATGTATCCTTGAAATTCTGGATAAACCGGCCCTTTAACTCGGCCCATGATGCAATGGAATTAGCTGGTAGACTCTTTAACCAGGTATGGGCCATTCCTTCCAACATCATGGTGAAATACTTAGCACACACCGCTTCATCCACATCCAGCATCTCCATTGCCATCTCATAACTCTCAACCCATGATTCAGGGGGCAAATCGGTAGTGTAATTGGGCACCTTACGAGGGCCTTTAAAATCCTTGGGCAGTCGCACATTATGCAAGGCCGGGGTGAGGCATGGTACCCTCAAAGAACTGAAGACCACACCCGGCTCCACTGAGGTGGTCAGGCGAACCGGAGTAGGCTGACGAGTTGTGTGCTGAGCTGCTAACTCGGCCTCTCGACGTGCTCCGCCATGATCCACCACATCTTGTGCATTAGCACCACCACCCGCTGGGTTACGGTGCCACGCACTGCTTGACACAGTCGGTTCATCAATATGCCTGTTGTAACTCCGGCTTGGACGGGGGGTGGAATGGATCCTCCCACGACTATGCGAATAAGCATGCTGCTGGGTTAAAGCCGTTTGGAGGAGTTCCCTAGCTCGTTGTGTCTCAGCCGCCACCGGTGTCTCGCCTTCTATCGGGAGAGCTTCCAATCGTGAAGCGGCGGCCACAATGTTATCCAACGGGTTGGAGTAATCCCCGAGGGCGTCGGAACACGCTGTGACAAAATGTTGTTCTGATGAGGCAGGTCCATCGTGCGCGGGTGAACCGGTGCTCCTATTACCGGTGCCTCCGTCCGGTTTACCATTGGCTGGTTACTAGTTCTTGCTCCTGGCGTGTTGAAGAGATTTCTTGGATCATAACCTGGCGGGAGGTGCGACCGGTATCTCCTCCTCATGACCTCATCTGAGGCACTCTGATCCAGCCTAAACCGGTAGGCCTGAGCCTCTAACTCGGCCCGTTTTGTAGCTATCCTAGCATTTTCTGCTGCCAGGTCCGCCTTAGCCTGAGTTATCTGATCCTTCACCTTTGCAATCTCCGCGTTGTGCTGATCCCGGTTTGCCACATCCACTTCCGCTGCCAGCAACATTGCTAAAGCATCGAATAAATCAGACAAACCTGAGCCGGAGATGGTGCAGAGCCCCCTGCCCCTGCTGGCGTTGCTGTTGCCGAACCGGAGATCATTGCCGCAGCGGTAGAAGAGTGTTGTGCTGGCTATGTACCATCCATGAAGACTGCGACCCGGTTTGGCAGATCAAGGGGGTCCAAAATACTATTGCCATCGAAACCTCCGCCAACCCGGCCATCCTGCAGCTGGTATAGCGACTCGGTCTCTCCAGTTGAAGACTCATCATCTGAGCAGACAATGGTTTCGCCACCAGATGCCGATCCATCCTCATATTCCGCTCCGTAGATGACACCTACGAAGACATGCTTTACGGCGAGCTGTACCGGGGCAGAGCTTGCGTGCTGAGCCGTCTTGATGGTGTCGGTGCAGAAGTCCGGCTCAGGGCTCGGTTCGCCGATCTTGTTGATGAAGACGTGAATTCCACCAAGGGGACCCGGTACCCGTATTCAATTGAACCAGTCTAGGGATCCCATCCCGCGTCGTCGATGTAGAGCTTGCCGCGATGACTTTTAGTCATCCGGCCCACAGCGTATCCCTTGAGTCCTTCGAAGCTACCATTCAAGAACTCGAAACCATCGTGCGATAGCCCCACGGTGGGCGCCAACTGTCGTGGAGTTGTCACGACAGATGTCCTCGTGATAGGACTTAGTCGTGGAGCCATCGCTACGGGTTAGCTTAAAGGGGTTAAAGCGGACAAGGGACGCAAGAGTTTATACTGGTTCGGCCCCTTTCGATGAAGGTAAAGGCCTACTCCAGTTGTGATGGTATTGATAGGGTTTTGATAACCAGGGAGCGAATCCGCTTTGCCTGGCTCTCGAGTTGTTGTGTGTTGTCCCTAAACCGTCGCCAGGTCGTCCCTTTATATACACAGGTCGACGCCTGTCGGTTTAAAGAGTCCCGAGACCGGATCATCATTGTGTCCAACTCGGTCTCTATTCCTCCTATCTTGCAATACAAGTTACATGACAATGTTGGTTTATGTCTACAGGCCTTAACCCACCTTAAGGACTTGGGCCTTCATGAAGCGCCATCATCCTTTATCTTCTGGGCTTCTAATTCTTATAGATTTAACCCGGCCACTCCTGGCCGGTTTACGTCCAGTAGTAATATCCCCAACAACTGGTATTGTTAACAATTGCCTAAGACAATTCTGCACACCGATCCACCATTATTCCACACTCTCTATTTATAATATTTAGTAATATATTCTAACTTTATGATAATAGCACCTAATTTTATATTTTAGCTCCCCGATATCATGCAAAGTTATCCTCTTCATACCCACAATGTAGTTTTATTTCTCGTTTCTAGTTGGAAGCAAACGTTCGATGTACATAGAGTCGTATTAGTGGCAGATAGAACTTGAGAGAATATTGATCTTACCTTTAGCTCCTTGTGGGTTCGACACTCCATACTTATCACTTCCACCTTTTGGAATTTCTACCATGATTCCCTGCACTTGGGGATTATCAAGCTCTTTTCCGGCGCCGTTGCCAGGGAGCAATTGCGTGGGGATGATATTCTCGTGTGTGCTTGTTTGCTTTCTTCACTAAGTAGATTTTGTTTTTCCTTTTTTGTTTCTGTTTAGTTGTGGGTGAAACATACAAAAAAATTGAAGAATGAAAATACAAAAAAAAATTACTTGCCTCTCATGCCTAAAAAGTTTTTCAATAAGAGAAGTGATTGGAAGATTACGCATTGAAGAAATGAGGGTCGACCTTGAGCACTTGTGTTCATGCTCATGGAAACAATGTAAAACATTTCATGGAAGCTTCTCTGAGAATAATTGTCCCCTTGTATATATCCATTGTATTATAAAAATAATGTGCCAAGCTTCAGTTTTAGGATGATTAGATTGCTTGTTTACTATGTTCAGTTCAAAAACAGAAACTTTGGCTGTAGCCCGTGATTTTAGTACAAATTGTACATAAGTCAAATGGGTCTGAAACTTTTTTCTATTACTTATGTACAAATTGTTTAAATTTTCATATTTTTTAGAATTGTTTGGAGTTACAGAAGTTTACTAAACTTCCAGATTACTACAGACTGTCCTGTTTTTGACAGGTTCTGTTTTCTATGTGTTGATCGCTTATTTTGATGAATCTATGGGTAGTAACGGGGGGTATGAACCATGGTGAAGTTGGAATACAGTAGATATATTTCTAATATGAAATTGGAATGATTTTGCAACAGTACTTAAATGTAGTGATTTGCTTTATTATACTAACGGATCTCACAAAGTTTTTGTTAAAGTTTTGTGTGGATGAAGTGTTCGAAGAACGAGGAGTTACCGATGTGAGAAGAATAAAGAGAGGCAAGAGCTAAAGCTTGGGGATGCCCAAGGCACCCCAAGTAAATAATCTAAGGATAATCAAGCATCTAAGCTTGGGGATGCCCCGGTTGGCATCCCATCTTTCTTCTTCAACAATTATCGGTATACCTCGGTGTTTGTTTTATTCACATGATATTGTGTCCTTTGTGTTTTTGTTTTTCCTTTAAAGACCATGCTAGTATGAGATAGCCCTTTATTGATTTATACTTCATCCGTTCCAAAATAGATGACTCAACTTTGTACAAAGTTAGTATAAAGTTGGGTCATCTATTTTGGAACGGAGGCAGTAGAATACTTCATGTGCTTCACTTATATCTTTTAAGTATGATCTTATAGAATTGCTCTTTGTGCTTCACTTAAAACTTTTGAGTATGGTTTTATAGAATGCTTCGTGTGCTTCACTTATATATTTTGAGCTTGGATATTGGTTAGTCTATATTAATTGTAGAATTGTCACATCCCTGCTTTTAGTCATGCATTAGGATTGGATGAACATGTGCATCATGTTTAAATTTATTTTAAACTTGAAGTGGGGCCTAACCAACCCCAACACCCCCCTGAAAATGCTAATTTCCAACAATTGGAATTTCAATGAACCCAAAATGCCCTTCATAAAAGCCCGCCATTTTTGGTCTTGACTAAAACCTCTGCCAAAAATGGTCTTGCAATTTATGGAGCCATTCTGGATTTTTTAAACAAGCCATAAGTATTTGAATTTGGGCATTTTAAATGCTATAAATATTTTAAAGTGCTCAAATAATCTTGGAAGCATTTTTAGGAAGTTGAGAATATTCCCAAATGTGCCTCTGAATATTTCCAGAGTTTTTGGAAATGAAATAGTATTTATTCTATTTCAATACACATAGCAGGAAATAAATAAAAGCAAACAAAGAGAGAGAGAGAGAGAGAGAGTTAGAGGACTTACCTGTCGCCCTGGCCTGGCCCAGCTCGGCCCAGCCCACTGGCTACTGCCAGTCATCCTCCTCCTCTTGCCAGGAGGATGAGAGGCGCGTGGCCGGCGCCCGCAGCCACACGCCGGCCACCTCCTGCTTCTGCCGACGCCCAGGACGTCGTCTACGAGTGCCACGCACTCCCCCTCGTCACCCTCGTCCCCCTCTCGCTTTCCCCACTCTCCCCGTGCCCCTCTCCCCCCTCTGGCTCTCTCCCCATCCCTTGCCGAGCGCAGCCGTCGCCGCCGACAAGCACCACCGCGGCCACCGCCTCTCCCTCGCTTCTCTGACCGGCCCAGAGGCTCCGCCTCGACCCCCTCTTCCTCCCACCCCGAGCCACGCCACCGCAGGAGCCCCACATCGCCGCCACGAGTCGTCTTCCCCGAGCACGGTCGCCAGACTCCATCGACGGATTCGCCGTCGCCAAGCCGTCTCCGAGCAAGCCGAGCCCCTCTTCGTGATCGCTGTGAGCTCCGCCACCGTTTCCCCCTTCCCCGCGCTCGTCCGCGTCGTCTAAACACCATGGCCATCGGAGCCGATAGCTCCTCGCCGCCGGCCATGTCGCCATCGTGGCCACGGTCGTGCAAGCTTGCACCCGAGCTCAACACTGCACTCAGTACATCCCCACGAGTCGAACGCGGCCACCCCCACGTCCTGTTGTGCAACCTAGCATGTTTTCCGCTGGGGCCCGAACTCCGGCCGCCGCGGACGTGCTCGCCGGCGTCGTTTCTGGCCTCCCCGAGCTCCACTTCCACCACCAAACGCCGCGGCTTGCCCCCAGCTACGCGTAGGACCAAACCGCAGTCGATTTGGTTGACTGTGGGCAAAACCCGAGCCCCTCCGCCGCGTCTGTCGTCGCCGGCGTCAAGCCGCCGACAGGTTGACCACGTTTTGACCCGTGGACTAACGTGTGGGCCTGGTTGACTTCCCCCCTGAGCCTATGACAGGTGGGGCCGGCCTGTTAATTAGTTTAGGATTAATGCTAACTAATTATAATTAGTTTAGTCACTGACATGTGGGCCCAGGCCCCACTGACAGTTAATTAGTACTAACATAACCCTGTTAATTAGCTGAGTCACTGACAAACAGGGCCCACCAGTCAGGTTTGACTGGCCCTGGCGCCTTTGATTCGCTGACGTCACAGTGACGTAGTGCTGACGCAATTATTCATTTTCTGGATTTATTTTTATATAGGAAATTCCAAAAAATAGCCAAAACTTCTAAAAATCATAGGAAATCAACCATAGCTCCAAATCAAACAAATTATATATGAAAAATGATCAAAAAATTCAATCTATCCATCTGTAATGGTTTCATGCATGACAAACCACCTTAACCTTGCTGTTTAGGTGAAACAAGCTAATACACTTTTTATGCATAAGAACTTTAACCTTCATTTGAATCATTGATTCAAATGGACCCATTTCAACTTGTTTCACATTGCATTAGGCAGGACACATCATTTTGCCATGTCATAGTATGCATCATATTGTTGCATATTGTCATGTGTTGATTATGTTCTGTGCGTCCTTCGTGGTAGGTTCTGCCTCCAAGGATATCTCCGAGTATCCAACTGAAGGGCAGTACCCTACTACCACTCCATCAGGCAAGCAACCCATTGATCATTCCAATACAAACCCATGTTCTCGCTTCTGCTCTTGTTTACTGCATTAAGACAACGCGATTCAAACTGCTATGTGCTACGGTAGTTGAACCCTTATCCTCTCCATGACCTGTCATTGCCACAGTAACTAGATGAAACCCACTAGCATGTGTAGGAGTTGATTGAGCCATGTATGTGTTTCCTACCTTGCTATGCCTGCTATGCTTAGAGTTGTGTCAGGTCTGGTTCATCTGGGTGATGGGCTAGAGTGAAATGATTATGTCGGTAATGTGAGGGATGTGTTGAACATGATTTGGTAAAGGTATCGATGAGAGGCCATGTAGGAGTACATGGTGGGTTGTTTCATTGAGGCCGTCCCTAAGAACTGAGATCTGTATGTGTGATTTCAAGAATCAGCTACTACCATGCATTGGGATCCTTAATTGACCCTCTTGGCTTCTTAATCACCCTAGTACTCTGTCCAGGAGTTGCAATTAGTTTTTGGTGTTTGTAGGTTATGTGTTGGCGGCCGTGTGTAGCGCTGACCCTAGGGGTGGGCTATGTTGTGGTAGATACATCGTGGCACGGTGTACCGAGTCACCCGTTGGGTGCCTCGGGAACCCTGTTCACATCGTTCGGGGCCGTATGTGAAACCTCGGAAGGACTCCCTGCGGATGGAACCTGGATAGGTGATAAACCTGGACAAGAGGCTTGAGTGTTTAGGTAGGCCGTGGCCGACACCCTCATTGGGCTTCCGCTTGAAGGTTGTCGAGTACATGTCGTGTAGACGACGGTAAGTGGTGGGAGCATGTATGAAGGAGTACACCCCTGCAGGGTTAACATCATCTATTCGAATAGCCGCGTCCGCGGTAAAGGACTACTTGGTTGCCTATACAGTTCATAGACAAGTTAATGGATACTACTAAAAGACTCAAGATAAGTGTGAGTACCGAGGATGGCCCTCTCGTAGGATGACGAGGGAGGATCCCCGGTGGAGTATTGTGTTGGTGAGTAGTGGACTCGTGTGCGAAAACTATTTTATTAGTGGTGTTCCGTAGGATAGCTTAGCCAAGTCAAAGCTGGCTTGCTACAATAACTCCACCACCTTCTTGAGAATGAGCATGTATAGTAGGTTCTGATGTAAGACTTGCTGAGTACCTTTGTACTCATGTTTGCTTAATTACTATTTTCAGACGACAACACCGCCCCCTCCGATGGGTTTTATGTAGATCTCGACGTCGATGAGTGACTTGCCACCCAGGTGGTGATCCTGGCCATGGAGGGCCCTATGTAGATAGACAGGCTTCGAGAAGCCTTCTTGCTTTCTAGTGTTTGTACTCAGACTATTTGCTTCCGCATGTGCTTGTATGCTTGTATGACTTGAGTGTCGGGTCATGTGACCCCTACCTGTATGAACATGTTATGTATGGCTCTTTGGAGCCTTTAAATAAAGTACTTGAGTTGTAGAGTTCTATTGTGATGCCATGTTGTATTTCCACATATCGAGCATATTCTGTGTATGATTGAAATGCTTGGTATGTGTGGGATCCGACAATCTAGTTGTTTATCCTTGGCAGCCTTTCTTATGGGGAAATGTAGTCTAGTGCTCCTCGAGCCATAGTAGTCCGCTACAACCCGGTTCACCGGAGTCCTGCTAGCCCAGCACTACTGCTCAGGACACTTGACTGGCCGGCATGTGTTTCACTTCGTTCCTATGTCTGTCCCTTCGGGGAAATGTCACACGGTGACTTCCGGAGTCCTGCCTAGCCTACTACAGCCCAGGTTCCTCGGAGTCCTGTTAGCCCAGTGCTACAACCTGGATTCACACGCTGGTGACCAACATGCTCGATGTGATTCACGTATGCCTATCTCCATAGGTCTGGCCGCTTTGGGTTCACGACTAGCCATGTCGGCCCGGGTTCTCTGTCATATGGATGCTAGCGACACTATCATATACGTGAGCCAAAAGGCGCAAACGGTCCCGGGCCATGGTAAGGCGACACCCGTGGGGATACCGTGCGTGAGGCCGCAATATGATATGAGGTGTTACCGGCTAGATCGATGTGACTTGGAATCGGGGTCCTGACAAGAATGCCCCATGAACTTCACTTATATATTTTGGAGTATGAATAATACGATCATCTAAAGTGGACTTAGAAGAAGTTTTCTCCCACTATTCCGAATGAGGATAATTTTGCTTATGTGGAGAGTAGTAAAATTTCTATGCTCGTAGATCATGAAAAGTATGCTTTATGTGATGGTTATATTGTTAAACTCATTCATGATGCTACTGAAAATTATTATGAGGGAGGAACACATGTTTGTAGGAGTTGCAATAATATCAAGTTTCCTCTCTATATGCTTAAAGTTTTGAAGTTATACTTGTTTTTCCTTCCTATGCTAGTTGATTCTTGTTCCCATAAATTGTGTGCTCACAAAATCCCTAGGCATAGGAAGTGGGTTAGGTTTAAATGTGCTAGTCATATTCTTCATGATGCTCTCTTTATGTTTCAATTCTTATCTTTTATGTGAGCATCATTGAAATCATCATGCCTAGCTAAAAGGCATTAAAGAAAGGCGCTTGTTGGGAGACAACCCAATATTTACCCTTACTATTTTGTGTCTTCTCATGATTAAGCTACTGTAGTAATCATGTATTATAGCTTTTGTTTCAATAAAGTGCCAAGTAAGGCCTTTGGGAAGACTTGGGTGAAAGTTAATGTGATCTTGCTGTAAAAAACAGAAACTTTGCGCTCACGAGATTAGCTGTAAGTTTTTGCAGAAGAGTGAGATTGAGTTGATTCTTTTTTCAGAAGAGTAATAGACAAATTGCTCACATCCAACAATTTATTTCATAATTTTTGGAGTAGCAGAAGTATGGTTGGTGTTCAGATCATTACAGACTATTCTATTTCTGGCAGATTCTGTTTTCATCGCATAGTTTGCTTGTTTTCTAGTTTCCATGGCTTATATTTCTCAATATAATTGTAGAAATGATATGGTACAGTAGGAATTGTGTGAAGAAAATTATGAACCTTGTCTTTGACATTACCAAAGTGAATGGTTTACTCTTTATCATACTAACCTATCTCACGAAGTTCCGTTAAGTTTTGTGTGATTGAAGTTTTCAACCTTTGGGTGAGATATCGATATGAGGAGAATAAGGAGTGGAAAGACCCTAAGCTTGGGGATGCCCAAGGCACCCCAAGGTAATATTCAAGGAAGACTCAAGCGCCTAAGCTTGGGGATGCCCCGGAAGGCATCCCCTCTTTCGTCTTCAAAACTATCGGTATACCTTACTCAGACCTATATTTTTATTCGTCACATGATATGTGTCTTGCTTGGAGCGTATTTTCAATTTTACTTGCTGTTTGAATAAAATGATTGGATCTGAAATCTTGAATGAATAAGAATCCTCCTATGGCTATTTAATTATTTGACTACTCAGTATTCTTCACTTATATCTTTTTGGAGTACTTTGTCATTTACTCACGTGCTTCACATATATCCTGTGAGTAAATGGTTAAATGAATTGAATATCATAAATTTGAATTTATATACGTTTCATATGCTTACAACATGGGGAGTAATGACTTCACACATAATAAGTATAGGTAGTAAACTTATTGGAAGTTAGCAAACGCAGAATTGGTCACTTGAACAATTCATGAAAGAATATTGAAGGAAGAGAGATTTCACATGTAAATATACTATCTTGGACATCTTTTGTAATAGTGAGCACTCACTAAAATATGACATGCTAAAAGGTTGATGTTGGACAAGGAAGACAACTTAATGGGTTATGTTTTCCTATATTCGAAACGTTATATTGTCTTGGATCATCCAACACGTTGAGCTTGCCTTTCCCCCTCATGCTAGCCAAATTCTTTGCACCAAGTAGAGATACTACTTGTGCTTTAAACCCAGTTTTGCCATGAGAGTCCACCATATCTACCTATGGATTGAGTAAGATCCTTCAAGTAAGTTGTCATTGTTGCAAGCAATAAATTTGCTCTCTAAATATGTATGATCTATTAATGTGGAGAAAATAAACTTTATACGATCTTGTGATGTGGAAGAAATAAAAGCGACGGACTGCATAATAAAGGTCCATATCACAAGTGGCAATATAAAGTGACGTTCTTTTGCATTAAGATTTTTTGCATCCAACCATAAAAGCGCATGACAACCTCTGCTTCCCTCTGCGAAGGGACTATCTTTTACTTTTATCTTCTACCCATATACAAGAGTCATGGTGGTCCTCACCTTTCCTTTTTACACTTTTTCCTTTGGGAAGCACTTTGTGTTGGAGCGATCCAGATATATATATCCACTTGGATGTAGGTTTTCATAAATTATTATTGTTGACATTACCCTTGAGGTAAAAGGTTGGGAGGCGAAACTATAAGCCCATATCTTTCTCTGTGTCCGATTAAAACTTTGAACCCATAAATATCACATGAGTGTTAGCAATTGTGGAAGATTAAATGATAGTTGAGTATGTAGATTTTACTGAATCGAAGCTCTTACATAGACCCTTCCCGAAAATAAGATGAGTTGCAATTGTTTGGTGACTAAGAGCACGGTTTGTTAGTTCTCAAGAAAGTTTATGATCTATACTTTAACATGTGAATAGCTTGTTACTTGATCATGAGAAGTTTCATGAGTTGAGCTACTGTTTTATGATATATAATGATGCTAGAAAAAGTGATTGGAACTATCATCGATCAAACTCATGCACTTGCTAGCATTCACACTTCATAAATTATTTCTTTTATCATTTACCTACTCGAGGACGGGCAGGAATTAAGCTTGGGGATGCCGATACGTCTCCAACGTATCTATAATTTATGAAGTATTCATGCTATTATATTATCCATCTTAGATGTTTTATATGCTACTTTATATGATTTTTGGGACTAACCTATTAACCTAGAGCCCAGTGCCATTTTATATTTTTCCCTTGTTTTTGAGTGTTGCAGAAAAGGAATACCAAACGGAGTCCAATTGACGTGCCAATTTTTGATGTTTTTTTATGGACCAAAAGAAGCCCCCGGAGTAAATGAGTTGGGCCAGAAGAGCCCTGAGCCGTCCATAAGGGTGGGGGGCGCGCCCCACCCCCTGGGCGTGGCCCCCTATCTCGTGGACGACTCGGAGACCGCCCCTGACGTGAAACCGACGCAAAAAATTCCTATAAATACAGAAACCCCCAGAAAATAACCTAGATCGAAAGTTCCGCCGCCACAAGCCTCTGTAGCCACGAGAAATCAATCTAGGCCCTCTCTGGCACCCTGCCGGAGGGGGCCATCATCACCAGAGGGCATGCAGGAGGATCCCGGAGGAGCCATAATCACCATGAAGGCCAAGGACCAGAGGGAGAACCTCTCCCCATCCAAGGGAGAGGCCATGGAGGAGGAAGCACAAGGGGGAGAACCTCTCCTCCTCTCTCTCGGTGGCACCGGAGTGCCATCGGGAGGGGAATCATCGCCGCGGTGATCGTCTTCATCAACATCACCATCATCATCACCATCCTCATCTCTTTTACATGGTCCACTCTCTCGCACCCCACTGTAATCCCTACTTGAGCATGGTGCTTTATGCCACATACTATGATCCAATGATGTGTTGCCATCCTATGATGTTTTGAGTAGATATCATTTGTCTTTGGGTTGATTGACGATCTAGATTGGTATGAGTTGTATGTTTTATTTTGGTGTTGTCCTATTGCGCCCTCTGTGTCGTGCAAGTGTGAGGGATTCTCGCTGTAGGGTGCTGCAATACATTCATGATTCGCTTATAGTGGGTTGCTTGAGTGACAGAAGCATAAACTCGAGTAAGGGGGTTGTTGTATATGGGATAAAGGGGACTTGATGCTTTAATGTTGTGGTTGGGTTTTACCTTAATGATCTTTAGTAGTTGCGGATGCTTGCTAGAGTTCCAATCATAAGTGCATATGATCCAAAAAGAGAAAGTATGTTAGCTTATGCCTTTCCCTCATATGAAATTGCAATGACGACCACCGGTCTTGTTAACAATTGCATAAGACAATTCTGCACACCGATCCACCATTATTCCACACTCGCTATTTATAATATTTAGTAATATGTTCTAACTTTATGATAACAGCACCTACTTTTATATTTTAGCTCTCCGATATCATGCAAAGTTATCCTCTCCATACCCACAACGTAGTTTTATTTCTCGTTTCTAGTTGGAAGCAAACGTTCGGTGTATGTAGAGTCGTATCAGTGGCAAATAGGACTTGAGAGAATATTCATCTTACCTTTAGCTCCTTGTGGGTTCAACACTCCATACTTATCACTTCCACCTTTGGGAATTGCTACGATGATTCGCTACACCTGGGGATTATCATGGCACCTTTCGAAGCTTTGTATGAGATAAGGTGCAGAACACCGTTGATGTGGGATGGAGTTGGAGACTGCCAGTTGTTTCCACCGAATCTGATCAAAGAGTCTGAAGAGAAGGTTAAGTTGATTCGAGATAGACTAAAGGTAGCTCAGTCCAGGCAGAAGAGTTGTGCAGACTCCAAATGCAAGGAGGTAGTCTATGAGATCGGAGACAGAGCTTCTCTTCGTGTGTCACCTCTGCGAGGAGTTAAACAATTTGGAGTTAAGGGAAAGTTTGCCCCGAGATTTGTAGGACCGTACCGAGTATTGGAACATATGGGAGAAGTGGCCTACAAGTTGGAGTTACCCGAAGGACTGTCCGGAGTTCATGATGTGTTTCACGTTTTCCAGTTGAAGAAGTGCTATGCAGAGATGGCTGATATTCCTCTAAGAGATACAGTGCCCCTGGAAGCAATTCAGTTAGACAGTGATCTACCTACGAGGAGAAACCCGTCAAGATTCTCGAGTTTGCCAGCCGAGTTACGCGCAGCAAGGTTATCAAGTTTTGCAAAGTTCAGTGGATCCACCATACCGAGGATGAATCCACCTAGGAACGAGAGGAAGACCTACGGAAAGACCACCCGCACCTATTTTCTAGCCAATCCGAATCTCGAGGACGAGATTCATCTTAAGGGGGGGTAGGTTTGTAACATCCCAAATTTTCAATTTGGATGTTATACATAGGTTATCATATGCATATCATATTTTACTTGCTTTTTGTTCGTGATCCTAGAAATCCTAAGAAACTCAAGGACCCACGGAGAGAGTTGGGGATTTCATTTATTTTCATATTTGAATTTTCTCAAATTTGAAAAGAGGATCATTTTGATTTTAATAATTTTCTCTCCAAAATCTTTCCAATATTAAAATAAATGAGAGGAGATAAAATGACTTCTCCAAAATAAGAGGGGAATATTGGAGGAAAAATGTTAAAATCAAATAAATATTTTATTTGGAATTTTATTGCTATTTTATTTGAATTAGAAAAATATGCATTTTTCAAAAATTGCATTTTTAGGCCAGAAAAATGTTCACCTTGTTCTAAATATTTTATTTAGATGGTGAAAATTGTTTTTGGCATTTTTAGATTTTTTATATTTTATTAGGATTTTTTTGTTTTTGGTGGAATCTATTTGAAAAAAAGAGTTCCCGCCCGACTGGGCCGGAGGCCCAGCTGAGCAAGCTGGCCGGCCCGCGCCGCCATGCCGCCGGCGGACTCCTCTCGCCGCTGCCCCTTGCCCATGTCCCCCCTCCCCGAGGCTTTAAAAGCCGGACCCCCTGGCCCCTTTTCCCTCACCACTACCGCTGCCCGCCGCAGCCCCGCGCCGCCGCAGCCGCGCTGTCGCCCCACCCCGTCGACCCCGTCGCCGCAGCCTCGGAGCCCCACCGGCCGGATCTCATCACTGCGCCACCGTCGGTCGTGTTCGAAGAACCGGTAAAAACCGCCACCGTCGCCCGGTTTTTTTGGATGGGTTAGATCGTTTTTTCATCGGTTTCGCTATTTAGCGAACATTCGCCCGAACGCATCTATTCGCGAATGCGTACGTTCGTCTTTGATAACGAACGTTCGTTCGTTAGTCTTTTCTTTTTATTTTATTTTCGGCCAAGGACCTATCCACGATTATTTTTATCACAGATTAGCCCCTGATTTTGAATCCCTCGTAACTTTTTAACCGTTCGTCCAAATCCAGTGAAACCAACGCCAAAATCTTCGTCTCGAACCTCTCTTTCCAGTTAACCAACCTGAACAAGATTTTGACAATTTAAAATTTGGTTTCAAGCAGATTTGAATTCGAGCTTCTTTTGATCGTAGTTTGAGTTTTGTAGCTTCGATTTGATTGATTCTTTTTGCAAATCGAAGCACTTTAGTTGAAATTTCAATTTGGACATTCTCATATGAGTTTTACCCATGCATCTATGCTTGAGTGCTTATGTATGCTATTGTTTGCTTGTGATAGAATTTTCGAAGTGCGAAGCGTGCTACTACGAGTCTCTAGGGTTTGCAGATCGTCAGCAAGGCAAGTAACACTTTGATCATATCCCTTTATTACCCAGTTTTTATGCATTAGTATCAATCCTCAAACACTGCATGGTTAGGATTTGATAACATGTGGGTATTGGCAAGTAGTTGATGAGGTAGAACCTATTGTCCTTTATTTAAACCCTGGGAGTTACTACGTTATGCTTATACTGCTATGCTATGCTCGTAGATGTGGTTTGGTTTGAGAGATTCATGACAGTTGTGAGAATTGTTATGAACTAAGGGTTTATCTAAGGTGGCTACTTTAACACACATCTAGGTGGATTGTTTGTGGGCACCTGGGGAATCTAGTGTTGTCCAAGGAGATCCCAGGGAATCCGTGTGATAATCCTATGGTTCGCCACCCAGGCTCAAAGGGATCATAAGATCATTCATGCTAGAAACTTCCATGTGCAGCCACAAGCCATTATGGGCTCTGGCATAGTTGAGTAAGTTGTGGGAATACTTTCCATGATGGGCTAGCAGATGTAGGAGATTGTAGGTGTACCAGCCTATCTATTGGTTAAGGGGACCTCTTTGGAAAAACTGTGTCTCGGTCATCCGTTTCTCAAACATCATGCAGTGCGAGAAATACAACGGAGGAGATCGAGTCTTGTGAGGAAAAGTGCGCAAACCTCTGCAGAGTGTACAAAATAATCATGGTTAGCCGTGTCCCCGGTTATGGACATCTTGAGTATCTGGTTCTTGAATTATTGATGTGATCTCAACACTCTTAATTAATTTTGTTGTGTTGTTAATTACTATTTAATTGGGATTGGGATGGGGTTTCCATTCTCAATGTTTATCAACCAACTTTATAGTTAAATAAAATTTATTCCTTTGTTGTAGGAAAAATGGCTTTTCGCAAAAACATTAACCTTAGAGCCTCCACCAGCCATATATGCATGTAGTGTTAGCATTTACCTTGTTCATTGCTTTACAGTGTTATTTTGCTAGCATATTCCATGTGCTGATCCATTTCGGGCTGCAACATATTATGTTGCTGACTTTTTAGACGAAGAGTAAGGTGCGCTAGGTCGTTGTCGTGCACTCGGCTATGCCGTTGGAGTTGATGGACTCATTTACTTTGATACTTCCATAGTTATCTTATTTAGATGGCCTTAAGCCATATTATTGTAATAAGTTCTCTTTTGGGACATTCGATCTAATAAGTGTGTGATTGCATTCTATTATAAATCCTTCAAGTACTGTGCATGTCAGCAGTACTGATCCAGGGATGACACTTATGCACAGAGATTTGACTGTTTAAGGTCGGATCGCTATACTTATGTGTGATAGAGCGTATCATATCACGGGTTTTGGATGCACCAGCAAAGTTTGCACCGACTCTCAAGGTGAGAAAGGGCAATGCACGGTACCGAAGAGGCTAGCAATGATGGAAGGGTGAGAGTGCGTATAATCCATGGACTCAAGATTAGTCATAAAGAACTCCCATACTTATTGCAAAAATCTACAAGTCATCAAAACCAAGCACTACGCGCATGCTCCTAGGGGGATAGATCGGTAGGAAAAGACCATCGATTGTCCCCGACCACCACTCATAAGGAAGGCAATCAAAGAACACCTCACGCTTCAAATTTGTCACACGACGGTTACCATACGAGCATACTATGGGACTTGCAAACCTCAACACAAGTATTTCTCAATTTCACAATTACTCAACTAGCACGACTCTAATATCACCATCTTTATATCTCAAAACAATTATCAAGTATCAAATTTCTCATAGTATTCAATGCACTCTATATGAAAGTGTTTATTATATCCCTCTTGGATGCCTATAATATTAGGACTAAATTCATAACCAACGCAAATTACCATGCTGTTCTAAAGACTCTCAAAATAATATAAGTGAAGCATGAGAGTTCATCTATTTCTTCAAAATAAAACCGTCGTCGTGCTCTAAAAAGATATAAGTGAAGCACTAGAGCAAACTGAATGAAATATGCCCTAAAGGCAATAATAAATTTGGTATTTATATTTCCTTATATCATGATAAATGTTTATTATTCATGCTAGAATTGTATTAACCGTAAACTTAGTACATGTGTGAATACATAGACAAACAGAATGTCACTAGTATGCCTCTACTTGACTAGCTCATTGAATCAATGATGGTTATGTTTCCTAACCATAGACATGAGTTGTCATTTGATTAACGAGATCACATCAATAGAGAATGATGTGATTGACTTCACCCAACCGTTAGCTTAGCATGATGATCGTTTAGTTTGTTGCTATTGCTTTCTCCATAACTTATACATGTTCCTATGACTATGAGATCATGCAACTCCCGAATGCCGAAGGAACACTTTGTGTGCTACCAAATGTCACAACGTAACTGGGTGATTATAAAGGTGCTCTACAGGTGTCTCCGATGGTGTTTGTTGAGTTGGCATAGATTGAGATTAGGATTTGTCACTCTGATTGTCGGAGAGGTATCTCTGGGCCCTCTCGGTAATGCACATCACTATAAGCCTTGCAAGCAATGTGACTAATGAGTCAGTTACGGGATGTTGCATTACAGAACAAGTAAAAAAACTTGTCGGTAACGAGATTGAACTATGTATTGAGATACCGACAATCGAATCTCGGGCAAGTAACATACCGATGACAAAGGGAACAACGTATGTTGTTATGCGGTTTGACCGATAAAGATCTTCATAGAATATGTAGGAGCCAATATAAGCATCTAGGTTCCGCTATTGGTTATTGACCGGAGATGTGTCTCGGTCATGTCTACATAGTTCTCGAACCCGTAGAGTCTGCATGCTTAACGTTCCGTGACGATTTGTATTATGAGTTATGTGATTTGATGACCGAAGTTTGTTTGGAGTCCCGTATGAGATCAGGGACATGAAGAGGAGGCTCGAAATGGTTGAGACGTAAAGATCGATATATTGGAAGGCTATATTCGGACATCGGAAAGGTTCCAAGTGATTCGGGTATTTTTCAGAGTACCGAAGAATTACGGAAATTCGTATTGGGCCTTAATGGGCCATACGGGAAAGGAGAGAAAGGCCTCAAGGGTGGCCGCACCCCTTCCCCATGGACTGGTCCGAATTGGACTAGGGAAAGGGGGCACCCCCTTCCTTCCTTCTCCTTCTCCCTTCCCTTTTTCCTATTCCATGTAGGAGGTGGAATCCTACTAGGACTAGGGAGTCCTAGTGGGACTCCACACTATGGGCACGCCCTATGAGGGCCGGCCTCCTCCTCCCTCCATCCTTTATATACGTGGCCAGGGGGCACCCCATAGACACACAAGTTGATCATTGATCTCTTAGCTGTGTGTGGTGCCCGCCTCCACCATAATCCACCTCGGTCATATCACAGCGGTGCTTAGGAGAAGCCCCGTTCCGGTAGCATCATCATCACCGTCATCACGCCGTCATGCTGACAAAGCTCTCCCTCGACACTCTGCTGGATTGTGAGTTCGTGGGATGTCACCAAGCCGAACGTGTGCATATCACGGAGGTGTCGTACTTTTGGTACTAGGATCGGTCGATCGTGAAGACGTACGACTACATCAACTGCGTTGTCATAACGCTTCCGCTTACGGTCTACGAGGGTACATAGACAATACTCTCCCCTCTCGTTTCTATGCATCACCATGATCTTGTGTGTGCATACGATTTTTTTTAAATTACTGCGTTCCCCAATAGTGGCATCCGAGCTAGGTCTATGCGTAGATGTTATATGCACGAGTAGAACACAAAGGAGTTGTGGGCGTGGGTATATACATATTGCTTGCTGTCACTAGTTGATTCTTGATTCAGCAGTATTGTTGGATGAAGCGGCTCAGACCGACATTACGCGTACGCGTACGCAAGACTGGTTCTACCGACGTGCTTCGCACACAGGTGGCTAGTGGGTGTCTGTTTCTCCAACTTTAGTTGAATCAGATTCAATGAAAGGGTTCTTTCTAAAGATCAAAAAGCAATCACTATACCGCATTGTGGTTTTTGATGCATAGGTAAGAACGGTTCTTGCTCAGACCGTAGCAGCCACGTAAAACTTGCAACAACAAAGTAGAGGACGTCTAACTTGTGTTTTGCAGGGCATGTTGTGATGTGATATGGTCAAGACGTGATGAGATATAAATTGTTGTAAGAGATGATCATATTTTGTTAAAGTTATCGGCAACTGGCAGGAGACTTATGGTTGTCTCTTTATTGCATAAGATGCAAGCGCCATATAAATGCTTTACTTTATCGCTATGTGATAGCAATAGTTGCAAAAACAATAGTTGGTGAGATGACCATGTGACGACACGTTGATAGAGATCAAGATGATGGATATCATGGTGTCATGCTGGTGACGATAGAGATCTTGACGGTGTTTTGGAGATGGAGATCAAAGGCACAAGATGATGATGGCCATATCATGTCACATATTTTTATTGCATGTTATGTTTATCCTTTATGTATCTTATTTTGCTTAGTTCGGCGGTAGCATTATAAGATGATCTCTCACTAAATTTCAAGGTATAAGTGTTCTCCCTGAGTATGCACCGTTGTGATAGTTCGTCGTGCCGAGACACCACATGATGATCGGGTGTGATAACCTCTATGTTCACATACAACAGGTGCAAGCCAGTTTTGCACACATGGAATACTCGGGTTAAACTTGATGAGCCGAGCATATGCAGATATGGCCTCGGAACACTGGAGACCGAAAGGTCGAGCGTGAATCATATAGTAGATATGATCAACATAGTGATGTTCACCATTGAAAACTACTCCATCTCACGTGACGATCAGACATGGTTTAGTTGATTTGGATCACGTGATCATTTAGATGACTAGAGGGATGTCTATCTGATGTAGGGTGGAACCCTAGATGGCCAATCTTTCACGAAAGGAGCGGATCCCAAAGAGAAACACGAAGAACACGAGGGGGATTCACGAGGGAAAATACAAGAGAAACACTCAAACCAACAAGATTCGATTACACATGTGCTAGATCCTCGAAACACAAAGAGATACACGATGATCCAAGGTCAACAAAGGACGATACAAGTAACCGGTTCTTCTCCTAGAAGGAGGTCTTGATGGGGGCCGCCCAAAGGGGGGTCTTGAATCCAAGTTGATCTTCTCCGAAGAGGGGCCGCAGTCTCTCTTGAGGAGGAGATCGGTATGGATGAGCGAAGCTCTATCTCGTAGTATGAGCTAAACCAACGCTGCCCTAGCTAGGGTGAATGGGGGTCTATTTATAGTCTAAGTGCAAAAGGGGGCGAAGTGAAGTGGTACATGGGCCTCAGGCCCGAGTGGCTGCGCGCAGGCAGGGCCGGAAGTTCCGGGCTAGGCCGGAAGTTCCGGGCGCCGGAGGTTCCGGCCTAACCAGAGAGTTGGTGCGGTGGAGTTGTGCTGGCATCCGGGGGCCGGAAGGTCCGGGCAGGCCGGAAGTTCCGGGCGCCGGAAGGTCCGGGGCGGGGTCCGGGCTAACCCGAGAGTTGGCACGCCTGGGCTGGTCGGAGTTGTCGGAGGCCAGAAGTTCCGGGTAGGCCGGAAGGTCCGGGGGCCGAAAGTTCCGGCCTCTGGCCGGAAGTTTCGGGCTGTCCAGAGAGTTGATGCCTGTCTCTTCTTCGTCTTCTTCTTCTTCTCCGTCTTCTCGTCCATCTTCCTCTTCTTCTTGTCCTTGCTCCTTAGCTTCTCCATTGTACCTGAGTATGCACAAAGTATCCATATAAGGTAGTAGCCATTCTTCGTGCGCATCGAAGTGGAATTGTGAGAGGAGAGATGTCACCTCACTTTCAAAGGCTCTTGCACGTGATCAAGTCATGGGTCCAGTAGGCACTTGATGAGACGATGGTAGGTCCATGGGGATGACCTTGGGATGCTCTGCATCATCTCCCCTCCCTTGGAGAAGATCCGTCCTCGAATCAAAATCTTCATCACCATGGAAAGGAGAGAGATCTTTGACGTTCAAGATGTGGCTCACGTTGTACTTGTCGCGTGGAAGGTCGATCTTGTAAGCGTTGTTGTTGTAGTGTGCAAGCACCTTGAAGGGTCCATCCGCTCGTGGGCGAAGCTTGTATTTGCATTCTTGTGGAAAGCGGTCCTTCCGAAGGTGTAGCCACACTCGATCACCAATGTTGAAGACCATAGGTTGTTTGTTGAAGTTGAGCTTGGTTGCAAGGCGTTGAACTTGGCGCTCGATGGTGTTTCTTGTATCTTCATGCATCTTCTTGATGAAGTTGGCTCGGGCACTCGCCTCCAAGTTTGTGCGCTCTTGAAGAGGTAGAGGTAGAATGTCCAATGGGGACAATGGGTTGAAGCCATAGACGACCTCGAAGGGGGACTTGCCGGTAGTCGAATGTCTTGCTCTGTTGTAGGCGTACTCGGCGATGGGTAGACACTCCTCCCACTCCTTTATGTTCTTCTTGATGAGTACTCGAAGTAGAGCGGAGAGTGTGCGGTTTGTCACCCCCGTTTGGCTGTCGGTTTGAGGATGGTATGCCGTGGAGAAGAGTAGCTTGATTCCGAGCTTGGCGCATAGGGTCTTCCAAAAGTAGCTAAGGAACTTGACGTCGCGGTCCGAGACAATTGTCTTTGGCACACCATGGAGACGCAATATTTCCCTACAAAAGAGGTTAGCAACATGAAGCATCATCTATCTTGTGACAAGGAATAAAATGTGCCATTTTGGAGAAACGGTCCACAACGACAAATATGGAATATTTCCCATTGCGAGTTTTTGGCAAACCAAGTACAAAGTCCATGCTTATGTCCTCCCAAGGTTGGTATGGAATTGGTAAAGGCATATAGAGACCATGAGATTGAGCTTCGGACTTAGCTTTGCGGCATGTCGAACATCGGTTGGTGAAACGATTAACGTCGCGAAACATCTTTGGCCAAAAGTAGCTCTTCGAGAGTGTGGCGAATGTCTTATCGCGTCCAAAGTGTCCCATTAACCCTCCTCCATGCGATTCCTGCAAAAGCAATAAGCGAAGGGATGACTTGGGGATGCATAGTTTGTTAGCTCTCATAAGATAGCTGTCTTTGATGTAATAGCGTTCCCATGATGTATGCGACAAACACTTGGCATAAGGAATGGCAAAAGTCTCATCATGCGCATACAATTCTTTGATATGCTCGAAGCCAATGACATCTAACTCAAGTTGGGTGACTAGCATACATATGCGGGAAAAAGCATCCGCGATGATGTTTTCTTTACCCTTGATGTACTTGATGACATAGGGAAAAGACTCAATGAATTCACTCCATTTAGCATGACGCTTGTTCAACTTAGTTTGACCCTTGAGATACTTGAGGGTCTCATGATCGGTATGAATGATAAACTCATGGGGACAAAGGTAATGTTCCCATTCATGCAAAACGCGGACTAAATCATATAGCTCTTTGTCGTAGATCGGATAGTTGAGTTGCGCTCCGGAAAGTTTCTCACTAAAGTAAGCTATGGGGCGCTTCTCTTGCATTAACACACCTCCGATGCCATTACCGCTAGCATCGCAATGAATCTCAAAAGGCTTGTCGAAGTTGGGTAAAGCAAGCACGGGAGCATGAGTAAGCAAATTCTTAAGCTCATCGAAAGCAATATCTTGAGATGGTCCCCAAAAAAAAGGCGTGTTCTTCTTGCTCAAAGCATGCAAAGGTGAGGCAATGGTGCTAAAATACTTCACAAATCTACGGTAGAAACCGGCTAAACCAAGAAAACTACGCACTTGTTGCAAATTGGTTGGTTGGGGCCAAGTTTGAATAGCATTGATCTTGGACTCATCTACATGAACACCCTTAGAAGAGACAACAAATCCTAAGAAAACGAGCTTATCAACACCAAAAAGGCATTTCTCCATATTAACATAGAGACGCTCTTTCCTAAGAGTTTGCAAAACGGTGCGGACATGGGTGACATGCTCTTGGATAGATTTGCTAAACACAAGAATGTCATCGAAGTAAACCACAACAAATATACCAATGTAAGGGCGAAAGACATGATTCATAAGGCGCATAAAAGTGCCCGGTGCTTCCGAGAGACTCATAGGCATGACTAACCACTCATACAAACCAAACTTGGTTTTGAATGCGGTTTTCCATTCATCTCCCTCTTGTATGCGGATTTGATAGTAACCACTCTTACGATCAATTTTGGAAAATATAGTGGCACCGCTAAGTTCATCAAGCATATCATCAAGGCGTGGAATGGGGTACCTATATCTAACGGTGATAGCATTGATAGGTCTACAATCGGAGCACATGCGAAAGCTACCGTCACGTTTTGGCACAAGAATGACCGTTACGGTACAAGGGCTCAAACTTGCACGCACATGACCATGGTCTATAAGATGCTTTACTTGCCTTTGTATTTCTTTGGTTTCTTCGGGGTTGACGCGGTATGGAGCTTTGTTGGGAAGCGGTGCTCCGGGGATGAGATCAATTCGGTGCTCAATGCCTCATAGTGGAGGTAGACCCGGAGATAGCTCATCGGGGAAAACATCTTGGAATTCCTGCAATAGAGAAGATAACACCAAAGGTAGATCGTGAGAGTTGTTAGTTTGTGTGACCTCGTCCTTGCATAATAGGACATAGTGTAGGACACTTGATGGGTTCTCACACACTTCTCTCATATCACATTTGGTGGCAAAGAGAACTAAGTTTTTCTTGTCACTCATCATGGAGTCACTCAATTTGGGCTTGTGGCGCTCACTCTCTTTTTGGTGGATCGCTCTCTCACTATTTTCTCCATGATGGGTGGCTTGCTTGTCGGCGAGCACTTGGCTTGGAGACATAGGACATAGCACGAACTATTTCCCTTTCATCTTGAAGCTATAGTGATTTGTACGCCCATTGTGAATGACACCTCGGTCAAATTGCCATGGCCGTCCAAGGAGGAGGTGGAAAACGGTCATCAGAAGGACATCACATTCCAATGTGTCTTCATAGGCGCCTATCTTGAAAGAGACTTGTACTCTATGCTCGACTTGTATGGTGCCGGTGTCGCTTAGCCATTGAACCTTGTAGGTGTAAGGGTGCTTCATCTTGACCAATTGGAGCTTGGAGCATAGTTCTTCACTTGCTAAGTTGTGGCAACTCCCTCCATCGATGATGACCTTGACGGATCATCCATTGATGCCGGCCTTGGTGTGAAATATATGGCATCTTTGATCTTCGTCTTGGTGATGTTGAAGAGTCAAGACCTTGGAGAAAACAAGAGCGGGGCTTGAATCTTCATCGCAAATGACTTGGTCAGCTTCCTCTTCATTGTTCACTTGTCGGTGCATGGCCACTTGCTCAAGAGCTTCCATTTCTCCTTCACTCATGGAGTCATAGGTTCTGTCATCGTTGAGGATCATGGTGCGCTTGTTTGTGCACTCAAAGGACTTGTGGCCTCGGCCGCCGCATGTGAAGCATTTGATAGAACTTGTCTTGATGGTCTCATCGGGTGGAGTAGATGATGGTGGAGCTTTCTTGAAGTTGCTTGTAGTAGGAGGACGACTTGAGTTTGTCAAAGCTTTCTTGTAATTTGACTTGTCGTCATTGCTTGTAGAAGGCTTGGTTGAGGTAGAAGGTGTTGGAGTCGTCGAAGCTTGATCGTTGGAGAAGCCATAGGACTTGGATGAGAACTTGGCGTACTTGAAATCATCTTGCACTTGGCGTTCCGCTTTGGTAGCTTGGTGCACTAGCTCGATGAGGTTCGAGTATGGTTGGAAGTCGGCGATCTTCTTGATAGGATGATTGAGTCCATTCAAGAACCTTGCCATAGTTTTCTCATCATCTTCTTTGACATTGGCTCGTATCATGGCAATCTCCATTTCCTTGTAGTACTCTTCAACGCTCTTGGTTCCTTGCTTGAGTTGTTGAAGTTTCTTGAAGAGGTCGTAGTTGTAGTAGTTTGGCACGAATCGTGCTCTCATGACATCCTTCATTTGTGCCCAAGTAGTGATGGGTGGTTCACCTCTTGCCTCGCGGCGCTCAGTGACTTGTTCCCACCAAATGAGGACATAGTCTTGGAACTCAAGGGATGCCATCGCGATCTTCTTCTCTTCTTCATAATTGTGCAAACGGAAGATCTTGTCAACTTTCAATGCCCATGAAAGGTATTCTTCGGGATCATTGCTTCCATTGAACTTGGGCATGGTGAACTTGAGCTTGCCGTAGCGTTGCTCTTCATTGTGTTGGGGTCAGGGATGATGACGCCCATGTTGTAGATGATTGTCCAACTCGTGGTGCTCTTGACGAAGTTGGAAGTCTTCCTCATGTTGCTCTTGGCGAGGATTGGGTCCATTGTCTTCTTGTTCTTGATGTACTTGATGTTCTTGTCTCGCTTGAGGGGGAGCTTGTCTATCTTGACGAGGCACTTGTCTATCTGGACGAGGAGCTTGTTGACGCACACGTCTTTGATAAATTCTTTCTTGAGCTTCATCGCGAAGTGCTTCTTGATGTAGTCGAGCTTGTCGGCCTCGGTCGGCTACGGCACGACTTGATTCATGAAGGGCACGTTGCGCTTCAAGTGCTTGAGCTTCACGTAGTTGTTGTTCTTGGCGTTCCGCCTCGGCGTATTGTGCATCTTGATGTTGTCGGGCTCGCTCCTCTTGTTCGTGTTGACGTTGGCGTTGCCGTTCCTGAGCTAGCGCAAAGGCTTCTTTGGCTTGACGTCATCGATGTTCTTGCGAGTCGGTGTCTCTAAGTGGATTGAGGTTTTCTTGACGCTCGTTGCGCGCGGCTCGACGGAGCGTGTTCGATGACGGTGTACTTGAACCCGAGATGGTGTCGTTGGAGTGTTGACTTGAACGGCTCCTTCTTGAAGTGGAAGAAGAGCGGTTGAGCAACAAAGCGCGAATCTCGTCCATCCTTGCGTCATTTTCTTGCTTGTGATCGTCGAGCTTGTTGTCAAAGTAGTCTCTTGTATGTTGCTCGGGAAGTCATAAGTCGGCGGCAAGGTTGTCGATGCGTTCACTCATAGCTTGTTGCTCTTGATGTAAAGCACGTTGTGCACCAAAGAGGTGACTCTTGGTGACAAAGGAGTTCATGTCGTCGTCTTGCTCCATGAAGAGCGGGTTGGTAGAAGTACTTGGCCTATCCATCATTCCAAGACAAGTGTGAGTGGAAGAAAGGGAAGAACCAATATCAAATGTACCTTGACCAATGTTGACAATGGATCAAAGATGACTCCAATGTGTAACAAGGAAATAGCACAATTGGTACCAATTCTTGTCGGTTCTCACACCTACACAAGTAAAAGCTTTTGGTGGAGCTTGGTTAGGATGGTGGCACAAAATTTGATGTAATTGTAAGTGAGCTTCAATAATGTTGGAAAAGATTCGCAAGATGTAATGTAACAAGTAGACCAAGCATATAAGGTACACGGAAACACACACGCAAAAAGATAAGATGGGGTTGTGCAACCAAGGGTGAGCCAAAATGTGGAATCCACGAAAATGGTCTTGTTGCACAACATAGAGAGATGCTAGCACGATTGCACGATAGGCGGATACAAGAACTTGTGCACAACCTACTTAGCAAAAATGCAACGACTTCTATCCCAAATATGTTTTATGCAAGGTGTTGCTATGATATGATCCAAGATGATCGATTATGGCAATCTTAATGTTGTATGATGCTATGGTTCTTTGCTTAAAAGCTCTTTGCTTATCTTTCTTCTTTGCTTAAAAATTTGTTTGGCTCTTTGATGTTTGAGCTCTTTTCTCATGCAATGCTTGACGAACCCATATAGCAAGTGAGTATGCGATGACAACTTTGTGACACAAGAGATGATACCAAGAGATGCAACACGGTGATGGTATGTATGCTATGGGAAGTATGATCACTAATGTGCACAAGTCTCGTTGACGGCAATACTCAATGGCTAGTCTCGATGGGTAAGCAACGCAAAGGAGTAAGGCTATGATGGCTATCAATGTAATGGCAAGAGTGATATGTCCAATACCAAGATGAGGTTACCGGTCTTGCTTCCGGTATGGTGTCAAAATGGTGGCACGAGTACCAAGTCGTAGGCGGGGTGGTCGTTGTTGATGATGGTGATGTCGATGTCAAACCGTACCTAGATAGCCGAAACACAAAAGGATACGGTACCGCAACTCAAAATCTCAAAACCAAAGGCGACCAAAATCGTCGGAGTAGGTGGCGGTTAGGTGGTGGTGTGGGTAGGGATATTGGGGCGGTTGTGCGGAAATGGTGGAGGTATGCGGAAGTATATATGGTATATGGTGAGCACCGGAGCAAAATTTGGTGGAAAATTGGGCTGAGATGTGCAAACTTTTTGTCGAAGCCGGAAGTTCCGGGCAAGACGGAGGTTCCGGGGTCCGGAGGTTCCGGGGAGGCCGGAAGGTCCAGGGGCCGGAATGTCCAGGCTGGACCGGAAGTTCCGGGGTTCGGGATTCTGCCAAGAACAGGTACTTAGGGTTCGTGGATTTGGGCGGAAAAACTTGGGGGAAAAGCCCAAATCTGAAGGGGAAGAAGAAGAAGAAAATGGATAAAAATAAGGTGGGGAGGCTAGATCTACGAGCCACACACAAAACTTCACGGATCAAAACCAAAAAAATCTCAACACACGAACAAATCACAAAAAAAAATTTGGGGCTATTTTTGTGGGGATTTTCGAATTAGGACGAAAAACAACAAAATCAAGCTAGAAAAACGAATAGGGGGGCTCTGAAATCATGATCAACCTTGCTCATGATACCAAGATGATGTAGGGTGGAACCCTAGATGGCCGATCTTTCACGAAAGGAGCGGATCCCAAAGAGAAACACGAAGAACACAAGGGGGATTCACGAGGGAAAACACAAGAGAAACACTCAAACCAACAAGATTCGATTACACATGTGCTAGATCCTCGAAACACAAAGAGATACACGATGATCCAAGGTCAACAAAGGACGATACAAGTAACCGGTTCTTCTCCTAGAAGGAGGTCTTGATGGGGGCTGCCCAAAGGGGGGTCTTGAATCCAAGTTGATCTTCTCCGAAGAGGGGCCGCAGTCACTCTCGAGGAGGAGATCGGTATGGATGAGCGAAGCTCTATCTCATAGTATGAGCTAAACCAACGCTGCCCTAGCTAGGGTGAATGGGGGGTCTATTTATAGTCTAAGTGCAAAAGGGGCGAACGGAAGGGGTACATGGGCCTCAGGCCCGAGTGGCTGCGCGCAGGCAGGGCCGGGAGTTCCGGGCTAGGCCGGAAGTTCCGGGCGCCGGAGGTTCCGGGGAGGTTCCGGCCTAACCAGAGAGTTGGCGCGGTGGAGCTGTGCTGGCATCCGGGGTCCGGAAGGTCCGGGCAGGCCGGAAGTTCCGGGCGCCGGAAGGTTCGGGGCGGGGTCCGGGCTAACCCGAGAGTTGGCACGCCTGGGCTGGTCGGAGCCGTCGGAGGCCGGAAGTTTCGGGTCGGCCGGAAGGTACGGGGGCCGGAATTTCCGCGCTCTGGCCGGAAGTTCTGGGCTGTCCAGAGAGTTGACACATGTCTCTTCTTCTTCTTCTTCGTCTTCTCGTCCATCTTCCTCTTCTTCTTGTCCTTGCTCCTTAGCTTCTCCATTGTACCTGAGTATGCACAAAGTATCCATATAAGGTAGTAGCCATGCTTCATGCGCATCGAAGTGGAATTGTGAGAGGAGAGATGTCACCTCGGTTTCAAAGGCTCTTGCACGTGATCGAGTCATGGGTCCAGTAGGCACTTGATGAGACGAAGGTAGGTCCATGGGGACGACCTTGGGATGCTCCGCATCACTATCTAAGTGGGAGTTCTTAAGTAATATGATTAATTGAACTTCAATTTATCATGAACTTAGTCATGATAGTATTTGCATAACTATGTTGTAGATCAATAGCTCGCGATGTAGCTCCCCGTTTATTTTTGATTTGTTCCTAGAGAAAAAATATGTTGAAAGATGATAGTAGCAATGATGAGGACTAGGTCCGTGATCTGAGGATTATCCTCATTGCTGCACAGAAGAATTATGTCCTTGATGCACCGCTAGGTGGCGGACCTATTGCAGGAGCAGATACAGACGTTATGAACATTTGGTAAAGCTCGGTATGATGACTACTTGATAGTTTAGTGCACCATGCTTTACGGCTTAGAACCGGGACTTCAAAAACGTTTTGAACGCCACAAAGCATATAAGATGTTCTAAGTGTTGAAATTGGTATTTCATACCCATGCCCGTGTCGAGATGTAGAAGACCTCTGACAGTACTTTGTGTCGGTGGGAACGACACCTATGGGATCACAAGAATCCCTACTATGGTTAGTGGGGCACGGGGTCGTGAGAAGAGCGGATCTAACAGGTAGCACATGGTTTGTGTATCCAGGTTCGGGCCGTGAGGATGCATAAAACCCTACTCCTGCTTTGGTGGATTGTATGTCTGTGTTCTTGAGCTAGCTATGGGGCGTGAGGAGCTCCAAAAAGCCGAATCCTTCTCCTGGTCGCCTGGGGCCTCCTTTTATAGAAAAAGGGGTTGCCACAGTGGCACACAGGAGGTGGAAAGGGTACAGTGATGCGAGGTTATCCCTCGCATTACATGACAAGGCGCATTTAATGCGTCTTGCTTAGGTGTCCTTGCTTTATCGGGGATGGGGGAGAAACCTGTCTCGTTCGTTGCCGCTCCTTCTTGTGTCGACACGCGCCCTGGCCAGCGACGCATGCGATGCCACGTAGGTAGGAAGGCAGCTGAGGTGGCGCAGTGGTGGGTCTTCACGAAGATCTGCGTGCCGCCATGCAGGTGCCTGCCCAGCTGGTTGGGTCGGCAGCTGCATGCATGCGGTGGTGGAGGTTTAGTCGGCATGGGCCTGATGGTGGCCCTGCGGGTGTCCTCAGTAAGGGCCTTGCCGGGGCCCCGGCAAGGGTCTTGTCCAGGTGCCTACTGTCATCCCCGGCAAGGCGCTTGCCGGGGGCCTTGTGGTCTTCCTCAGCTGGGATCCCGCCAAGGGTTGTCGTCTCCTTAGTGCATATCTGATCTTGAATGTCTTCACAAAGATCTGCATGCCACCACGGGGATGTTCCCGAATCCTTGCCCTTTGGGGGCAGTGGACTCAAGGGTGATTGCTCCGTAGGCACGGGATGAGTCGCCGCGGCAAGGGTCTTGTCGGGGCTGCTAGAACTATCTCCCGGCAAGGATCTTGCCGGGGGAGTACGCTTCGTCCCCTTTGCTCTTCGTGGTCTTAGCCTTGGCGTTGTTCTAGTTCTCTTGAGCTTCGGTCTTACCCAGGCTCACCTCCCTTGCCTTGCTTGGTGTGGTGGTGCCTATGGCTCAGACTGCCCGTGCATAGTTATAGGGGTACAAAAAGTGTACCCCTCTTTTTGTACACCGACAGGAGCCCCCGGGCCTGGGCCACACATAAGCGCAACGCGTTGTTGGGCTAGGCCCAAAAATGGTGCGCGGGTAGGCGGGGCAGTTTTTACCGCGGTAAGATTATTCGCGTGTTGCGCTTCCCACGATTCCCGTGCGTGGCGCGGCGTGGGAGGGCGCGTGTGACGTGGGCAGCATGCGTGTGGTTGGTTCCCGCAGGCATGTGTCACATCGTAGTAAAGGGGCGGTTGGCGCCTTCCCCATAAACGGAGGGAGGCATGGAGGCGCGGCCCATTTACTGAATGGGGTTGAGGCGCGGTCTTCAAGGCGTCCACTCCCCACGATCATGCGGTAGGGAGTGGTCGTCTCACCTGTCCCCTCGGTTCTGCACGTGTCTCCCATGCGCCTGGGGTGGCAAACGGTGGAGGCGGGAAACCGGGCCGTCGCTGGTTGGGGCGGCAGGTCGGTCCCTGGCTCCCTGCGCCTTCCATATCTTGATTCGCCGAGCGGGGCGGTCGAGCCCCAACCCCCATCCTTTATAAAGAGCGGAAGGGGGGATGGCGTCCCGCATTCTTTCATCTTCTTCTTCCTTCCGCTTCTGCTCCTCCCTTCCATCCGTCATGGAGAGAGGGAATCCCGGTCCTTCAACAGTGGCGGCGAGGGTCACCGCTCGACAGCGCGCCCCTCCTTCCCCTGCGCCTGCGGTGGTAGAGCCAGCCGCGAGGGGAAGGGAGAGGGGGCGAGGTCGTGGGCGAGGCTGGGGCGCTAGGGGAAGAGGAGGACGGGGTGGCGCGCCGGCCTCGCCTCCGCCAGCAGCTCCTCCTCCAATGGAGGGCCATGCTGGGGATGACTCTTGTGAGTTCTTCGTCAGGCTGCGCCGGCCGCCCGTTGTCGCCTTCATCTCCCTACTCCATTTGCGCGGGAGATGGAGCTGGATCCACCGGAGTTGTTGCGGCTGCACATGAGGGGCTGCGGGATCAGTGGCACGCGGGTCCACGTCGACTTCCCCGCCCCTCACGTGATGTATCTTTGTCGGGGATGGAAGACGTTTGCTCATATCCACCGCTTGACAGAGGGGCTCACTCTCCATTTTAAGCTGATGGAGGGTGGCCTTCTCTCCGTCAAGGTCTTCGGGTGCTTTGGGACCCGTGCAAGGTGTTGTGTGAAGAGCTCTTCTGATAGTGAAGACTCCTCCTCGGGCGGGAGTGATGAGGAGGACAGCGGCAGCGACGACGAGGGTAGTAGGCGGCAGGATGACGGGTCCGATTATGTGTCGGGTGCCGCTCCATGCGGCACCGGCGACCCCATCATCCGTGTCGCCGGCTCCCTGAACTTCTCGGGGTCGTCTCCTTGGGCGGCTGGCGTTGGGAGGCTGCGGGAGAGGAAGAGGGCGGGCGGCAAGGCCGTCAAGTCGGAGTACGCGGGCACCGACACCTTCGACGCGTGCTGACGTCCTGCCGCCTCATCTTCGAGCTCTACTTCCGGCGCCGCCATCACCATCCAGCCTTTAGACGGCCACCAAGATGTTCTCTTGGTGTCTTCTGCCACCCATAGCTCTCCTAGGCGCTCCTTTTGTCCTTTTCGCCTCCTTGACCTGCCTCCTGAGGAGAGGGACAAGAAAGGGATTACGGGCACCTTATCTCTTTTTTAGTTTGTAAGCCTTCGGGCCTTTGTTGAATTTAAAACTTGTAATCCCATCATTCATGTTTTTCATTCCCTATGGACTGTACCCGAGCGGAATGTTTTTAGTGAAAAAGGGATGCTTGCCGGGTCATTTGTTTGCGGGTGGAACCCACGACAAGGAGTAAATCCTTGGTATCTTCAAGATAAACATTTCCTTGCCCGGCAGCAGGCCTTGCCGTCTCCCCACTTCACTCGACCTTCCTCACGACTTTGGCAGAGGCAGGGATGAGGCGGGTTCAGGCTCCTTGTTTCATCCTTTCGCTGTCGTGACTACGTCCAAACTTGGCACCAGGAACGAGCCCTAGGGCCTAGAGTTAGGGGAGCACGGTAGCTTACGGGAAAACGAGGTTTCACATACCTCAGTCCATAATGAAATGCATGATAAGGGATGAAGAAGTTATCTGAAGCTGCCGTCCCCGGCAACCCTGGTTCGTCGTGGCTGAATCTTTGCTCTTGCAGCCCCCAGCAATACTGGCTTGCCGGGGGCTAGATGCTGGTCTGTTCCTCTTTTTTTCTCCCCAAGTGGTTCGGCATGGATATTTGTGTGTCCTGTGAACCAAAGAAGACAAAAGAAAGACAAAGAGACGCACACTCGACCTCTAAGTAGGGGTTAGTCGCCACTAAGCACTATCAACCCTAACCAAGGACGAGACCCGACCTAGCATGCATGCTATAACTTAGGGCGCCAGCGCTTCACTTATGCGCAGGGTCTGCGCCTGGCTTTGTACAAAGGGTTACATGCGTCATCGGCAAGGCTCGTACAAAAGGTGGCTTGCCGGGGGGCCCGGCAAGCCGCGCCTCACGGGTAAAACTTGCGAAGATGCTCAATGTTCCAGGAGTTACTCACCGGAGCGGCATCTTCGATCTCCAGGCGGACTGCGCCGCGCCTGGTGACTCGTATTACCCGATAAGGGCCTTCCCACTTTGGCGTCAACTTGTTGGAATTCTTGGTCGATTGATCGCGCCAAAGAACAAGGTTGCCTTCCTCAAAGCTTCGGGCATGAACCTTGCGGCTATGGTAGCGGCGCAAGGCTTGCTGGTAGCATGCTGCTCTCACAGCCGCCCGAAGACGATCTTCCTCAAGGAGCGCTGCGTCATCTTTCCGCAATTGCTCTTGCTCAAGCTCGTCATAAGCGAGTACTCGAGGTGACCCGTATATGAGTTCCATGGGGAGAACTGCTTCTGCCCCATATACCAGGGCAAAGGGTGTCTGGGCGGTGGCTCAATTTGGTGTCGTTCTAATTGACCAAAGAACCGCCGGCAATTCATCAATCCAGCGCCTTCCACTCTTGTGTAGTCTGTCAAAGGTCTTTGTCCTCAAGCCTCGCGGTACTTCAGCATTTGCCCTCTCAGCTTGACCATTGCTTCGTGGGTGAGCAACGAAAGCGAAACAGACCTTGCTGCCGAGGTCTTGAATATATTGCATGAAGGTGTGGCTTGTGAACTACGTGCCGTTGTGGGTGATAACCCTATTGGGTACACCAAAACGGCACACCAGTCCTTTGAAGAACTTGACGGCTGACTATGTTGTGACCTTCCTCACTGCTTCCACTTCTATCCACTTTGTGAACTTGTCGATTGCAACGTACAAGTACTCAAAGCCCCCGACAGCGCGGGGGAAAGGGCCCAGTATGTCGAGCCCCCAGACCGAGAAAGGCCAGGAGAGAGGAATGGTTTGAAGGGCTTGAGATGGATGATGAATCTTCTTTGAATGGAACTGACATGCTTCACACCTGGTGACTAGTGTCGTCGCATCCTGGAGGGCGGTGGGCCAGAAGAAGCCTTGCTGAAACGCTTTGTCGGCAAGGGCCCTTGACCCGATGTGGGATTCACATATGCCTCCATGTATCTCTGCCAACAGCCCTAGTCCTTCCTCTCAAGGGATACACTTCAATTTCACGCCGTTCGGCCTCTTTCTATACAGGACATCATCGACAAACTGGTACATAGTAGAGCGACGGGCTACTTTTTCTGCTTCTTCCTACTCCTCAGGAAGTTCCCCTGTTTGGAGGAATCGGACGGTATGCTATGCCCACGCTGGAGCCTGGGGCTCGACGGCGAGGACTAAAGGCGTTTCCTCCGCTACGGGAGCGGCTGTCTCGACGGCAAGAGCTTGATGCTCCGCCGGAGCTAGCCGTCCCGTGGCGGGCTCAGTATCTCCGGCAACATCCTTGCCGGCGGCTCCGGGGAGCTCGGCAGGAAAGTACTTGCCGGGCCCTGATTTCCTCCTCTTGTTTTGCTCTGTTAATGGATCAACGGATGGTTGAGTTAGCTGAAGCACAAAGGTACCTGGTTCCACAAGTAGCTTGAGGGCAGCGCGCTTTGACAGGTAATCGGCGATGTCATTCTCTGCTCGGGGAACATGCTCCGCCTGTATACCATCAAAATGCTCTTCCAGCTTTCTCACTTCATCGACGTAGGCCTTCATCAACGGACTCTGGTAATCTTTGTTGACTTGTTTAACGAGAAGTTGCGAGTCGCCCCTGACGATGAGTTTCTTGATTCCGAGGTCTGCCGCGATCCTAAGACCGGGCAAGCAGCCCTTCGTACTCAGCCGTATTGTTTGTTGACACCTCCCTGGGGAAGTGCATCTGGATCACATACTTGAGGTGCTCTCCGGTGGGCGTGACAAGCAGTACGCCAGCCCCGGCGCCCTGTAAGGAGAAAGCTCCATCAAAGTACATGATCCAGTCGCAACTTGCCTCCTTGCCGGGGAGAGTAGTCTCTTGGGTTTCTTCGTCGGGCGTCGCAGTCCATTCTGCAACGAACTCCGCCAGGACTCGGCTTTGAATCGTCGAGGTACTCTCAAACTTGAGGCCAAAGCTGGACAGTTCCAGTGCCCACTCTATGATCCTTCCCGTTGCGTCTGGATTGTGCAATATCCGTTACAGAGGGAGGCGAGTGACGACAGTGATTTCGTGCGCCTGGAAGTAGTGACGCAGCTTCCTCGAGGCCATAAGAAGGCCGAAGAGCAGTTTCTACACACCGGAGTACCTCGATCTAGCCCCCTGCAGGAGGGAACTAACAAAGTAGACCGGGTGCTGCATCATTTTCTTCTTCGGCGGCACTTCAATTGGCTGCGTCGTCTTGGCATCGATGGCATCGGGCTCCGTCGCTGCTATTACCTCATCATCAATTTCTCTCTGCGCCACTAGTGCGGCGCTGACCACCTGGTTCGTTGCTGCCAGGTACAGCAGCAACGGTTCCTGTGGCCTAGGCGCAACTAGTATTGGCGCGGACGAGAGGTACCTCTTCAAATCTTGCAATGCTGCTTCAGCTTCTGGCGTCCACTCCATCGGGCCCGCCTTTTTCAAAATCTTGAAAAGGGAAGGGCACGCTCGGCGGACTTGGAAATGAACCTGCTCATGGCGGCAACGCAACCAGCAAGCCGACGCACATCCTTGACTCGCTTGGGCGCTTCAATCTGCTCTATAGCTTTGATCTTGTCCGGATTGGCCTCTATCCCATGTTGTGACACAAAGAACCCGAGAAGCTTGCCAGACGGGATGCCGAAGACGCAATTCTCAGGGTTCAGCTTGAAATTGATCTTGCGTAGGTTTGCAAATGTTTCTTGTAAATCTGATATGAGGGTTGCTGAGGGAGTCCTGGATTAGGGGGTGTCCGGATGGCCAGACTATACCTTTAGCCGGACTCCTGGACTATGAAGATACAAGATTGAAGACTTAGTCCCGTGTCCGGAAGGGACTTTCCTTGGCGTGGAAGGCAAGCTTGGCGATACGGATATGTAGATCTCCTACCATTGTAACCGACTTTGTGTAACCCTAACCCTCTCCGGTGTCTATATAAACCGGAGGGTTTTAGTCCGTCGGACAACATACACAACAATCATACCATAGGCTAGCTTCTAGGGTTTAGCCTCTCTGATCTCATGGTAGATCTACTCTTGTACTACCCATATCATCAATATTAATCAAGCAGGACATAGGGTTTACCTCCATCAAGAGGGCCCAAACCAGGGTAAAACTTCGTGTCCCTTGCCTCCTGTTACCATCCGTCCTAGACGCATAGTTTGGGACCCCCTACCCGAGATCCGCCGGTTTTGACACCGACATTGGTGCTTTCATTGAGAGTTCCTTTGTGTCGTCACTGTTAGGCTTGATGGCTCCTACAATCATCAATGGCGACGTAGTCCAGGGTGAGACCTTCCTCCCCGGTCAGATCTTCGTCTTCGGCGGCTTCGCACTACAGGCCAATTCACTTGGCCATCTGGAGCAGATTGAAAGTTATGCCCCTGGCCGTCAGGTCAGATTTGGAAGTTTAAACTACATGGCTGACATCCGCGGGGACTTGATCCTCGACGGATTCGAGCCACTACCGAGCGTGCCGCACTGTCACGACGAGCATGATCTAGCTCTATCGCCGAACAGTGCCCTGGAGGCCGCACCCGCATCGGTTTCGACCCTTAATTCGGAGCCAACTGCGCCGATCGAGGATGGGTGGATGGACGCCGCCTCGGGGGCTGCGATCCCAACGGCGATCACGCCGAACACCAGCCCCGCACTCCGCGAGACTCGTGACTCCAAGGAGCCGGACTCCTCTCCGGACTCCGAACCCTCCGCGCCCCTGCCGATCGAATCTGATTGGGCGCCGATCATGGAGTTTACTGCCGCGGACATCTTTCAGCACTCGCCTTTCGGCGATATTCTGAAGACACTAAAGTCTGTCTCTTTATCAGGAGAGCCTGGCCGGACTACGGTCAGCAAGGTTGGGGTACGGACGATGAAGAAATTCAAAGCCCACCCACCACCCACTTTGTAGCCACTGCGACGATTTAACCGACATGCTCGACTTCGACTTCGAAGACATCGACGGTATGGACGCCGATGTAGGAGACGATGAAGAACCAGCGCCTATTGGGCCCTGGAAAGCCACCTCGTCATACGCCATATACATGGTGGACACCCCAAAAGAAGGAGATGGCGATGGAACAGCGGAGGATGACCCCTCCAAGAAACAGCCTAAGCGTCGGCGTCAGCGGCGCCGCTCAAAATCCCGCCAAAGCAAATATTGTGATTCCAGCACGGGAGATAATAATACTCCGGAGAGTGCCGAAGAAAACCCCCTCCAGCAAGATTCAACACAGGAGGATGGAGATGCCAGCCCTCATAAGAGAGCGGCAGACAGAGGACAAGGACGATAATTATATGCCTCCCTCCGAAGACGAGGCAAGCCTCGACGATGACGAATTCGTCGTGCCAGAGGATCCCGTCGAGCAAGAGCGTTTTCAACGCAGGCCTACGGCCACGGCAAGAAGCCTCAAGAAAAAACAGCAACAGCTTAGAGCTGATCAAGATTTGCTAGTCGACAGATGGACTGAAGTCCCTGCGGCCGAAGAGCATAAACTCGAACGCCCCTCCAAGAGCTACCCAAAGCACAGGTTGCTACCCCGATTAGAGGAGGAAGCACTTAAACCTACATCACCAGCACTTGATATGGCCGACCGGCCACCTCGTGGTCGTGACAGAGAGGCCTCTCGACCCTCCACTCAAGCCGCACCTTGTACCAAGGCACGGGAAAATGCACCAGACCTGCGAGATATGTTGGAGGACAAGGCAAGGCAAACAAGATCGATCTACGGATCGCGTGGGCGCCCCACGACTCGAGACGATAACCGTCACGCCGGACACAAATCCGGTAGGGCTGAACACAGTAGACAAAGCTCATTGGAGCTACGTCGTGATATAGCCCAGTACAGAGGCGCCGCACACCCACTATGCTTCACAGACGAAGTAATGGATCATCAAATCCCCGAGGGTTTCAACCCGTAAACATCGAATCATATGATGGCACAACAGATCCTGCAGTATGGATCGAGGATTATCTCCTTCATATCCACATGGCCCGCGGCGATGATCTCCACGCCATCAAATACCTCCAACTCAAGCTTAAAGGACCATCTCGGCATTGGCTTAACAGCTTGCCAACAGGATCAATCAGTTGTTGGGAGGACCTGGAAGCCGCATTCCTCGACAATTTCTAGGGCACTTATGTGCGACCACTAGACGCCGATGACCTAAGCCACGTAATTCAGCAGCCACAGGAATCGGCCAGGCAATTCTGGACACGGTTCCTAACAAAGAAAAATCAAATAGTGGACTGTCCGGACGCAGAGGCCCTAGCAGCCTTCAAGCACAATATCCGTGACGAGTGGCTTGCCCGGCACCTTGGACAGGAAAAGCCGAAATCTATGGCAGCACTCACGACACTCATGACCCGCTTTTGCGCGGGAGAAGACAGCTGGCTTGCTCGTAGCAACAATATGACCAAGAACCCTGACAATTTGGATACCAGGGACAGTAGTGGCAGGTCGCGTCGCAACAAGCAGAAGCGCCGCATTAACGGCGACAATGCTGAGGATACGGCAGTTAATGCCAGATTCAGAGGCTATAAATCCGGTCAGCGGAAAAAGCCATTCAAAGGAAATCCTAGGGGCCCGTCCAGTTTGGACCGAATACTCGCCCGCTTGTGCCAGATACATGGCACCCCCGAAAAGCCGGCCAATCACACCAACAAGGATTGTTGGGTGTTCAAACAGGCAGGCAAGTTAAATGCCGAAAATAAAGACAAGGGGCTGCATAGCGATGACGACGAAGAGCCCCGGCCGCCGAACAACAGTGGACAGAAGGGTTTTCCCCCACAAGTGCGGATGGTGAACATGATATACGCAACCCACATCCCCAAGAGGGAGCGGAAGCGCGCGTTAAGGGACATATACGCGGTAGACCCAGTCGCCCCAAAGTTCAACCCATGGTCCTCCTGCCCGATCACCTTTGATCGAAGGGACCATCCCACTAGAACCCGTCATGGCGGATTCGCCGCATTGGTTTTAGACCCAATTATTGACGGATTTCATCTCACTAGAGTCCTTATGGACGGTGGCGGCAGCCTGAACCTGCTTTACCAGGATACAGTGCGGAAAATGGGCAGAGATCCCTCGAGGATTAAGCCCACCAAAACAACCTTTAGAGGCGTAATACCAGGTGTACAGGCCAACTGTACAGGCTCAGTCACACTTGAAGTGGTCTTTGGATCTCTGGATAATTTCCGAACCGAGGAGTTAATCTTCGACATAGTCCCATTCCGCAGTGGCTATCACGCACTGCTCTGGGTGAACCGCATTCGCCAAGTTCAATGCGGTACTGCACTACGCATACCTTAAGCTCAAGATTCTAGGTCCTCGAGGAGTAATTACGGCCAATGGAAACACCGAACGCTCCCTCCAAATGGAGGAGCACACGGCGGCCCTTGCAGCGGAAGCACAAAGCAACATCTCCAGGCAATTCTCCAGTCCGGTCATTAAACGTCCGGACACCGTCAAGCGCGCCCAGAGTAACCTACAACAAGACCGCCTCGCATGTTCCGAGCAGGCGTAGCAATGCGGCCCCAACCCCAGCCCTCACAAAAATGCGACACCAGTGCTTCGCGTACATAACTACGCTCTAGAAATACCATGGGTACAGGGGGAGGGGCACCACCACGGCAACGTACGAAACACGGCTTAAACCGCATCAGGGGCTGCCAATTTTTTAATTTTCTCTTACTTTCAGGACTCCATTCTTCGGAAGGCCTGTTTGGCAGTTCAATTAGCGCACAAACGATGCAAGAACCAGGGAAGCAGACAAGCCATGTCACATTACGGAACTCCCAGGTGGTTTCTATCATGAGCAGTATACCTATTTCGCATACTATTCCGCAGCCTGTCCCTGGAACAGACATGTTAAATAGTCCAACCTTTTGCTTATCGCATTATTTGTATCATTCTGCTTTGATCACAGCCCTTTTTAATAAACAATGCATAGCTTTTGTCTATTTTTGCATTACTTTTTTTACAAATATATGTTCCTTAACGACATGTTGCACCCGTACACTTTGGTACGGTCAAAATATGCCAGGGGCTTTAGTACCCCTCAATATGGTGTGAGAAGTCCGAACACTTTAACAAGTGCGGCACCTCGAACTTATAGCATTATATGCATCGGCTCCGAATCATGTCTTGGGTCAATAGTTGGGTTTGCCCAGCTCCTATGTTTCGGTGCCTTATGTTCCTTTATATCGGCTAAGGTAGCACTAGGAGAACTACTGCGATTGTGCCCCAGTTGAGCTGGGTCGAGCACCTCAGTAGAGAAAGCTAAAACTGACTGTCATGATGAAGCGAGAGCTGGTCGCTGTTCGAGAGGTTTTTCGAGTCCCTAAAGACTTATGCCGCTTAGAGCGAGGAGTCGGCTCTGTCCGGCCAAGGCATGGATAGCGCCCCGAACTCGGTCTTCTGAATACCAGGGGCTTCGCCGAAATTTAAAATTATAGAATTCTATGGCTAAGTGAGAGTGTTCAAGCATTATAGTCCGATTGCCTTGTTCGTTGTGCTGAGCGCCTCCCTCGAAGGACCCAAACATGGGAAAAAGAGTGCTCAGGTTTATCCCCGAACACCCCAGCACTAGCGGCACGGGGGCAGAAGCCGATGACTCGCCATCTCTCAGAATTGATAAACAGCCGCACAGAAGGTAATATTTTAAATTCCAACAGCATTGCTTAGCGCATATGAACAAGTTTTCAGCGCACAGGACAAAACAAGCGAATTTTACTCAAAAATTACATCCATGGAACATTCATCCGCCGTAAGGTGGGCACCCTTCAGAACATCCTTATAATAATTCTTGGGCTTGCGATGCTCTCTCCCCAGCGGTGGCCCGTCCTTCACAAGCTTCTCAATATCCAACTTTCCCCAGTGCACCTTAGCACGGGCAAGGGCCCTACGGGCACCTTCAATGCAGACGGAGCGCTTGATGACTTCGAGGCTTGGACATGCCCCCACCAGCCGCCGCACCAGCCCGAAATAGCTCCCAGGCAGAGCCTCTCCAGGCCACAGCCGAACTATGAAGCCCTTCATGGCATGTTCGGCCGCCTTGTGGAGCTCGACCAGTTGCTTTAGCTGGTCGCTCAGGGGCACGGGGTGTCCAACCTCAGCATACTGAGACCAGAACACCTTCTCTGCCGAGCTACCCTCCTCGACTCGATAGAATGCGGCGGCATCGGACACGCTACAGGGAAGATCTGCGAACGCTCCTGGAGAGCTCCGGATTCGGGTAAGTAACAAGTAACTCACGTTTATGTGTTTGCTTTGCATAAAGAATGCCTTACCCGCCGCTATCTTTTTCACCTCATCCAACTCCTGGAGGGTCTTCTGGGATTCGGCCTTGGCAGACTTGGCATTTTCAATAGCCACCGTGAGCTCGGACGCTCGCGTCTTTGAGTCAAGCTCCAAACTCTCATGTTTTTCCATGAGAGCCTGGAGCTCTTGTCGCACCTTGCCAACCTCGGCCTCATACTTCTCCAGCTCGGTGTGCTCCGTGGCCGCCCTCTTCTCGGCCTCGAGCAGCGCTTGCTTGAGGGTTTCCACCTCACACGTGGCCCCTACAATAGCCACGATAATCCTGTCATTTTTTGCAATTGCACTTTTATATATATATATTTCAACAAGGTATTTCTTACCTTCCTCGTCCTCGAGCTGCTTCTTGGCACGCCCGAGCTCTTTCTCGGACTGCTCGAGGTTCTGCTTTAGCGTGTCCACCTCCGCAGTCAGTGCGGCGGACTCCAGCAGAGAAGCCTGCATACGCATATTAACTCCTTTTTGTTAGACTCCTGCGAATTTTATTTGATCCTCTATTCGGCTTTTCTTCCTGAATGCCAAACAAAGCATCAGGGGCTACTGTCTATGTGGTAATATTATTCACACATTCTTTACTTACCTCAAAGCCTGTTAAAAGGCTAGCACAAGCTTCAGTCAGTCCGCTCTTGGCGGACTGAACCTTCTGGATCACCGCACTCATAATGGAGCAGTGCTCCTCGTCGATGGAGGCGCCATGGAGCGCCTCCAACAGATTGTCCAGCGCCTCCGGTTGGACGGGGGTCACCGGCATGGAGGGCTTGCTCCTCTTGGAAGGAGGTCGCCCGCCGGACTCTGCAACCTTTTGTAACACCCCGGATGTAACTTTCCCAATTTGTACTCCAACTCTTGTCGTTTCCGGCATTAAGTTATATTTATTTCCTCGGGTTCGGGTTTTTGTCTCCGTGTGTTGTTGTCATTGTCACGCATCTCATATCATGTCATCATGTGCATTGCATTTGCATACGTGTTCATCTCATGCATTCGAGCATTTTCCCCGTTGTCCGTTTTGCATTCCGGCGCTTCGTTCTCCTCCGGTGGTCATTTCTAGCTTTCTTTCGTGTGTGGGGATTAAACATTTCCGGATTGGACCGAGACTTGCCAAGAGGCCTTGGTTTACTACCGGTAGACCGCCTGTCAAGTTTCGTATCATTTGGACTTCGTTTGATACTCCAACGGTTAACCGAGGGACCGAAAAGGCCTCGTGTCTGTTGCAGCCCAACACCCATCCAATTTGGCCCAAAACCCACCTAAGTCTGCTCCATCATCTAGAGCGTTCGATCACGATCGCGTGGCCGAAAACCGCACCTCATTTGGACTCTCCTAGCTCCCTCTATGCCTATATATAGACCCCCTCCTTCAAATTCGCGGTTCCACTCTCCCCCCTAACCCTAGATCCATCCACCGCCGCCGCCGGACGTGTCCGGAGTGGGCCGGACAATGTTCGCCGCCGCCCGCGCCCACTAGCGCGCTGCCACGTGGATGCCACCACCCACCGCCTCCGCGGCCCGCTCGGCCCACGGGGAGCCCGCCCCGGGCCGGATTGGGCCCGAGCCGCCCCGCG
>NC_041388.1:362738373-362740676 GCF_002162155.2 Triticum dicoccoides
GGTGGCCGGCGCCGCCGCGCGCCATTGCCGGCCTCGCCGCACCGGCCGGTGACCGCCGCCCCGCCACTCGCCGCCTCCGCCGCCAAGCTCGACGCCGGCAGCCCCGCGCCCCGCGACGCAACGCCCCGCCTCCGTGAAGCTCCGGGCGACCGCCTCCTCGTCGCCGGCGGCCTCTCCGGCGAGAGATCCGGCCGCCACGGCTCCTTTTTTCCGGCGGTCCTTGAGCTGCTACAGTGCCCCGACCGCGCCTCGGTTTCCGTGCAAACCCTAGATCTGTCCCGGAGATGTTGATTTTTTCACTAAGTCCCGGATATTTTCAGTTCAAGTGCTCCTGTTCTCGGCTCCGTAACTTTGCATACGTAGCACCGATTCATGCATATAGCATATCAAAATGTTCATCTCAGAGAGTACATCATTTCATTCCATTGCATCATTTTCATTTGAGTTCATCTTGATGCCCGAAATGCTGTTCGAAGAGGGCTACTTGAGTTAATTGTCAGGTCTGCTACTCCGTTTAGCACTTTTGTCATTTTTGCCATGATTAATGTGTGCATGCTATGACTTGATGCTCTACATGTGTTTTTTTAAGGGTTTTGTCATCTTTCCAGAGGTGCAACCCATGTATTTTTATGATGTGTGTGGTGACTAGTGCAAACTTGCAAAGTGGTGCACTTGCTAATTCTGTTTTCAGGGACTTAGTAATATCACTAAGTCCTGGAGCTGTTTATCTCATGATGCCATACGTTCAGGTTGTTTCCTAGTGATCCGTGTCTCTTTTGAGGATGATCAGTAAGGATGTTTTGTTAATATTGTAGTGCTCTATCCATCCATGTCCTTGTTTGCAATTATGGAGCACCCTAGCTTGAGTCAATCGAGCTCTACTTTTGCTACTTTGTGAATCTTGGCAGATTGTCAACTTGTTTGCAATTTTGCCGGTGATGTTGTAGTTGATCCGTGCATGCTATGCCTACTTGAGTTATATTTCAGCATGTGTCAGTTTTCACTAAGTCTGAAAATTGATTATGTTTTTGCTATGTTCACATGCTTGCAATTGTATTTTCTGATCCCTTTTGGCTCAAGGTCACTAAGGGACTTTTGTTAAGCTCTTTGAGTAGCTCCATGCCATTCTTTACTTTGCCATGTTCAGATCCTGTAGCATGTAGTTTTGTTGCTCCGAAGAGGGCTACCTGATCTGAAATTCCAGACAAGTGTTAATTTCACAAAGTCTGAGATATGTTTGCCATTTGCATTTTTGCCATGTTTGATTGAACCTGTTAATGGATGAATTGGCCGTAGCTCAGTGCTAGAATTTTGTTAAGCATCTTGTAAGTATCCCTGCCATGTAGTTTGGTGTCATGTTTGGGTGCTGTAGCATGTTCATCTCATTGCATTTAGATGCCTACTTGCTGTAAATCGCAGACCGGTGTCATTTTGAATCGCTTGCCATTTCCAAACCGTAACTCTGATTCCGGCGTTCTTTATATCGTTTTCAAGCGATTTCATCTCATATTTCCAGTGGCACACTTGGAATTCCAAGTTGAGGCCAGGTTCATGCATTTCCTGTCATATCTTGCATTTTGCATCCCGCATTGCATCCCGCATAGCATATCATCTTTGCATCGTGTTGTTTGAGTTTGCACGTGATTGATTGTATCATTGTTGCTTGTTTGTCTTGTTTGGGTAGAGCCGGGAGATGAGTTTGCTAACTAGGAGCCCGTTGAGTTTGCTTTCAAGGATCCAGTCAACTCTGACAACTATGCAGGCAAGATGATCATACCCTCGAAATCACTACTATCTTTGCTATGCTAGTTTTCTCGTTCTTTTGCTATGCCATTGCTACGATGCCTACCACTAGCTTGCAAGCCTCCCAAATTGCCATGTCAAACCTCTAACCCACCATGTCGTAGCAAACCATTGATTGGCTATGTTACCGCTTTGCTCAGCCCCTCTTATAGCGTTGCTAGTTGCAGGTGAAGATTGGAGGCCGTTCCTTGTTGGAACATTTATTTACTTGTTGGGATATCACTATATTACTTTGTTATCTTAATGCATCTATATACTTGGTAAAGGGTGGAAGGCTCGGCCTCTCGCCTAGTGTTTTGTTCCACTCTTGCCGCCCTAGTTTCCGTCATATCGGTGTTATGTTCCCGGATTTTGCGTTCCTTACGCGGTTGGGTTATAATGGGAACCCCTTGACAGTCCGCCTTGAATAAAACTTCTCCAGCAATGCCCAACCTTGGTTTTACCATTTGCCACCTAGCCTTTTCCCTTGGGTTTCGCGGACTCAAGGGTCATCTTATTTT
>NC_041388.1:362740988-362748132 GCF_002162155.2 Triticum dicoccoides
GCCGTCCCTTGGTAACTTGGGTTACGTTGGCTCCCGTACGCTTAGCTTATCCGATGTGCCCTGAGAACGAGATATGTGCAGCTCCTATCGGGATTTGTCGGCACAGCGGGCGGTGTTGCTGGACTTGTTTTACCATTGTCGGAGTTGTCTTGAATTACCGAGATACCGAGTCTGATCGGAACGTCTTGGGAGGAGGTCTATTCCTTCGTTGACCGTGAGAGCTTGTCCTGGGCTAAGTTGGGACTCCCCTGCAAGGATTGAACTTTCGAAAGCCGTGCCCGCGATTATGGGCAGATGGGAATTTGTTAATGTCCGGTTGTAGATAACTTGAACCTTAACTTAATTAAAATTAATCAACTGAGTGTGTTACCATGATGGCCTCTTCTCGGCGGAGTCCGGGAAGTGGACACGGTGTTGGAGTAATGTTTGCGCAGGTTGTTCTCTAGTTTCTCACTCGTGCTTTGCCTCCTCTTCTCACTCTCTTTTGCGAATAAGTTAGCCACCAAATTTGCTAGTCGCTTGCTGCAGCTCCACCTATATTTACCTTGCCTTACCTACAAGCTTAAATAGTCTTGGTCGCGAGGGTGCGAGATTGCTAAGTCCCTGTGGCTCACAGATTACTATTACACCAGATGCAGGGCCTGATGATTCCGCTCCAGGAGACGCGTATGAGCTCAAGTGGGAGTTCGACGAGGACTCTCAACGTTACTATGTTTCCTTTCCTGATGATCAGTAGTGGTGCCCAGTTGGGGGTGAACGGGACCGTTGTCGCATGTTGGGTTCTCTTTTATTTTGGCGCCGTAGTCGGGACATGAGTGTTTGGATGATGTAATGTTATTTATGTACTTGATTGACGTGGCGAGTGTAAGCCAACTATGTTATCTCCCCTTTATTATTTATATTACATGGGATGTTGTGAAGATTGCCTAACTTGCGACATATGCCTTCAATGCGATTATGTCTCTAAGTCGTGCCTCGACACGTGGGAGCTATAGTCGCATCGAGGGTGTTACAAGTTGGTATCAGAGCCTTCCCTGACCTTAGGAGCCCCATTGCTTGATCGTTTTTAATGGCCGAGTTGTGTCTAGAAAAATGTTTTGAGTCATTAGGAATTATATATCGGAGAGATTAGGAATTCTTTTTACTTCCCAGTCTCCTCATCGCTCTGGTAAGGCATCCTGACGCAGAGTTTTGACTCTTCTCTTCTCAAATTTCACTAAAAAAATTTAGGATCACGCGGGTATCTTAGAATCGTTCCGATGGTTTTATGATGAGAACATTGTCTTGGTGCCTCCTGTCAGGGGTTTAGTGGAAGTGTCCCGGAGAGTTGAGCTCTGAGGAGTTGTCATCATAATTTTATCGTTGCAGTTCTGGAATACCTGAGTCTAGTACGCCGACATCGAAAATCTCTTTTATGCAGTTCGTTGGTGAGATAACCTCGACGCCACCCAGTACTGGGGCGGGAGTTCGGGAGTATCGCCATAACTTGTATAACAGATGCTTTTCGAAGGTTGAGGTAGATGGTTTCCGAAGGTTTCCTGGTTATGTGTTGAAGGACGGATACAGCTGGATGTAGGAATTGCTAGTTTGGGTGAGATATTATGCTTCCCCTGTATCCCCAACACCTGATTGCATAACCGGAAAGGTTCGGGAGTTTCATAGGTGGGAATTCTAGTAGCTCTAGTTTTTCTTCCACGGATATTGGTTTGAGATTGGGATTTCTTACCGATTATTCGTTCCTGATCCGTACCTCGTTGATTTATTTCTCTACCTTAATTCTACGTGGCTTCTCAATTTATGGATATGTGACCATTTCAAGAGGAATGCATTCGTTCATTTTGTTCGGATGTGAAGACTATATGTTGCAATTTTCATTCCGTTGGATTCAGCTTCAATATTTGTCTATCAATGTGCTAATGGTGGTCAACCTCTTCAGGATGGCTCCTCCAACGCGCACGACTCCGAATCCTGATCCACCACCACCTCCCCCTCCTCCGGAGGCATGGCAAGCTGTGATGGCCGCAACCAATGCAAACACACAGTTGATCATGCAAATTCTTCAAGAGCGCAATCAAGGCAGTCAAGGGAATCAAGGCAGCAATCAGAGTCACTTTGCTACACTCAACCAGTTCCTTTCTAACGGGCCAAAGACTTTCAGCAATTGTGTTGAGGCAACCGATGCTGACGATTGGCTTGTGGATCTGTGCAAGCATTTCGAGTGCAGTAACGTCAGGCCTGAGGACTTTGTTAAGTTCGCTTCCTTCCAACTCAAAGATCAAGCTGCAGAATGGTTCCAGCAGTACAAGGACTCCAGAGGTGGATGTGTTATCACTTGGGATGATTTCCGTCGAGATTTCAGGGCTCATCATATTCCCCAGAGCATGGTTGAAAGCAAGCGTGAGGAATTCCGCAACCTGAAGCAAGGCTCTTTGTCTGTCTATGACTACATCAAGTTGTTCCAGAAGCTCGCCCGCTTTACTAAGCAGGACGTCCCTGATGAGAAGAGCATGATATATCAGTTCAGGGGTGGTCTCAGAGAAGAAATTCAGCTAGCTCTTGTCCTCTTTGAGCCCTTGAGATATGATGAGTTCTACAACATGGCGCTGAAGCAAGAGGATGCTCAGTTGAGGTGTGATGCTTCCAAGAAGCGAGTCAGAGATGTTACTCCTCCTTCCTCTACTCAAGTGGCCAAGCAGTAGAAGTATTGGCTTCCTCCTCCTCCGTTCCGTCAGCCGTATCAGCAGAAGAGCAAAGGTGGAAGTGGTTCTTCCCACCCACCCAACCCTGGCTTTCATAACAAGACTTCGTCTCAAGCTCCAAGATCGAGTGCTCCGTATCACCGTCCGCTTTCAGAGGTCACGTGCAACAAGTGCCAACAGAAGGGCCACTATGCCAACAAGTGTTTCAACCAGAGGCGTCTTCCTCCTCCTCCTCCTCCTGTCAGATCGGCAAGTTCAGCTGTGGTCAAGCATAACCCCAAGCACGCCAAGGTCAACTTGCTGAATGCAGCTCAGGCAGAGGAATCATCAGATGTCATCATGGGTAACTTTCCAGTTAACTCTTTTCCAGCAAAAGTTCTTTTTGACACTGGTGCATCACATTGTTTCATGTCAAGATCATTTGTTTCCAAGCATGACTTCGTTTCACAAATGTTGGGTAAACCTACGGGAGTGGTTTCTCCGGCTAATTCTATGAGGGCTACTTCAATAGTCCCGGATGTTTCTATCGTGATGGGTGATTTCAAGTTTCTGGCTTCTCCAATGGTTCTTGGTAACTCGGATATTGATCTTATTCTCGGGATGGATTGGCTTTCTAAGCACAAGGCTCAGCTTGATTGTGCAGCCAGGCAGATTCAATTAACTCATTCGTCTGAGGATGTAATTGTCTTTGCCGCGAATGACGATACCATCCGTCTGTTTTCTCTCAATGAGAAGGGTGAACTCGATGCTATCTCGCAAATTCCAATCGTTTGCAAATATCAAGACGTCTTTCCAGAAGGGCTCCCAGGAATGCCTCCACACAGGCCAGTTGAATTCGTTATTGATCTTGAGCCTGGTACGGAACCTGTGTGCAAACGTCCTTACAAGCTCGGACCTGAAGAGTTGAAGGAGCTGAAGAAGCAACTCGATATTCAAGAGAAAATGGGTCTCATCCGGCCTAGTTCTTCTCCGTGGGGTTGTGGTGTTCTTTTTGTGAAGAAGAAGGATGGAACGGACCGACTTTGTGTTGATTACCGTCCAGTGAACAAGAAGACCATCAAGAACAAATATCCACTTCCCAACATCAATGAGCTGTTCGAACAACTCAAAGGTGCCCAAGTATTCTCCAAGCTTGATCTCCGTATGGGTTATCATCAGATTCGAATCCGTGAGCAAGATATTCCCAAGACGGCTTTCAGGACAAGCTTTGGTTCATATGAATACACTGTCATGTCTTTTGGCCTCGTCAACGCTCCTCCGACGTTCTCTCGCATGATGAACTTCATCTTCAACGCCTACACCAATGACTTCGTTTTGGTCTATCTCGACGACATTCTGGTTTTCTCCAAGAATAAGGAAGATCATGCCAAGCATTTGCGTTTGGTTCTTGATAAGCTCAGAGAACACAAGTTCTACGCCAAGTTCTCCAAATGTGAATTTTGGCTTGATGAGGTTCTTTATCTTGGTCATATCATCTCTGCCAAGGGCATTGCCGTGAATCCTGAGAAGGTGTCTGCAATTGTGAATTGGGAACCTCCTCAGAACGTGAAGCAACTCCGCAGTTTTCTCGGTCTCGCAAGCTATTGCCGAAGATTCGTTGAAAACTTTTCTAAGATAGCGAAGCCTCTCTCTAATCTTCTCCAGAAGCACGTCAAGTACGTTTGGTCTCCGGAGTGTGATATTTCTTTCAACACTTTGAAAGAGAAATTGATCACTGCTCCAGTTCTGACTCCGCCTAAAGAATCCAAGCCGTACGAGATCTTTTGTGATGCCTCTCTCCAAGGTCTTGGCGCAGTTTTGATGCAAGAGAAGAAAGTTGTTGATTATACATCTCGCCAGTTGAAGCCTAATGAGAAGAACTACCCCACTCATGATCTCGAGTTGGCGGCGGTTGTGCATGCTCTTTTGACTTGGAGACATCTTCTATTGGGAAGAAAAGTGGACATTTTCACTGATCACAAGAGTCTCAAGTACATCTTCACTCAGCCTAATCTCAACCTCAGGCAAACTCGATGGGTCGAAATGATTCAAGAGTATAATCCGAGTATTGAGTATACTCCAGGCAAGGCCAATGTGATTGCTGACGCTTTGAGTAGGAAGGCCTACTGCAACAGTTTGATTCTCAAGCCTTATCAACCCGAGCTTTGTGAAGCTTTCCGCAAACTTAATCTGCAAGTTGTTCCTCAAGGTTTCCTCGCCAACCTTCAAGTCTCTCCTACCTTGGAAGACCAGATTCGCCAAGCACAGCTTCTTGATGCTATGGTGAAAAAGGTGAAGATTGGGCTTGCCAAGAGTCAACCCAAGTACAAGTGCTACCGCCTTCATGACAAGGACACTCTCTTCTTCGAGGATCGTATTGTTGTACCCAAAGGTGACCTCCGTAAAGTGATCATGAACGAGGCTCACAATTCTCTTCTCTCCATCCACCCTGGGAGCACGAAGATGTATCAAGACCTCAATCAAGCTTATTGGTGGACTCGAATGAAGCGCGAAATCGCTCAAGTCGTGAATGAATGTGATGTCCGTAGAAGAGTGAAGGCAGAACACCAAAGGCCAGCTGGTCTCCTCCAACCTATTGCCATTCTAGAATGGAAGTTTGACCACATTGAAATGGACTTCGTGACTGGGTTTCCAAAGTCCAAGCGTGGCAATGATGCTATATTCGTTGTCATCGACAAACTCACCAAAGTGGCTCGTTTTCTGCCTATCAAAGAGTCGATCACTGCAGCTCAATTGGCGGAACTCTATACCTCTCGTATTGTCTCTCTGCACGGTATTCCACAAGTGATCTCTTCAGACCGTGGCAGCATTTTTACCTCGAAGTTTTGGGATTCTTTTCAGAAGGCCATGGGCATGAACATCCGCTTCAGCACAGCTTTCCATCCTTAAACTAGCGGTCAAGTCGAGCGTGTTAACCAGATTCTTGAAGATATGCTCAGGGCTTGTGTGATCTCTTTCGGCATGAAGTGGGAGGATTGTCTTCCTTATGCTGAATTCTCCTACAACAACAGTTTTCAAGCAAGTTCGGGCAAGGCCCCTTTTGAAATTCTGTATGGCAGGAAGTGCCGTACCCCTCTCAACTGGTCTAAAACCGGTGAACATTAGCTTTTGGGTAATGACTTAATCACAGAAGCAGAAGAAATGTGCAAAGTCATTCGTGATAACCTCAAAGCAGCCCAATCTCGCCAGAAGAGCTACTATGATAGTAAGCACCGCGATTTGGCTTTCGAGATTGGAGATCATGTTTACCTCCGTGTCTCTCTTATGAAAGGTACTCGTCGCTTCGGTATCAAAGGGAAGCTTGCCCCTAGATACGTGGGACCTTTCAAGATTGTCAGCAAGAGAGGCGACCTCGCCTATCAACTCGAGCTTCCTTCAAATTTTGCAAATGTTCATGACGTGTTCCATGTCTCTCAGCTTCGAAAGTGCTTCAATACTCTTGACTGCACTGTCAACTTCGAGGACATTGAGCTCCAAGAAGATCTCTCTTATCGCGAGCACCCAGTTGCTATTCTTGAAGAGACTGAACGCAAGACTCGCAACAAGTCAATCAAATTTCTCAAAGTCAAGTGGTCACACCATTCCAACCGTGAAGCTACCTGGGAACGCGAGGATCACCTCCGTTCTGAGTACCCGGCGTTCTTTCAGTCCTAGATCTCGGGACGAGATCCTTTCGTAGTGGTGGAGTGTTGTAACACCCCGGATGTAACTTTCCCAATTTTTACTCCAACTCTTGTCGTTTCCGGCGTTAAGTTATATTTATTTCCTCGGGTTCGGGTTTTTGTCTCCGTGTGTTGTTGTCGTTGTCATGCATCTCATATCATGTCATCATGTGCATTGCATTTGCATACGTGTTCATCTCATGCATTCGAGCATTTTCCCCGTTGTCCATTTTGCATTCCGGCGCTTCGTTCTCCTTCGGTGGTCATTTCTAGCTTTCTTTCGTGTGTGGGGATTAAACATTTCTGGATTGGACCGAGACTTTCCAAGCGGCCTTGGTTTACTATCGGTAGACCTCCTGTCAAGTTTCGTATCATTTGGACTTCGTTTGATACTCCAACAGTTAACCGAGGGACCGAAAAGGCCTCGTGTGTGTTGCAGCCCAACACCCCTCCAATTTGGCCCAAAACCCACCTAACTCTGCTCCATCATCTAGAGCGTTCGATCACGATCTCGTGGCCGAAAACCGCACCTCATTTGGACTCTCCTAGCTCCCTCTATGCCTATATATAGACCCCCTCCTCCAAATTCGCGGTTCCACTCTCCCCCCTAACCCTAGATCCATCCACCGCCGCCGCCGGACGTGTCCGGAGCGGGCCGGACAACATCCGCTGCCGCCCGCACCCACAAGCGCGCTGCCACGTGGACGCCGCCACCCACCGCCGCCGCGGCCCGCTCGGCCCACGGGGAGCCCGCCCCAGGCTGGATCGGGCCCGAGCCGTCCC
>NC_041388.1:362748854-362786288 GCF_002162155.2 Triticum dicoccoides
GCCCGGTGGCCGGCGCCGCCGCGCGCCATTGCCGGCCTCGCCGCACCGGCCGGTGACCGCCGCCCCGCCACTCGCCGCCTCCGCTGCCAAGCTCGACGCCGGCAGCCCCGCGCCCCGCGACGTGACGCCCTGCTTCCGTGAAGCTCCGGGCGACCGCCTCCTCGTCGCCGGCGGCCTCTCCGGTGAGAGATCCGGCCGCCGCGGCTCCTTTTTTTCCGGCGGTCCTCGAGCTGCTACAGTGCCCCGACCGCACCTCGGTTTCCGTGCAAACCCTAGATCTGTCCCGGAGAGGTTGATTTTTTCACTAAGTCCCGGATATTTTTAGTTCAAGTGCTCCTATTCTCGGCTCCGTAACTTTGCATACGTAGCTCCGATTCATGCATATAGTATATCAAAATGTTCATCTCAGAGAGTACATCATTTCATTCCATTGCATCATTTTCATTTGAGTTCATCTTGATGCCCGAAATGCTGTTAGAAGAGGGCTACTTGAGTTAATTGTCAGGTCTGCTACTCCGTTTAGCACTTCTGTCATTTTTGCCATGATTAATGTGTGCATGCTATGGCCTGATTATGTTTTTGCTATGTTCACATGCTTGCAATTGTATTTTCTGATCCCTTTTGGCTCAAGGTCACTAAGGGACTTTTGTTAAGCTCTTTGAGTAGCTCCATGCCATGCTTTACTTTGCCATGTTCAGATCCTGTAGCATGTAGTTTTGTTGCTCCGAAAAGGGCTACCTGATCTGAAATTCCAGACAAGTGTTAATTTCACAAAGTCTGAGATATGTTTGCCATTTGCATTTTTGCCATGTTTGATTGAACCTGTTAATGGATGAATTGGCCGTAGCTCAGTGCTAGAATTTTGTTAAGCATCTTGTAAGTATCCCTGCCATGTAGTTTGGTGTCATGTTTGGGTGCTGTAGCATGTTCATCTCATTGCATTTAGATGCCTACTTGCTGTAAATCGCAGACCGGTGTCATTTTGAATCGCTTGCCATTTCCAAACCGTAACTCTGATTCCGGCGTTCTTTATATCGTTTTCAAGCGATTTCATCTCATATTTCCAGTGGCACACTTGGAATTCCAAGTTGAGGCCAGGTTCATGCATTTCCTGTCATATCTTGCATTTTGCATCCCGCATTGCATCCCGCATAGCATATCATCTTTGCATCGTGTTGTTTGAGTTTGCACGTGATTGATTGTATCATTGTTGCTTGTTTGTCTTGTTTGGGTAGAGCCGGGAGATGAGTTTGCTAACTAGGAGCCCGTTGAGTTTGCTTTCAAGGATCCAGTCAACTCTGACAACTATGCAGGCAAGATGATCATACCCTCGAAATCACTACTATCTTTGCTATGCTAGTTTTCTCGTTCTTTTGCTATGCCATTGCTACGATGCCTACCACTAGCTTGCAAGCCTCCCAAATTGCCATGTCAAACCTCTAACCCACCATGTCGTAGCAAACCATTGATTGGCTATGTTACCTCTTTGCTCAGCCCCTCTTATAGCGTTGCTAGTTGCAAGTGAAGATTGGAGGCCGTTCCTTGTTGGAACATTTATTTACTTGTTGGGATATCATTATATTACTTTGTTATCTTAATGCATCTATATACTTGGTAAAGGGTGGAAGGCTCGGCCTCTCGCCTAGTGTTTTGTTCCACTCTTGCCGCCCTAGTTTCTGTCATATCGGTGTTATGTTCCCGGATTTTGCGTTCCTTACGCGGTTGGGTTATAATGGGAACCCCTTGACAGTCCGCCTTGAATAAAACTTCTCCAGCAATGCCCAACCTTGGTTTTACCATTTGCCACCTAGCCTTTTCCCTTGGGTTTCGCGGACTCAAGGGTCATCTTATTTTTAACCCCCCCCCCTCCCGGGCCAGTGCTCCTCTGAGTGTTGGTCCAACCTTGAGCACCGTGCGGGGCCGTCCCTTGGCAACTTGGGTTACGTTGGCTCCCGTACGCTTAGCTTATCCGATGTGCCCTGAGAACGAGATATGTGCAGCTCCTATCGGGATTTGTCGGCACAGCGGGCGGTGTTGCTGGACTTGTTTCACCATTGTCGGAGTTGTCTTGAATTACCGAGATACCGAGTCTGATCGGAACATCTTGGGAGGAGGTCTATTCCTTCGTTGACCGTGAGAGCTTGTCGTGGGCTAAGTTGGGACTCCCCTGCAGGGATTGAACTTTCAAAAGTTGTGCCCGCGGTTATGGGCAGATGGGAATTTGTTAATGTCCGGTTGTAGATAACTTGAACCTTAACTTAATTAAAATGAATCAACTGAGTGTGTTATCATGATGGCCTCTTCTCGGCGGAGTCCGGGAAGTGGACACGGTGTTGGAGTAATGTTTGCGCAGGTTGTTCTCTAGTTTCTCGCTCGTGCTTTGCCTCCTCTTCTCGCTCTCTTTTGCGAATAAGTTAGCCACCATATTTGCTAGTCGCTTGCTGCAGCTCCACCTATATTTACCTTGCCTTACCTACAAGCTTAAATAGTCTTGGTCGCAAGGGTGCAAGATTGCTGAGTCCCTGTGGCTCACAGATTACTATTACACCAGATGCAGGGCTTGATGATTCCGCTCCAGGAGACGCGTATGAGCTCAAGTGGGAGTTCGACGAGGACTCTCAAAGTTACTATGTTTCCTTTCCCGATGATCAGTAGTGGTGCCCAGTTGGGGGTGAACGGGACCGTTGTCGCATGTTGGGTTCTCTTTTATTTTGGCGCCGTAGTCGGGCCATGAGTGTTTGGATGATGTAATGTTATTTATGTACTTGATTGACGTGGCGAGTGTAAGCCAACTATGTTATCTCCCCTTTATTATTTATATTACATGGGATGTTGTGAAGATTGCCTAACTTGCAACATATGCCTTCAATGCGATTATGTCTCTAAGTCGTGCCTCGACACGTGGGAGCTATAGTCGCATCGAGGGTGTTACACCCTTGAAGGTTCTGGAGCGGTGTCCGGCCTAGAGCCGGACTTGGAGCCCTGGGGGATGTTATCCCCTTTACTTCTGGAGTCCGGGAGGTCGCCTTGCGGCGCCTCCAGGACCACCTCCTCCTGGCTTGGAACCTGTTGGGACAGCACCTCGGCATCGTCCGTAGGGTGGGGGGAGGTAGCGGGCGGAAGTGAATTCACGTCCGACGAATCCAGGGAGCCGCTCGACGACTCGTCGAGCTCGGCCTTGGGGGGTCTGTATAATCATATTCGACATAAGGGAAAGTTGTGCAATAAAGGAATACTATGAATCACTCTGGTATCCGGATACTTACGATTTCGCCAGGGGCTTGGCCCTGGGCGGCCACTCCTCTTCGCCGTCGTCGGCTTTGGTGGAGTAGTCCGGAGGAAGGGTTCTCCCCTTCTTGGACCCTTCGGCCTCCCCAGTTGGGGCGGCCTTCCTTTTCTTCCCTTCCCCCGTTGGAGGGGGAGAGGTCTCTTCTTCCTCCTCCTCGTCTTCGTGTGAGGAGTGCGTCTTGGAGTCGTCGGATGATGAATCCGACACCTCCGGGCGCCGGGCACTCTTTCGAGTCCCCGTGGCCTTCTTCTTGGCCTTCTTCTCTGGCACCACATAGGGTGCCGGGACCAGCAGCTTCGCCAAACGAGCGTCCGCTGGGCCTTCGGGCAAAGGAGCCAGACAGTTGATCTGTCTGGACGTCTCCTGCCAATCCTGTCAAAGGTAAGGGAGCTTAGATCCCGCATGGAGTCAAACTATGAAAAACTAATACCCTGTAAAAGGTAAAAACAGCTTACAGCACGAGCGTTACGCTGCGTTGACAAGTTGACAAGTTTGAGCTTCTTGTCCACCAGGGTTTGGACGCATGTTTGGAGTCCGATCAGCTCTCCTTTTTTACCCCACGACAGGCCCGTCTCTTTCCAGGACGTGAGCCGTGTTGGGGGTCCAGACCGGAACTCGGGGGCTGCGACCCACTTAGGGTTGCGTGGCTCGGTGATGTAAAACCACCCCGATTGCCACCCCTTCAGGGTCTCCACAAAGGAGCCCTCGAGCCATAAGACGTTGGGCATCTTGCCCACCATGGCGCCTCCGCACTCCGCCTAGTTGCCGCACACCACCTTCGTCTTGACATTGAAAGTCTTGAGCCATAGGCCGAAATGGGGGCAGATGCGGAGGAAAGCCTCGCACACGACGATAAACGCCAAGATGTTGAGGACAAAGTTCGGGGCCAGATCGTGGAAATCCAGGCCATAGTAGAACATGAGCCCCCGGGCAAATGGGTGGAGAGGGAAGCCCAGTCCACGGAGGAAATGGGGGAGGAACACCACCCTCTCATGAGGCCTAGGGGTGGGGATGAACTGCCCCTCTTCGGGAAGTCGGTGCGCAATGTCGTTAGACAAGTATCCGGCCTTCCTTAGTCTTTTGATGTGTCCCTCCGTAACGGAGGAGACCATCCACTTGCCTCCCACTCCGGACATGGCTAGAGAAGGTTGAGATGGGGAGTGCGGACTTGGGCGCTAGAGATCGAGTGCGCGAAAATGGATAGGCAAAGGAGGAAGAAGGCATAGGTGAAAAGGTGGATCCTTATCCCCTTATATGAGTGGACGTGACTATGCGTCCCCACCAGCCTGGTAAAACTCGCTTATCTCCCAAGCGCCGTAATCAATGGCGTGGTTGGGTTACATACGCCCGTATTGATGAGAATCCCAGAATAAGGGGACACGATCTCTGCTTTAACAAGACATGCCATGGAAACCGCCTTGCATAACACACTGAGGTGGGACAATAAAACGATTCGTATAAAGGCTTGGCCGTGGTGCGATGTCACACTACGGAATACGTCAGCAGATTAGATTTGTGTAAATATTATTCTCTCTATGGCAATATGTGGAAACTTATTTTGCAGAGCCAAACACTATCTTTGTGTTCAAAATCTTCTATGAAGTACTTGGAGGAGGAACCCGCCTTGCAATGCCGAAGACAATCTGCGCGCCGGACTCGTCGTCATTGAAGCCTGGTTCAGGGGCTACTGAGGGAGTCCTGGATTAGGGGGTGTCCGGATGGCCGGACTATACCTTCAGCCGGACTCCTGGACTATGAAGATACAAGATTGAAGACTTCGTCCCGTGTCCGGAAGGGACTTTCCTTGGCGTGGAAGGCAAGCTTGGCGATATGTAGATCTCCTACCATTGTAACCAACTTTGTGTAACCCTAACCCTCTCCGGTGTCTATATAAACCGGAGGGTTTTAGTCCATAGGACAACATACACAACAATCATACCATAGGCTAGCTTCTAGGGTTTAGCCTCTCTGATCTCGTGGTAGATCTACTCTTGTACTACCCATATCATCAATATTAATCAAGCAAGACGTAGGGTTTTACCTCCATCAAGAGGGCCCGAACCTGGGTAAAACTTCGTGTCCCTTGCCTCCTGTTACCATCCGGCCTAGATGCACAGTTAGGGACCCCCTACCCGAGATCCGCCGGTTTTGACACCGACAGTTGCCCTGTTCTTGGTTTTGACCACTATATCATCCATATAAGCTTCCATATTTCTATGGAGCTAGGGTTCAAAACCAATCTGGACCGCCCTTGCACGTTGAACCAGCACTCTTCAACCCGAAAGGCATCCGTATAAAGCAATACGTACCACATGGGGTGATGAATGTCATTTTCTCTTCATCTTCCCTTGTCATGAATATCTGGTGGTAGCCGGAGTAGGCATCGAGGAATGACAACAGATCACACCCAGCTGTGGAGTCAACAATCTGGTCAATGTGCGGCAACGGGAAGGGGTCTTTGGGACAAGCCTTATTAATATCTGTGTAATCAATACACAACCTCCACTTCCCATTTGCCCTGCGCACTACCACCAGATTGGCCAACCACGTTGGATGGAGCACTCCTCTTACCAAACCCGCTGCTTCCAGTTTTCGGATCTCCTCTCTGATGAACTCTTGTCGTTCCAAAGCTTGCTTTCTGACCTTCTGCTTGACGGGCCGCGCATGAGGACAGACAGCAAGGTGGTGCTCAATCACCTCCCTAGGAATGTCGGGGATGTCGGATGCTTGCCATGCAAACACGTCGACATTCGCCCCGCGGGAAGGTGACGAGCGCGTCTTCCTATTTGTCGTCAAGGGTGGAGCTTATGGCAAAAGATCCTCCCGTGCCGTCCTCCTTGACAGAAACCTTCTTGGTTCCCGGCGGTGTGGCCCTGGACTTCTTGTTTCTGTCGGCGGAGCTCTCTGGCACATCCTCGATGGGAGCGCTACACTCCGAAGAGGTGCGCTTGCCGGAGTGGGTGCCTAAGGTCTCACCGGTCTTCTTCTTTTGCCTTCCCGGGGCTCCAGCGGCAGGAGCAAGTGCCTTAGCAGTGGCGGCTGCTGTAACTTGGTCAGCGCAAATTAGCGCATCCTTCTGTCTGATGGGACGGTGATGATCGTCACAGGCCCCGGCATCTTCAGGGTGTTGTAGGCGTAATGTGACGCCGCCATGAACTTGGCCAGCGCTGGGCGGCCAAGGATCCCGTTGTAAGGCAAGGGGATCTTCGCAACGTCGAACACAACCCTTTCTGTCCTGTAGTTCAGATCACTCCCAGAAGTCACGGGCAACGTGACCTTTCTCTTTGGTTGACTTCTTCCCGGGTTGACCCCCTGAAACGTGCCCATCTCTTCGAGGTCTTCATCAGGGATCTGCAATTTCTCAATCACGGTAGGCGAGATTAAGTTCAGACCGGCCCCGCCATCGACTAGCATCTTTGTCACCTTGAGGTTGCATATTGTTGGTGAAACCAACAATGGCAAGCACCCGACTGCAGTAGTGCGAACAGGGTGATCCACAGTGTCAAAAATGATAGGTGTGCTGGACCACTTCAGCGGCCTTTGGGCATCAAACGATGGTTCCGCCGCTGTAATCTCACGCGTCCACTGTTTAAGCTGGCGGTGAGAGGTATGCAGTGAGGCGCCGCCATCGACGCACATGGCCTCTGTAGCTTTCTGAAATTCTTGGTCACCAGACTCATGTCCTCTTCGTGATCATCGTCTTCTGGCTTTTTGTCACGGCCACGGGCGGGCCTCTCCTGCTGTTTATCTTTGCCGCAACGGCCCGCCTGGCCGTCATGCTTCTTGCCGGACCCCTCAGCACTGTCCCGGCCTTTCTCCTTGTCCCACCTCTCATATTCAGCCCTCTGCTTCTCAGCAAGGAGCTCAACCTGTTGGCAGTTCTGGAGATCATGGCCTTTGGTGCGATGGATCTTGCAGTATTGCTTGTCGGAGTTTCCTGGCTTCTCGGCAGCCGCCAAGGCCCGGCAGGCGACACATCCGGCAATTTCCTTGCCGGGGTCATCTGCTTTGGTTTTCTTGGCGAAGCCGGCGCCGTCAGATCCCTCGACGGCAAGCACAACTTTACCTTTGCACTTCCTGTTGCGGCGCCGGCCTTTCTTCGCCGGGGCGGCAGTATCCTCATCTGAGGAGTCGGTTTCCACGCCAACATCTTCACCGGGGTACTTCCTTCCCTCTTCAGCTCGGGCGCATCTGTCAGCAAGAACATAGAGTTCTGCCACATCTTTCACCTTGTTCATTGCTAGTTCTTCACGCATCTTGCGGTTACGCACGTTCTGATGGAATGCGCTGATGATGGCGACAGGGTGAACATCAGGGGTATTGTACTGTACCCGGCTGAACCTCTGTATATACTTGCGCAGACTCTTGCCTCCCTTCTGGGGAATGACATGCAGGTCGCTTGCTTGGCCATGGGCTTGGTGACCTCCAGTAAAGGCGCCCACAAACTCATGGCACAAATCCGACCAGGAGGAAATAGAGTCTACCGGCAAGTGCATCAACCACGACATGGCGTTGGGTTTAAGAGCCAATGGAAAGTAATTAGCAAGCACCTTATCATTGCGGGCTCCGGCGGCTTGCATCGCGATGGTGTAGATGCTGAGGAACTCAGACGGGTGAGTCTTGCCATTGTACTTTTCGCCAACGTCAGGTTTGAAGGTACGGTGAGTGGGCCACTGGAACTGCCGCAGCTCACGGGTAAAAGCCAGACAGCCTACCTTGTAAGGTAGGCCTCCAGGGCTCTCCGGGGCCGGGTGGTTCACAGCACGCCCTGCTCGCCTGTCTGACTGATGGCGCGCTCCGCGCTGACGCTCGATAGTGGTTCGAGCGTCTTCATGGGCTCGTTCCCGAAGAACTTGGTGTTGGTCACAGTGGGTCCGCAGGTCAGATGATGCTATGGAGATGGCGTCGCCCGCGACATCGCGACGAGCCGGCGTCCATGGTACCGGATGGGGAAGAGGTGAATGCACCATGGTCGCGGTGCCGCCGGCTTTTCCACCACTGGTCCGTGGGACTCCATCGGATCGTCGAACCGGGGGCCCCACCGGACTTGGTTCGTCTTTGTTGGCCATTGCAACAAGGCTTCAGATAGTGGCTCTCCATTCATCGAGTTTCCCCGTAGTGGGAGGAAAGTCGAGGAGCAACTGCGCGCGCGCCAGGGCCTCTGCTGGCGTTGGTGGTGGGGAAACCTGCACGGATCGCGACGTGCTTCGACTTCTGACCATGTCAGAAGGAGCTCTATCACGACCCCGCGGTCGCATGCCGTTTTCACCAGTGCCTCGGCGAGTGGGCAGGTCTTCTACGTCATGGGAGTGGCGCTCGGGGCTCTTCCCGCGGCGACGCCCGGGATCTTCGGCGTGATTACGCCGTTCGTCGTGCGCTGCCTGGGAGGAGCGCGCTGTTGGCACCGGCGTGGGAGTCCTGGAGGCCCTTGCGTTGCCTTCGGGCAGGGCGACGATGACCTTGGAAGGCCCTGCTCCACCCACGAAGGGCTGGGCTCCGCCTTTGGATTTGGCGACGTGTGGGCCATTACCAGGCACACAAACATCGCCGCCTCCCAAACTCCGGCTGCTGGGATGGTGTTGGTGTTCGCGAGCAGTGCCCCGGGTCCTTTCTGTGACCGGTCCACTGCTCGCCCACGTCGGGACGGGCTGTCCGGCTTCCGACTGGCCAACCACCACCGTCGTCTTCTTCTTGGGCGCCATGCTTATGAAGAAGCGCCGAACTAACTACTAAAGCCGATTCTCACAACTACGCCCCCTACCTGGCGCGCCAAAGATGTCGGTGGGAACGACACCTATGGGATCACAAGAATCCCTACTACGGTTAGCTGGGCGCGCGGTCGTGAGAAGAGCGAATCTAACAGGTAGCACACGGTTCGTTTATCCAGGTTCGGGCCGCGAGGATGCGTAAAACCCTACTCATGCATTGGTGGATTGTATATCTGTATTCTTGAGCTAGCTATGGGGCGTGAGGAGCTCCAAAAAGCCGAATCCTTCTCCTGGTCGCCTCGGGCCTCCTTTTATAGAAAAGGGGGTTGCCACAGTGGCACACAGGAGGTGGAAAGGGTACAGTGATGCGAGGTTATCCCTCGCATTACATGACAAGGCGCATTTAATGCGTCTTGCTTAGGTGTCCTTGCTTTATCGGGGATGGGGGAGAAACCTTTCTCGTCCGTCGCTGCACCTTCTTGTGTCGACACGCGCCCTGGCCAGCGACACCTGCGATGCCACGTAGGTAGGCAGGCAGCTGAGGTGGCGCAGTGGTGGGTCTTCACGAAGATCTGCATGCCGCCACGCAGGTGCCTGCCCAGCTGGTTGGGTCGGCAGCTGCATGCATGCGGTGGTGGAGGTTTAGTCGGCATGGGCCTGATGGTGGCCCTGCGGGTGTCCTCGGTAAGGGCCTTGCCGGGGCCCCGGCAAGGGTCTTGTCGAGGCGCCTGCTGTCATCCCCGGCAAGGCGCTTGCCGGGGGCCTTGTGGTCTTCCTCGGCTGGGATCCCGCCAAGGGTTGTCGTCTCCTTAGTGCATATCTGATCTTAAATGTCTTCACAAAGATCTGCATGCTGCCACGGGGATGTCTCCCGAATCCTTGCCCTTTGGGGGCAGTGGACTCAAGGGTGACTTGCTCCGTAGGCGCGGGACGAGTCGCCGCGGCAAGGGTCTTGTCGGGGCTGCTAGAACTGTCTCCCGGCAAGGATCTTGCCGGGGGAGTCCGCTTCGTCCCCTTTGCTCTTCGTGGTCTTGGCCTTGGCATTGTTCTAGTTCTCTTGAGCTTCGGTCTTACCCTGGCTCACCTCCCTTGCCTTGCTTGGTGTGGTGGTGCCCGTGGCTCAAACTTCCCGTGTACAGTTATAGGGGTACAAAAAGTGTACCCCTCTTTTTGTACACCGACACTTTGCCTACAAGATGGAGGAGAATAGCTCAACTAGTGAGCATGTGCTCCGATTGTCTATGTACTAGACTTGCTTGAATCAAGTGGGAGTTAATCTTCCAGATAAGATAGTAATTGACAAAGTTCTCTCGTCACTATCACCAAGTTACTAGAACTTAGTGATGAACTATAATATGCAAGGGATAATAAAAGTAATTCCCAAGCTCTTCGCGATGCAGAAATCGACGAAGGTAGAAATCAAGAAATAGCATCAAGTGTTGATGGTTAACAAGACCACTAGTTTCAAGAAAATGGCGAAGGGAAAGAAAGAGGAACTTCAAAGAAGAATAGCAAGCAAGTTGCTGCTCCCATGAAGAAGCTCAAAGCTAGACCCAAGCCTGGAACTGAGTGCTTCTACTGCAAAGGAAATGGTCATTGGAAGTGGAACTGCCCTAGATACTTCGCGGATAAAAAGGATGGCAAAGTGAACAAAAGTATATATTTGATATACATGTTATTGATGTGTACTTTACTTGTGTTTATAACAACACCTCAATATTTGATACTGGTTCAGTTACTAAGAGTAGTAACTCGAAACAGGAGTTGAAAAATAAACAGAGACTAGTTAAGGCCGAGGTGGTGATGTGAGTTGGAAGTGATTCCAAGGTTGACAAGATCACCATCGCACACTCCCTTTACCTTCGGGATTAGTGTTGAACCTAAAATAAATGTTATTTGCTGTTTGCGTAGAGCATAATATGATTGGATCATGTTTATTGCAATACGGTTATTCATTTAAGTCAAGGATAATTGTTATTCTGCTTACATGAATAAAACCTTCTGAGGTCATACACCCAAGGTGAATGGTTTATTGAATCTCGATCGTAGTAATACACATATTCATAATATTGAAGCCAAAAGATGCAAAGTTGATAATGATAGTGCAACTTATATGTGGCACTGTCGTTTAGGTCATATTGGTGTAAAGCGCATGAAGAAACTCCATGCTGATGGGCTTTTGGAATCACTTGATTTTGAATCATATGATGCTTGCGAACCATGCCTCGTGGGAAAGATGACTAAAACTCCGTTCTCCGAAACAATGGAGCAAGCAACTGACTTATTGTACATACTGATGTATGCAACCCGATGAGTGTTGATGCTCGCTGCGGGTATCATTATTTTCTGATCTTCACAGATGATTTGAGCAGATATGGGTATATCTACTTGATGAAACATAAGTCTGAAACATTTGAGAAGTTCAAAGAATTTCAGAGTGAAGTGGAAATCATCGTAAAAAGAAAATAAAGTTTCTGTGATCTGATCATGGAGGATTTGAGTTACGAGTTTGGTCTTCATTTGAAATGATGCGGAATAGTCTCGCAACTCATGCCACCTGGAACACAACATCGTAATGGTATGTCCGAACGTCATAACCGTACTTTATTAGATATGGTGCAATCTATGATGTCTCTTACCGATTTATCACTATCGTTTTGGGGTTATGCATTAGAGATAGCTGCATTCACGTTAAATTGGGCACCATCTAAATCTGTTGAGATGACACCATATGAACTGTGGTTTAGCAAGAAACCTAAGTTGTCGTTTCTTAAAGTTTGGGGCTATGATGCTTATGTGAAAAAGTTTCAACCTGATAAGCTCGAACCCAAATCGGAAAAATGCGTCTTCATAGGATACCCAAAGGAAACTGTTGGGTACACCTTCTATCACAGATCCGATGGCAAGATATTCGTTGCTAAGAATGCATCCTTTCTAGAGAAGAAGTTTCTCTCGAAAGAAGTGATTGGGAGGAATGTAAAACTTGATGACGTAATTGTACCTTCTCCCGAATTGGAAAGTAGTTCATCATAGAAATCAGTTCTAGTGATTCCTACACCAATTAGTGAGGAAGTTAATGATGATGATCATGAAACTTCAGATCAAGTTACTACCAAACCTCGTAGGTCAACCAGAATATGTTCCGCACCAGAGTGGTACGGTAATCCTGTTCTGGAGGTCATGTTACTTGACCATGACGAACCTACGAACTATGAGGAAGTGAAGATGAGCCCAGATTCTGCGAAGGCTTGAAGCCATGAAATATGAGATGAGATCCATGTATTAGAACAAAGTATGGACTTTGATTGACTTGCCCGTTGATCGGTGAGCCATTAAGAATAAATGGATTTTCAAGAGGAAGACGGACACTGATAGTAGTGTTACTGTCTACAAAGCTCGAATTGTCGCAAAATGTTTTCGACAAGTTCAAGATGTTAACTATGATGAGATTTTCTCACTCGTAGAGACGCTTAAGTCTGTCTGAATCATGTTAGCAATTGCCACATTTTATGAAATCTGGAAAATGGATGTCAAAACTGCAATCCTTAATGGATTTCTTAAAAAAGAGTTGTATATGATGCAACAAGAAGGTTTTGTCAATCCTAAAGGTGCTAACAAAGTGTGCAAGCTCCAGCGATCCATCTATGGACTGGTGCAAGCATCTCGGAGTTGGAATATATATTTTGATAAAGTGATCGAAGCATATGGTTTTAAACAGACTTGCGGTGAAGCCTGTATTTACAAGAAAGTGAGTGGGAGCACTACTGCATTTCTGATAAGTATATGTGAATGACATATTGTTGATCGGAAATAATGTAGAATTTTCTGGAAAGCAGAAAGGAGTGTTTGAATAGAGATTTTCAAAGAAAGACCTTGATGAAGCTACTTACATATTGAGCATCAAGATCTATATAGATAGATCAAGACGCTTGATACGAGTACATACCTTGACAAGATTTTGAAGTAGTTCAAAATGGAAGAAGGAGTTATTGCCTGTGTTGCAAGGTGTGAAGTTGAGTAAAGACTCAAAACCCGACCATGGCAGATAATAGAAAGAGAATGAAAAGTCATTCCCTATGCCTCAGCCATAGGTTCTATAAAGTATGCTATGCTGTGTACCAGACCTATTGTGTACCTCACCGTAAGTTTGGCAAGAGGGTACAATAGTGATCCAAGAGTGGATCACTGGACAACGGTAATGTCAGGACCCCGACTCAATGCCACATCGATCTAGCATGTAACACCTCATATCACTTTGCGGCCTCACGCACGGTATCCCCACGGGTGTCGCCTTACCTTTGCCCGGGACCGTTTGCGCCTTTTGGCACACGTATATGACAGTGTCGCTAGCATCCATATGATAAGGAGCCCGGGCTGACATGGCTAGTCGTAAACCCAAAGTGGCACTAACTTACAGGGACAGGCATCCATGACCCAGCATCGAACGTGTCGGTCATCAGCGAGTGAATCCAGGCTGTAGCACTGGGATAACAGGACTCCGGTGAATCGGGCTGTAGCGGGCTAACAGGACTCCGGTATTCATCGCGTGACATTTCCCCGAAGGGACAGACACAGGAACGAAGAAGGACACATGCCGGCCAGCCTAAGTGTTCCGGAGCAGTAGCAAGCTACCAGGGCTCAGAGGAAACACTAGGAGACATTTCCCGGTAAGAGAGGCTACTAAGGATAAACAACTAGATAGTCAGATCCCACACATAGCAATACACATTACACGTACGCATAACATGCAAGTATGTGCTGTACAACATGGCATCACAGCACAACTCAACAACTCATATAGATAAGGCTCAAAGAGCCATCATAGCATTATTACAAACAGGGGTCACATGACCCAACATTCAGAGCAATCAAGCAACAAACGGAAGCATTACATGTCTGAGTACAGACATCTATAAATGAAAAAGGCTGAAAGCCTGACTATCTACAACGTCCGATCAAGATCGTAGCTGAGGTACTAGCTACTAGTCGAAGTCCATCAGAACACTAGTAAGACCGAAGTCTCCGCTACAAAAACATAAATAAAGCAACATGAGTACAAAGGTACTCAGCAAGACTTACATCAGATCCTATCATACATGCATGTGTATCAAGGGGGTAATGTGGGGTTTAGTTGCAGCAAGCCAGCTTTGACTCTGTGGCTAACCTGTTCTACGACTACCAGAACTTCTTGAGGTGATATGGCGTACACGAGTCCACTAGTCACCACACAATACACTACTATGGATTCATCCCCGTGTCCCTACGAGAAGGCCATCCATAGCACTCACACTTGTCTTGAGCATTTTAGAGTATCCACTTCAAGTTGTCTATGTACCATGTAAGCATCCAAGAAGTCCATAACCGCGGACCCGGCTATTCGAATAGATCATGTTAACCCTGCAGGGGTGTACTTCTTCACACACGCTCTCGCCACTTACCGCCATGTACACGTCATGTATCTCGGCAAACCTTCAAGCGGAAGCCTGGCGAGGGTGTCGGCCACGACCTGACTAACCACACAAGACTCTAGTCCAGGTTTATCGCCTATTCGGGTTCCATCCGCAAGGAGATCCGGCCGGGGTGTCGCTCACGGCCCCAAACGATGTGAACAGGGTTCCCAAGCCCACCATCCGGGTGCCACTTGGTACACCGTGCCACCTGTGCCTAGTCTGTCCCAAGCCCACCCTGCCGGGTGCCACTTGGTAGAAAAATAGCACTACCTACAAACACCAGAAACTAGTTGCGACTCCTGGACAGAGATCAAGTTGGTTAATAAGCCGAGAGGGGTCGAGTTACCGGAACCCAATGTGTGGTAGTATCGAGTCATTGGACAACATACATAGAACTCAGTGCTTAAGGACGGTTCCAGTGAGACAACCCACCATGTACTCCTACATGGCCTCTCACCGCTACCTTTACCAAATCGTGTTCACACACTTCACTCTCAGCATCAGAACATATCGTAACACTCCAATTCATTCCCAATGAACCAGACCTGACACAACTCTAAGCAATAGCAGGCATAGCATGGTAGGAACACAACATGGCTCAATCAACTCCTACACATGCTAGTGGGTTTCAACTATTTACTGTGGCAATGACAGGTCATGCAGAGGAATGGGTTCAACTACCGCAGCACAAAGTAGCAGATGAATCGTTGTTGTCCTAATGCAATAATTGAAAGCAGGAGCGAGAGAGTAGGGTTTTATCGAAATGAACAAGGGGGTTTGCTTGCCTGGTAAAACAACAAGGGAGGCACTGCTTCACAGACAGGTACTCTGGAACGTCTCTGGAGCAAGACCTATCGAGAAGGAACAGTGTCAGCAATCAATAAACAAACATATGCAACAATATGATGCATGAACATGGCATGAAGATGTGATGCTGTTTGAGCTAATGCAACTAGTACTCATTTGGTTTGAAGTCCATTTGAACCATAAGCTCAAATGCATCTCCAAAGTAAGCTCTTATATATGCCATAATGTGTTTTCACCTATACAGCAAGTATAAGTTGGTTTGTCATGCATGAAACTAGTACAGAAGGAAAGATTGCATTTTTCTGATAATTTTTCATATATAAATTATTTCAATCTGAGCTACGGTTGAATTTCTATGAATTTTTGAAGTTTAAATCAATTTCTGGAATTTCCTGATTTATTTTAATTCCAGAAAATATATATTGCGTCAGCATGACGTCAGCATGACGTCAGCAGTCAACTGCGGCTGATGGGGTCAAACCTGACATGTGGGGTCCACACGTCAGTGTCAGGGGGTTAAACAGGGTTAGTTTAACTTAATTAAAAGATTAGGGGGCACCGGGCCCACATGTCAGCCTCAGCGGGTTAATTAAGCGGTGATTAGCACTAAGCTAATCACCTGACGGGCCGGGCCCACATGGCGGGGCTCAGGCGATGGGGCTCGCCGCTGGCGACCTCTGGACGCGGCGGAGTCCGCGCCACAGGCCACGGGGACGGCGTCTGAGAGCACCGGGGCGTAGCCCGGGCTCGTCCGCATCCAGGGGAGCAGACGGGAAGCCGCGGGGACGCCGGAGCTCGCCGGAGCAAAGCTCGCGGCGGCGGCCGGAGCTCGGCTTCGATCGGGAACGGGCTGCGGGGCACGGGGAGACCACCTGAGGGGCTCGGTGGCACCCTCGTGGCACCGGGAGCACGATGGGGTGCTCGGTTGCAAGCTGCGGTGGCCAGGGCGACGGCGGCAACATGAACGGCGGCAGGAAGCTTCGGCCGTGGTGGGGAGGAGGGCTACGGCGAGCGGGCAGCTAAATGGAGAGAGGGAAACGGTGGCGGAGCTCACCGCGGTTGCAGCGGGCGTCGAAGCGGGCTCGGGGACGCACTGGAGACGGCGAATCGACGGCGATGGCAATCTGCAGCGGCCGGAGGTGATGAAGGCGACGGCGACGTTCCAGGGCGTCCGGCGCCTTGTGGCTTGACGGAGGAGACGAGGAAGTCGTGGCGGAGCTTCTGCGCGTGTCGGAGAGGCGAGGGGGAGGCTGTGGCGGCGGCTATGGCGAACGGCGGCGACCGGCGCGTTCGGACACGAGAGAGAGAGAGCGAGGGAGAGGAGAGGAAGAATCGGGGGAGAGTGAGAGGGTACGGCGGGGGCGTGGCGACGTCCGGGCGTTCCAGGGCGACGAGGAGGGCGCCAGGCAGGCAAGGAGGCTGGTGGCGTGGCGCGGTGGGGCGAGCGCGCGCCGGGCACGCTCCCATCCCTCTGTCGAGGACGAAGATGACAGAGGAGGGCCAGTGGGCTGGGCCGGCGCTGGCTGCTGGGCCGGCCAGGCCGCACAGGAGCTGGGCCGCAGGTAAGTTTCTCCTCTTTTATTTCTGTTTTCTATTTTTCTGACATTTGTTTTGATTTAATTAAAATATTAAATCATTTTATTACCTTATGCCAATCTTTGCAGGAGCTAACTATATTATTCCAGAGCTCCCCAACAAGTGGCATAATTTTTGGACATATATTAATATATATAACTAATATATTTCCAATGCAAATATTTATCGGATTAATCCAAATGGCCAAAATTAAATATCCATGAGCTCCTAAAATATTTGTTTGATTTTTACCTCTGACCAATATTTTCAGAGAGCAACATGAACATTTCCTTGGACCTTTTTGGAGCAATTTTTATTTGGGTCATTTCCAAAAATGATTCTGAGGGTTTCACAAATCCCCATTTCAAATTAAATGGAATTTAAACATGATGCACAAATGACTAGCTAGTCTAGGTCATACCAGACTAGGGATGTGACAACTCGCCCCCACTTGAAAGAATCTCGTCCCGAGATTCAGGGGTCGACGGAAAGAAAGCGGGGTACTCCAGTCGAAGACGATCTTCTCGCTCCCAAGTAGCTTCTCTCTCGGAATGATGAGACCACTGAACCTTGAGAAACTTGATGTTCTGACGTCGGGTAACACGCTCTGCTTGATCAAGAATGCGAACCGGGTACTCTCGGTAGGCGAGGTTATCTTGGAGATCAAGCGTTTCGTGGTCCACTCCGCGGATAGGATCCGAGAAGCAACGCTTGAGTTGAGAGACGTGGAAGACATCATGAACTCGAGAAAGATGTGGGGGTAGTTCCAATTGGTAGGCAACCTCTCCTCGTTTAGCGAGAATGCGAAAAGGACCAATGTAACGAGGAGCCAACTTGCCCTTGATACCGAAACGATGGGTACCCTTCAAAGGAGTAACCCGAAGGTAAGCTTGGTCGCCAATTTCATAAGTCATATCCTTATGATGACGATCGTACTGGCTCTTTTGACAGGACTGGGCTGTTTTCAAATTCTCACGAATGATGCGAACTTGCTCTTCTGCCTCCTGGATCATGTCCGGTCCAAAGAATTGTCTTTCACCGGTTTCTGACCAGTTCAAAGGTGTTCGACATCTACGTCCATAGAGAACCTCAAAAGGAGCTTTCTTGAGGCTGGATTGATAGCTATTGTTATAAGCAAACTCGGCAAAAGGAAGACATTTCTCCCAATCCATACCGAATGAGATAATGCAAGCTCTAAGCATGTCTTCGAGAATTTGGTTGACCCGTTCCACCTGACCACTCGACTGAGGGTGGAAAGCGGTACTGAAGGAAAGATGGGTTCCCATGGCAGTTTGGAAACTCTCCCAGAAATGAGAAGTGAAAAGACTGCCACGGTCTGAATTAATCTCTAGTGGAACACCATGAAGTGACACTATTCGAGAAATGTATAAGTCGGCAAGCTGACTAGCAGTGATACTCTCTCGAACAGGAAGGAAGTGAGCCACTCTGGAAAGACGATCAACGACTACGAAGATCGCGTTATTCCCTCTCTTGGTCCTGGGGAAGCCGGTGATGAAGTCCATACCAACTTTATCCCATTTCCATTCAGGAATAGCTAAAGGCTGAAGGGTGCCAGCAGGTCTTTGATGCTCTGCCTTAACACGATGACAAACGTCACATTTAGCAATGAACTCAGTGATTTCTCTCTTCATCCTAGTCCACCAGAACCTCTGGCGTAGGTCCTGATACATCTTAGTACTACCAGGATGAATCGTGAGAGGAGATTCATGCGCCTCCTTAAGAATCAATTCTCGCAGATGTTGATTCTTGGGAACCACCAAGCGATTCTCAAAGAAAACAACACCACGATCATCCATAGAGAAACATCCACCAACTCCCTTCTTAATGTTTCTCTTGATCCGAGAAATCCCCGTATCATGCTTCTGGGCTTCTATGATAAGATCCACAAGAGTAGGTTTCGCCACCAAGGTAGAAAGGAATCCGTGAGGAGCAATGTGAAGATTAAGCTTACAGAATTCCTCATGGAGAAGTGGTTGGCCTTGCTGCAACATGAGATTGTTGCAATAGGATTTACGGCTTAGCGCATCAGCCATGACATTGGCTTTGCCTGGGGTGTAGGTAATCCCTAGATCATAATCTGTGATTAACTCCAACCAACGTCTTTGCCTAAGGTTCAGGTCTGGTTGGGTGAAGATATACTTGATACTCTGGTGATTGGTGTAGATCTCGCAACGTTTACCAAGAAGGTAATGTCGCCAGGTCTTGAGTGCATAGACTACGGCTGCAAGCTCTAGATCATGTGTAGGATAATTCTCCTCATGTGGATGCAACTGTCGAAATGCATAGGCAATCACATGACGGTCCTACATAAGAATGCAACCTAGTCCCTGTCGTGAGGCATCACAATAGATAACAAAGTCCTTTGTGAAATCCGGTGGCACAAGTATGGGAGCAGAAGTCAGGTGTCTTTTCAGTTCCTGAAAACTGTACTCACACTGTGGGGACCACTCAAACTTTTTATCCTTCTAGAGAAGTTCCGTGAGGGGTTTGGCTACTTTGGAGAAGTTTTCAACAAAGCGGCGACAATAGCTGGCTAGACCAAGGAAGCTCCTAACTTGTTTAACGGTTTCAGGTGGAGTCCAATCGAGAACAGCCTGAACTCTCTCGGGATTGACAGCAATGCCCTTACCAGAGATTACGTGGCCTAGGTAGGTCACTTCTGGCAACCAAAATTCACACTTGGAGAACTTGCTATAAAGGCGGTGCTCTCTGAGTTTTTCTAAAACAAGTCTAAGATGTTCAGCATGCTCTTCCTCGTTCTTCGAGTAAATAAGAATATCATCGAGGTAAACCACGACGAACTTATCTAAGTACTCCATGAAGATCGAGTTCATCAAGCGGGAGAATGTGGCTGGGGCGTTGGTTAGGCCAAAAGACATGACGGTGTACTCGTACTGGCCATAACGAGTGACAAAAGCTGTCTTGGGAATGTCCCCGTTTCTAATCTTAATTTGGTGGTATCCTAACCTCAAATCCATCTTGGAGAAGACTGAGGATCCAGCGAGCTGATCATACAGATCGTTGATCCTGGGGAGCGGATATTTGTTCTTTATCGTGACCAAATTAACGGGACGATAATCTACAACCATCCGGTCCGTACCATCCTTCTTCTTGACGAAGAGGACGGGGCAAGCCCAAGGAGAAGAACTAGGACGGATGAAACCTTTTTGCAAGGACTCGTCAAGTTGTTTCTTAAGCTCGGCTAGTTCTAAGGGTGCCATCTTGTAAGGTCTCCTAGAGATTGGAGCTGTTCCTGGGATAAGATCTATGACGAACTCTACATCTCTGTCAGGTGGAACACCTGGCAGTTCCTCTGGAAAGACATCCGGAAAGTCACGGACTACCGGGATATCTTCAAGGTCTGGAAGAGGGCTGGCATTAAGAGAATAGAGCTGACGCTTTGCAACTCTAGTGGAGACAGTGACTATCTTGCCAGATGGGTGTGTAAGCTGAACAGATCTTGTGTAACAATCAATCTTGGCATGATGAGCTGTCATCCAGTCCATTCCCAAGATGATGTTAATATCTGAGGACTTGAGGGCTACAAGTGATGCAAGGAATACAAGTCTGTCAACAAGGATTTCGTTACCATGGCTTACACTAGAGGTTTGCCATTTGGATCCGGGAGTTTGAATGACTAGTGTAGAGGGCATATCACAAAATGACATGTCGTGCAAACGAGCATAGCCTTCATAAATGAAGGAGTGAGATGCTCCAGTATCGAATAGAACTGATGCTGGATGACAATTGACAAGGAGTGTACCAAGAACGACATCCGGATCATCATGAGCGTCTTTAGCTGAGACGTGATGCACACGTCCACGTTCAGTGGGAGCTGACTTGACATTGATCATCTTGCGTGATGGCTTAACACAGCCAACAGTCTTCTCGGCCTGGGGTGGAGCATAACTAGTTCGAGAACAGTCACGTGCATAGTGTCCTGGCTTCCCGCATGTGAAGCAAGTCCCTGAGGTTGGACGTGGACCCGCACTGACAAGCGGTCTACCAGTAGGCCTGGGTGGAACATATGGCTGAGCTGGGGGAGGCACCACATGGGATGGCCTCGGTGCATAACCGGAAGGAAGAGCGGAGTTTGGAACCCAAATCCGGCGCTTCTGGGAACTAGAGCCAGAGGAAGATCCCAAATCATGGGTGTGCTTACGAGACTCCTCGTAAGTGAGCTGAGCTGTCTCTGCATTGATGGCCTTGTTCACAAGGGCTTGGAATGTATTACAATGATGTAGGTGGAGATCACGACGCAACTTGGGGTTGAGACCCTTCCGGAACCTAGCTTGCTTCTTGGCGTCCGTGGACACTTCTTCTGTGGCATAGCGGGCGAGGTTATCAAACTCTCTACTATCAGCATCAACAGCCATCTTATTCTGGGTGAAACTACAGAACTCTTCTCTCTTGCGATCGATGAGGGCCTGGGGAATGTGATGCTCGCGAAAAGCCTCAGTGAAATCTCTCCAGGTAGGAATCTGGCCAGCTGGAAGCATAGCCCCATAGTTCTGCCACCAAAGACTAGAAGGACCTTCCAGGTGGTATGTGGCATAGGTGACCTTGTCATCTTCAGCTACGCTCGCGGAACGCAGCTTGTGAGTGATGCTACGGAGCCAGTCATCTGCATCGAGTGGCTCGATGGAATGATGAAAGGTGGGTGGGTGCAAGCGGATGAAGTCATGAATGGTCGCAGACTTATTGGACTGATGTGCGGTGTTCTCCTCGATACGTGTCAACAAACGGTTAGACTCACGCTTGTTCCTCTCCATCTCTAACATGAACTCTGTCAACGAAGGTTGATCGGGAGGATCCTCGTCCCTACCATCTCCGTGGTTCTGGCTACGAACAATAGAACTAGATGACATCCTGTGAAACGAAACCAAGGACGGAATCAGCATCAATCTATAGGCTATAGAATGTAGGACAAGGAATTGGTATCACTCGAACTCCTAGGGAAATTCCGGCAGCATAACGGTAGTAAAATGCTCAGAATGAGACATCCTACTAAAATGGGGTGGTACATGCTCAACATCATCACTCAAGGTTCTGAGATCATACTAAACAGACTACACCGGAAATACTCAAAACTGGGGTATGACTCTGATCAACCAATCCTATGGGACTACGGAGTAGTAACACGTGATCCTGATAGACGGAAGAGAAAGCCTAGTTCCTTAACCCTGTAGGAAAGATAGGATGACTCAGATCAGAAGGCCATGAGGTATAAGGAGTAAAAAGAGCCTTACGTTCCTTCCCACAATCAATTCCCTTATATAACTAAAGAATTTCTAGACTCAACTTCGACCAGTTTGGCTTGGTAATCCTACAGGCAGTCAGGCTCTGATACCAAAGCTGTCAGGACCCCGACTCAATGCCACATCGATCTAGCATGTAACACCTCATATCACTTTGCGGCCTCACGCACGGTATCCCCACTGGTGTCGCCTTACCTTTGCCCGGGACCGTTTGCGCCTTTTGGCACACGTATATGACAGTGTCGCTAGCATCCATATGATAAGGAGCCCGGGCTGACATGGCTAGTCGTAAACCCAAAGTGGCACTAACTTACAGGGACAGGCATCCATGACCCAGCATCGAACGTGTCGGTCATCAGCGAGTGAATCCAGGCTGTAGCACTGGGATAACAGGACTCCGGTGAACCTGGCTGTAGCGGGCTAACAGGACTCCGGTATTCATCACGTGACATTTCCCCGAAGGGACAGACACAGGAACGAAGAAGGACACATGCCGGCCAGCCTAAGTGTTCCGGAGCAGTAGCAAGCTACCAGGGCTCGGAGGAAACACTAGGAGACATTTCCCGGTAAGAGAGGCTACTAAGGATAAACAACTAGATAGTCAGATCCCACACATAGCAATACACATTACACGTACGCATAACATGCAAGTATGTGCTGTACAACATGGCATCACAGCACAACTCAACAACTCATATAGATAAGGCTCAAAGAGCCATCATAGCATTATTACAAACAGGGGTCACATGACCCAACATTCAGAGCAATCAAGCAACAAACGGAAGCATTACATGTCTGAGTACAGACATCTATAAATGAAAAAGGCTGAAAGCCTGACTATCTACAACGTCCGATCAAGATCGTAGCTGAGGTACTAGCTACTAGTTGAAGTCCATCAGAACACTAGTAAGACCGAAGTCTCCGCTACAAAAACATAAATAAAGCAACATGAGTACAAAGGTACTCAGCAAGACTTACATCAGATCCTATCATACATGCATGTGTATCAAGGGGGTAATGTGGGGTTTAGTTGCAGCAAGCCAGCTTTGACTCTGTGGCTAACCTGTTCTACGACTACCAGAACTTCTTGAGGTGATATGGCGCACACGAGTCCACTAGTCACCACACAATACACTACTATGGATTCATCCCCGTGTCCCTACGAGAAGGCCATCCATAGCACTCACACTTGTCTTGAGCATTTTAGAGTATCCACTTCAAGTTGTCTATGTACCATGTAAGCATCCAAGAAGTCCATAACCGCGGACCCGGCTATTCGAATAGATCATGTTAACCCTGCAGGGGTGTACTTCTTCACACACGCTCTCGCCACTTACCGCCATGTACACGTCATGTATCTCGGCAACCTTCAAGCGGAAGCCTGGCGAGGGTGTCGGCCACGACCTGACTAACCACACAAGACTCTAGTCCAGGTTTATCGCCTATTCGGGTTCCATCCGCAAGGAGATCCGGCCGGTGTGTCGCTCACGGCCCCAAATGATGTGAGCAGGGTTCCCAAGCCCACCATCCGGGTGCCACTTGGTACACCATGCCACCTGTGCCTAGTCTGTCCCAAGCCCACCCTGCCGGGTGCCACTTGGTAGAAAAATAGCACTACCTACAAACACCAGAAACTAGTTGCGACTCCTGGACAGAGATCAAGTTGGTTAATAAGCCGAGAGGGGTCGAGTTACCGGAACCCAATGTGTGGTAGTATCGAGTCATTGGACAACATACATAGAACTCAGTGCTTAAGGACGGTTCCAGTGAGACAACCCACCATGTACTCCTACATGGCCTCTCACCGCTACCTTTACCAAATCGTGTTCACACACTTCACTCTCAGCATCAGAACATATCGTAACACTCCAATTCATTCCCAATGAACCAGACCTGACACAACTCTAAGCAATAGCAGGCATAGCATGGTAGGAACACAACATGGCTCAATCAACTCCTACACATGCTAGTGGGTTTCAACTATTTACTGTGGCAATGACAGGTCATGCAGAGGAATGGGTTCAACTACCGCAGCACAAAGTAGCAGATGAATCGTTGTTGTCCTAATGCAATAATTGAAAGCAGGAGCGAGAGAGTAGGGTTTTATCGAAATGAACAAGGGGGTTTGCTTGCCTGGTAAAACAACAAGGGAGGCACTGCTTCACAGACAGGTACTCTGGAACGTCTCCGGAGCAAGACCTATCGAGAAGGAACAGTGTCGGCAATCAATAAACAAACATATGCAACAATATGATGCATGAACATGGCATGAAGATGTGATGCTCTTTGAGCTAATGCAACTAGTACTCATTTGGTTTGAAGTCCATTTGAACCATAAGCTCAAATGCATCTCCAAAGTAAGCTCTTATATATGCCATAATGTGTTTTCACCTATACAGCAAGTATAAGTTGGGTTGTCATGCATGAAACTAGTACAGATGGAAAGATTGCATTTTTCTGATAATTTTTCATATATAAATTATTTCAATCTAAGCTACGGTTGAATTTCTATGAATTTTTGAAGTTTAAATCAATTTCTGGAATTTCCTGATTTATTTTAATTCCAGAAAATATATATTGCGTCAGCATGACGTCAGCACGACGTCAGCAGTCAACTGCGGCTGATGGGGTCAAACCTGACGTGTGGGGTCCACACGTCAGTGTCAGGGGGTTAAACAGGGTTAGTTTAACTTAATTAAAAGATTAGGGGGCACCGGGCCCACATGTCAGCCTCAAGGAGTTAATTAAGCGGTGATTAGCACTAAGCTAATCACCTGACGGGCCGGGCCCACATGGCGGGGCTCAGGCGACGGGGCTCGCCGCCGGCGACCTCTGGACGCGGCGGAGTCCGCGCCACAGGCCACGGGGACGGCGTCTGAGAGCACCGGGGCGTAGCCCGGGCTCGTCCGCATCCAGGGGAGCAGACGGGAAGCCGCGGGGACGCCGGAGCTCGCCGGAGCAAAGCTCGCAGCGGCGGCCGGAGCTCGGCTTCAATCGGGAACGGGCTGCGGGGCACGGGGAGACCACCTGAGGGGCTCGGTGGCACCCTCGTGGCACCGGGAGCACGATGGGGTGCTCGGTTGCAAGCTGTGGTGGCCAGGGCGACGACGGCGACATGAACGGCGGCAGGAAGCTTCGGCCATGGTGGGGAGGAGGGCTACGGCGAGCGGGCAGCTAAATGGAGAGAGGGAAACGGTGGCGGAGCTCACCGCGGTTGCAGCGGGCGTCGAAGCGGGCTCGGGGACGCACTGGAGACGGCGAATCGATGGCGATGGCAATCTGCGGCGGCCGGAGGTGATGAAGGCGACGGCGACGTTCCAGGGCGTCCGGCGCCTTGTGGCTTGACGGAGGAGACGAGGAAGTCGTGGCGGAGCTTCTGCGCGTGTCGGAGAGGCGAGGGGGAGGCTGTGGCGGCGGCTATGGTGAACGGCGGCGACCGGCGCGTTCGGACACGAGAGAGAGAGAGCGAGGGAGAGGAGAGGAAGAATCGGGGGAGAGTGAGAGGGTACGGGGGGGGCATGGCGACGTCCGGGCGTTCCAGGGCGACGAGGAGGGCGCCAGGCAGGTAGGGAGGCTGGTGGCGTGGCGCGGTGGCGCGAGCGCGCGCCGGGCACGCTCCCATCCTTCTGTCGAGGACGAAGACGACAGAGGAGGGCCAGTGGGCTGGGCCGGCGCTGGCTGCTGGGCCGGCGCTGGCTGCTGGGCCGGCCAGGCCGCACAGGAGCTGGGCCGCAGGTAAGTTTCTCCTCTTTTATTTCTGTTTTCTATTTTTCTGACATTTGTTTTGATTTAATTAAAATATTAAATCATTTTATTACCTTATGGCAATTTTTGCAGGAGCTAACTATATTATTCCAGAGCTCCCCAACAAGTGGCATAATTTTTGGACATATATTAATATATATAACTAATATATTTCCAATGCAAATATTTATCGGATTAATCCAAATGGGCAAAATTAAATATCCATGAGCTCCTAAAATATTTGTTTGATTTTTACCTCTGACCAATATTTTCAGAGAGCAACATGAACATTTCCTTGGACCTTTTTGGAGCAATTTTTATTTGGGTCATTTCCAAAAATGATTCTGAGGGTTTCACAAATCCCCATTTCAAATTAAATGGAATTTAAACATGATGCACAAATGACTAGCTAGTCTAGGTCATACCAGACTAGGGATGTGACAGGTAAAAAATATCCATAGTGGAGTAAGGAAATGTTTCTCAGTTATGGAGGTGACAAAGAGTTAGTCGTAAAGAGTTACATCAATGCAAGCTTTGACACCGATCTAGATGACTCTAAGTCTTGATCTAGATACATATCGAAAGTGGGAGCAATTAGCTAGAGTAGCTCCGTGCAAAGCATTGTAGACATAGAATATTTGCAAAATACATACGGCTGTGAATGTGGCAGGCCCGTTGACTAAATTTCTCTCACAAGAAAAACATGATCACTCTATGGGTGTTAATCACATAGCTATGTGAACTAGATTATTGACTCTAGTAAACCCTTTGGGTGTTAGTCACATGGAGATGTGAACTAATCACATAAAGATGTGAACTATTGGTGTTAAATCACATGACGATGTAAACTAGATTATTGACTCTAGTGCAAGTGGGAGACTGAAGGAAATATGCCCTAGAGGCAATAATAAAGTTCTTATTTATATTTCCTTATATCATGATAAATGTTTATTATTCATGCTAGAATTGTATTAACCGGAAACTTAGTACATGTGTGAATACATAGACAAACAGAATGTCACTAGTATGCCTCTACTTGACTAGCTCGTTGAATCAATGATGGTTATGTTTCCTAACCATAGACATGAGTTGTCATTTGATTAACGAGATCACATCATTAGAGAATGATGTGATTGACTTGACCCAACTGTTAGCTTAGCACGATGATCGTTTAGTTTGTTGCTATTGCTTTCTCCATAACTTATACATGTTCCTATGACTATGAGGTCATGAAACTCCCGAATGCAGGAGGAACACTTTGTGTGCTACCAAATGTCACAATGTAACTGGGTGATTATAAAGGTGCTCTACAGGTGTCTCCGATGGTGTTTGTTGAGTTGGCATAGATCGAGATTAGGATTTGTCACTCCGATTGTCGAAGAGGTATCTCTGGGCCCTCTCGGTAATGCACATCCCTATAAGCCTTGCAAGCAATGTGACTAATGAGTTAGTTACGGGATGTTGCATTACGGAACGAGTAAAGAAACTTGCCGGTAACGAGATTGAACTAGGTTTTGAGATACCGACGATCGAATCTCGGGCAAGTAACATACTGATGACAAAGGGAACAACATATGTTGTTATGCGGTTTGACCGATAAAGATCTTCGTAGAATATGTAGGAGGCAATATGAGCATCAAGGTTCCGCTATTGGTTATTGACCGGAGATGTGTCTCGGTCATGTCTACATAGTTCTCGAACCCGTAGGGTCTGCACGCTTAATGTTTCGTGACGATTTGTATTATGAGTTATGTGATTTGATGACCGAAGTTTGTTTAGATTCCCGTATGAGATCAGGGACATGACGAGGAGTCTTGAAATGTTCGAGACGTAAAGATCGATATATTGGAAGGCTATATTCAGACATCGGAGAGGTTCCGAGTGATTCGGGTATTTTTTTTTAGAGTACCAGAGAATTACGAGAATTCGTATTGGGCCTTAATGGGCCATATGGGAAAGGAGAGAAAGGCCTCAAGGGTGGCCGCGCCCCTTCCCCATGGATTGGTCCAAATTGGATTAGGGAAAGGGGGCGCCCCCTTCCTACCTTCTCCTTCTCCCTTCCCTTTTTCCTATTCCATGTAGGAGGTGGAATCCTACTAGGACTAGGGAGTCCTAGTAGGACTCCACACTTTGGGCGCGCCCTATGAGGGCTGGCCTCCTCCTCCCTCCATCTTTTATATACGTGGCTAGGGGCACTGAGGGAATCCTGTACTAAGGGGTCCTTGGGTGTTCAGCCTGTTAGCCATGGGCCAGACTAATGGGTTGTGAAGATACGAAGACCGAATACTGCACTTGTGTCCGGACAGGACTCTCCTTGGCATGGAAGGCGAACTTGGCGATTGGATATGTAGATTCCTTTCTTTGTAACCGACCTTGTTTAACCCTAGATCCTCCCGGTGTCTATACAAACCGGAGGACTTAGTCCGGAGGGAGGGACATCATCATAACCATACAAGCTAGGCCTCTAGGGTTTAGCCATTATGATCTCGTGGTAGATCAACTCTTGTAACACTCATATTCATCAAGATCAATCAAGCAGGACGTAGGGTTTTACCCCCATAGAGAGGGCCCGAACCTGGGTAAAACATTGTGTTCCATGTCTCCTGTTACCATCGACCTTAGATGCACAGTTCGGGACCCCCTACCCGAGATCCGCCGGTTTTGACACCGACATTGGTGCTTTCATTGAGAGTTCCACTGTGCCGTCATCAAGAGGTTCGATGGCTCCTTCAACCATCTACAATGATGCTGCCCAAGGGGGAGTTTTCCTTCCCGGAAAAATCTTTGTGTTCGGCGGCTTCGCACTACGGGCCAATTTGTTTGGCCATCTGGAGCAGATCGAAAGCTACGCCCCTGACCATCAGGTCAGATTTGGGAGCTTGAACTACGTTGCGGACATCCGTGGAGACTTGATCTTCGCTGGATTCGAGACCGTGGCTACCACTCCTGGTCACCCCGAGAAACATGACCTAAATCTGTCATCGGACTGCATCCAGAAGACAACTCCCGTAACCGTTCTGGCCTTAGATCCGGAGCAGACTGCGCCACCCAAGGACGGGAAGCTCAACCCCGCCACGGAGGCCACAGATTCCCCGATGTTGGAGCTGCTCATAGACTTGATCTCACATGATGCCTATGCCACCGGAACTCCGGACTCGTCTCCGGCTGTAAGTTCCGAACCACGTGAGCCCGCGGACACCAAACTTGATCGTTTATCGATCTTCGAGTTCAGCACCACAGACATCCTCCAGCACTCGCCTTTAGGCGACATGCTAAACTCATTAAAAAACCTGTCCTTGGCGGGGGACTCGCAGTCGAAATATGCTCGGTGCGAACTAGGGGCTGATGATGGAGAATCGTTCTTCCCACCCGCCACCCACTCCATAGCCACTGTCGAGGATTTAACCGACATGCTCGATTACAGCTCCGAAGACTTCGACGGTATAGATGACGATGCCGAAGAGGAGCAGGGCCGAAACCCGCCACTCACCAGACGTGGAACGCTCACTTCTTTGTATGACGTGTACATGGTGGATACACCTAAAGAAACTAACGACGATGACAAATAAGACCCAATTGAGGATAAACCTCCTAAGACACAACCTAGATGCCGGTGTCAGCAGCGCTGCTCTAAGTCACGTCACGCAAAAGACAGCAATACCGGCACCGGAGAAAACAACACCCCAGACGATGCCGAAGACAATGAAGCCCCTGTTGGGGCAACATCTGAACAGGATGAACTGGAAGACGGGCACGATAGCCCGCATGAACAGGCCATACACAAAGACTTAGAGGACAGTAATTACCTTCCGCTCTCCGAGGATGAGGAGAGCCTTGGCGACAAGGATTTCATCGTGCATGAGGAACCTCTTGAGCAGGAGCGCTTTAAACGCCGCCTATTAGCCACTTCAAGGAGCCTAAAAAAGAAACAGCAGCAGCTTCAAGCTGACCAAGACCTGCTCAACAATAGATGGATAGACATCCTAGTGGCCGAAGAATACAGCCCCAAGCACACAACCAAGGGTTACCCGAGGCACAGATTGCCACCTCAGTTTGACGAGGAGGCGCGGGCACTTGTACCGTGCGGTCAGGACAATGCGGCTAACCGACCACTATGCAGTCGGGATAAAGCGGCAGCTCAAGCCGAATAGCAGACCGCCTCACCCCAAAGAAAAAACAGAGACAAAACAGCTCGGGGTCATACATACGACCCTCAGCAGAACCTGGACAGTAGAGTACGACACAACAGGTCGATCTACGGATCACGAGGACATGCCTCGACATGCGACGTCGGCTACCTATTCGGACGGGACAAGTCTAGTCATGCCCGGGCCGAAAACTGCAGACGGACTCCATCTAAGCTACGTCGCGACGTGGCCCAACATAGAGGTGCCTGATCCGTCTCCAACGTATCTATAATTTGTGATTGCTCCATGCTATATTATCTACTGTTTTGAATGTTTATGGGCTTTGTTATACACTTCTATATCATTTTTGGGACTAACCTATTAACCGGAGGCCCAACCCAGATTTGCTGTTTTATGCCTATTTCAGTGTTTCGAAGAAAAGGAATATCAAACGGAGTCGAAACGGAATGAAATCAACTAGAGAAGTTATTTTTGGAAGGAAAACTACCGGATAGACTTGGACCCTACGTCAGAAGATGAAGGAGGTGCTCACGAGGGTAGGGGGCGTGCCCACCCCCCTGGGGCATGCCCCCCTGCCTCCTGGCCCCCCTTCGGTCCATCGACGTACTCCTTTCACCCATATATACCCACGTACCCTAAAACTTCTAGAATGGAGATTAGATCGGGAGTTCCGCCGACAGAAGCCTCCGTAGCCACCAAAACCAATCTAGACCCGTTCTGGCACCCTACCGGAGGTAGCAATCCCTCTCTGGTGGCCATCTTCATCATCTCGATGCTCTCCATGATGATGAGGGAGTAGTTCTCCCTCGGGGCTGAGGGTATGTACCAGTAGCTATGTGTTTGATCTCTCTCTCTCGTGTTCTTGATTTGGCACGATCTTGATGTATCGCGAGCTTTGCTATTATAGTTGGATCTTATGTTTCTCCTCCCCCTCTTCTCTCTTGTAATGAATTGAGTTTCCCCTTTGAGGTAATCTGATCGGATTGAGTCTTTAAAGATTTGAGAACACTTGATGTATGTCTTGCCATGCGTATCTGTGGTGACAATGGGATATCACATGATTCACTTGATGTATGTTTTGGTGATCAACTTGCGGGTTCCCCCCATGAACCTATGCATAGGGGTTGGCACACGTTTTCGTCGTGATTCTCAGGTAGAACTTTGGGGCACTCTTTGAGGTCCTTTGTGTTGGTTGAATAGATGAATCTGAGATTGTGTGATGCATATCATATAATCATACCCACGGATACTTGAGGTGACATTAGAGTATCTAGGTGACATTAGGGTTTTGATTGATTTGTGTCTTAAGGTGTTATTCTAGTACGAACTCTAGGGCTGTTTATGACACTTATAGGAATAGCCCAACAGATTGATTGGAAAGAATAACTTTGAAGTGGTTTCGTACCCTACCATAATATCTTCGTTTGTTCTCCGCTATTAATGACTTTGGAGTGACTCTTTGTTGCATGTTGAGGGATAGTTTTATGATCCAATTATGTTAGTATTATTGAGAGGACTTACACTAGTGAAAGTATGAACCCTAGGCCTTGTTTCCTAGCATTGCAATACCGTTTACGCTCGCTTTTATCATTAGTTACCTTGCTGTTTTTATATTTTCAGATTACAAATGCCTTTATCTACCATCCATATACCACTTGTTTCACCATCTCTTCACCGAACTAGTGCACCTATACAATTTACCATTGTATTGGGTGTGTTGGGGACACAAGAGACTCTTTGTTATTTGGTTGCAGGGTTGCTTGAGAGAGACCATCTTCATCCTACGCCTCCTACGGATTGATAAACCTTAGGTCATCCACTTGAGGGAAATTTGCTACTGTCCTACAAATCTCTGCACTTGGAGGCCCAACAACGTCTACAAGAAGAAGGTTGTGTAGTAGACATCAGTGCCGCACACCCACTATGCTTCACTGACAAAGTAATGAAGCATGAATTCCCAGAGGGGTTTAAACCCGTGAATATCGAATCATATGATGGAACAACCGATCCCGCGGTATGGATCAAGGATTTTCTTCTCCATATTATTATGGCTCGCGGAGACAACCTTCATGCCATCAAATACCTCCCACTAAAACTCAAAGGACCAACAAGGTACTAGTTAAACAGTCTGCCTAAAAACTCTATCGGCAGCTGGGAGGATCTGGAAGACGCCTTCCGCGACAACTTCCAAGGTACATATATACGGCCACCAGACGCCGATGACTTAAGTCACATCGTCCAGCAGCCCGGAGAGTCAGCCAGGAAGCTCTGGACTAGCTTCTTAGTTAAAATGAACCAAATCATAGACTATCCGGACGCGGAAGCCCTAGCAGCCTTTAAACACAGTGTCCGGGATGAGTGGCTCGCCCACCACCTCGGTCAGGAAAAACCAAAATCCATGTCAGCCCTTACCGCTCTGATGACCTGCTTTTGCACGGGAGAAGATAGCTGGCTCGCTCGTAGAAGGAATAGCGCCAGCGACCCGGGCACTTCCGAAGTTCGAGACGGCAATGGGAAACCATGACTCAAACGTGGCAATAGTAATGAGGGAACGCACGACACGACGGCCAACGCCGGATTCAGCAGGCCCAAACCTGGTCAATGGAAAAAGCCATCCACGGAAAGCAGAGACGGACCATCCAATTTAGATAAGATGTTGGATAGGCCCTGCCAGATTCATGGCCACCCCAACAAACCAGCTAGTCACACTAGCAAAAGTTGTTGGGTCTTCAAACAGGCCGGCAAGTTAAATGCCGAACACAAGGGAAAGAGGCCGCCCAGCGATAGCAACGACGAAGGAACTTGCCAACCAAATACCGGGGTTCATAAGCAATTTCCCCCCGAAGTGAAAAAAAGTGAACGTGGTATACGTGACACGCAACTCTATAGGGGAGCAGGATAAACACTTCCTCCGGACTAAGGATAACACTACGACAACCTCAGCCGAAGTACAAAGCGGTCTCATTAAATCACATATCATGTGGGCCATTAAGCCCCCGGTCTCCATTCAACAGGATCCATTAATTTTGGAGCAGGACTAACGGTTCGGCTTCCGCCACTCCCCCCCCATATACATGTGAAATCTGTACCGCGCATACATAACTATGCACTCAAAATACCCTGGGCGCCGGTGGAAGCACAATACGGACAGACCTGCAAGTACTCCCATAACCTTCCTTTTTTCCTAACTATTTTTTGTTCTTCCTTTTTCTTTTTCCTCTCCACAGGTGGCTCAATGGCTGGCCACGGACTCTATCGGAGTTCGGGTTCGTACACTCACCCAAGGGCTATTTCTGTCAAGGAGACCCTTCAGTGAGGACAGGTGGCGCAGACGTGCGACAGGAGGTCCAAAATATCTTTTTGTAGACCGCACTCTCTATTTCGAGCCTGTAAAGTGCTTTTTCCTCTGCCTTCGGCCCCTGGCATATCAAATAGCCGGGGTTGTGGCTTTGTTATCTATATAAACGATTGGCGCATCACTCAGATCCCAGTAAAAATAATCCATTCTTTCCTAAAGGACCGGGTTTCGCCCCTACGGTTGTTTCAAACATACACCTCGACATAACTTGCCAGGGGCTCGGCATGGGAACAAATGAGTTTCCAACAAGTCCGAATAGCTCTATAGCATACTTCAGTGTCGCGAGTTTGGCCTTATATGCATCAGCTCCGAATCATGTCTTGGGTCAATAGTTGGGTTGCCCGGCTCCTGTGCTTGCTATCCTACGTTCCACTCTATCGGCTAGGGTAGTGAAGGGAGAACTATTGCGATTGTGCTTCTGGTTCACCTGGTTAAGCACCTCAGTAGAGAAACCCGAAAACTGTCTGTCATGATGCGGCGAGAGCTTGTCAACCACTCGATGACTTATCGGAATCTTTAGCGATTCCTCCGTGTCACACGAAGGACCTCTTTTCCAGTCAAATATGTAAACGCATCGTACGAATAAGCCTCGTACATACCAGGGGCTATGTTGTAGACCCACCATAAAACTCCTACAGCTAAGTGAAAGTGTTAACGCCCTATAGTCCGGTTGCCTGGTTCGCCGCATTGACACCTCCTTCACGGACCAAGACGTTGGGTCAAGAGTGATCAGATGCTTTTGCGAACACCCTCGTACTTCCTACGAGGGGGCTGAAGCCGACGACTGGAAAACTTTCAGATTATATACAAATGGCCGCACAGGAGGAACAAAAGCCTTTGGGAAAAATCAAAATATAGACTGATTATAACAATTGTCTTTTACAATTCGTAAAGAGTTCACTCGGATATTATGCCTTTCGAACATTGACCCTCTATCAAGCGGGCAACCTCTAAGACTTCCTTAAAGTAGTGTTGTGGTGCGTGATGGTCCTTGCCCTTGGGTGGACCCTGTGCTGCAACATCGACGACCTTCATCTTCCCCCGGTATGTCTTGACTCGGGAAAAGGACATCCGTGCACATTCAATGCACGTTGACCGCTTCACGGCGTTGATACGCGGCACCGCATCAGCAAGCCGCCGCACCAAGCCAAAATAGCTGTCCGGAATCGGCTCAGTCGGCCACAGTTGAAGTATGACATTCTTCATGGTAGAGACGGACATCCTGTGAAGTTCGGCCCATTGGGACATCTATTCATTCAGCAGCAGAGGGCGTTTTTATGCGTCAAACTGTGACCAGAAAAGCTTCTCCGTTGCATATCCCTCTTGCGCTTGGTGAAACCACGCAACATCGGATGAACTCTTCGGCAGGTTCAAAAATACGTCTGGGAAACTCCACACTTGATTAAGCCAATCATAATTCGGATTGCCGAACTTAGTCTGTAATAAAAGGGCTTACCAGCCGCAATCTCCCTAGCTTGCCGGATCTCCTCACGGGCCACTCTAGATTTGGACTGCGCTTCTTTCGCCTCTTGCAAGGCCTTGTCAAGCAAAGCCGCTTTGGCTTTATTCTCCTTCTCTGGGAATTCACAGCGGCTAGTAGCATCTTTCAGTTCGAGCACCATCGAGGATATTTTCTCCTCGCATTGGCGCCGAACATCTCGTTCGGCCTTTAACTCGGCCGATGCCTTTTTGGCAGCCGCATTACTAAACCGAGCCTGCTCCTTGGCCCGGGCCAACTCCGCCCGAAGAATCTCAATGGCGGTGGCAACATCTGCAGCCATGCATATTCCAGTATGCAACTTTCAGCGTCACGCTTATATTACAAACACGTATATGTAAGGATTGCTTCGAATACGTACCTTGCGACTCGTCAAGACGCCTGTTGTTGGGGATATTACTACTGGATGTAAACCGGCCAGGAGTAGCCGGATTAGTTTTACGAAGATTAGAAGCCCATGAAAATGGAAGAATGATGGTGCTTTATGAAGGCCCAAGGCCCAGAGGCGAGTTAAGGCCTGTAGATGTAAACCGACCTAATTATGTAACTTGCATTGTAAGATAGGAAGTGTAGAGACCGAACCAGACACGTTTATGATCCGGCTTCGGGACTCTGTAAACCGGCGGGCGTCAACCTGTGTATATAAAGGGACGACCCGGCAACGGTTGAGATACAGACAATAACTCGAGAGCCAGACAAAGCGGATTCGCTCCCTGGCCTTCGAAACCCTAGCAATACCAATCACAACTAGACGTAGGCTTTTACCTTCATCGAAGGGGCCGAACTAGTATAAACTCCCCGTGTCCCCTTTTCCGGTTTAACCCCTTTAAGCTAACCCGTTGCGATGGCTCCACGACTAAGTCCTTTCACAAGGACATCTGCCGTGACAAACCCACGACAGTTGGCACCCACCGTAGGGCTATCGCACGATGGTTTCGAGTTCTTGAAGGGCAGCTTTGATGGACTCAAGGGTTACGCTGTGGGCCGGATGATGAAGATTCGTCGTGGCAAGCTCTACATCGACAATGCAGGATGGGGTCCCGAGGCTGATTCAATCGAATACAGGTACTGGGTCCCCTTTGGTGGGATTCACGTCTTCATCGGCAAGATTGGTGAACCGGCCCCTGAGCCGGACATCTGCACCGACATCATCGAGACGACTCAGCGTGCAAGCCCTTCGCCAGTTCAGCCCGTGGTGAAGCATGTTTTCGTAGGCGTCATCCATGGAGCAGAATACGAGGACGGACAGGCGTCCGATGGAGAAACCGTTGTCTGTTCCGATGACAAGTCTTCTGGAGAGACCGAATCGCTCTATCAGTTGCAGGATGGCCGGATTAGTGGAGGATCTGAGGGCAAAAGTATTCCGGACTTCCCTGATCTGCCAAACTGGGCCGCTATCTTCATGGCCGGTACACAGTCGGCGCCTCATTCGTCAGCTGCCGCAGCAATACTCTCCGGTTCAACAACGGTCACGCCGGCAGGGGCAAGAAGCTCTGCGCCGCCTCCGGCTCAAGTCCTGCCTGGGTTTTTTCTATCCTATTACAAGAAGCTTCAAAGCGGCTACAAGTGCATAATTGTTTTTTGGCATTGGCGTACAAATATCTGGTAAACCGGCTGCTTGTTTAAGACGCTTCGTCTGGACGGTTTGATGGTTGAGGGTCAATTGGTGCGACCACTTCTTCTTCATCCCTCCCCAGACGTTGGAAATCAATCGTTGACCAATCGACTCTAGTTAAAGCTTGAAACACGGCCTCTTCATGGATAAGGTTGCAGGGGTTAATATCAGGAGCAAAGGTATGCTTACGGATTGGAGGCACAAGTTTTTCGACTTCATGGATTTTGGCAGGCTGTCTCTTCCCTTCAGCGTCATATGCCGGTTGGAAATGAGACAAGTCTATGTCCTCTGCCAGTTTGCTGGCTATTGGCCGCATTTGCTTGGTCAGCCTTCGGAGGTCATCATTGTCGAAGTTTGAACCGTCCTCCTTTACACCTGGATATCCTTTAATGATGTCCTCCGCTTCAAGATCTGCAATCCATGCCTTGGCTCGGATTAGTGCGATTAATGCGCCTGCTCTTGCAGCTGCCTTCTTCAGTTCGGTAATCCAGGCTGGTAACATGGCCAGCTTCTCAAGAGTTTCCTTTATCAGTGATGGTGCCAGTTTATTGTAAGCCGTAGTGCAAATAGCCCGCTGGGACCCAGAGTACAATTGTTCAATCAAGGTATACGACGCCACTAGTACAAAAAGGGTCAAACGTGAAGCACATTAGTGCCGGTTTGTAAAAAAATCGGCACTAATGTGATCAATAGTGCCGGTTCGAATGGCTATGCATTAGTGCCGGTTCGTAATGAACCTTTAGTACCGGTTCGTGCCATGAACCGGTACTAAAGGGGTGGTGGCAGGCTGGCGTCAGGCCAGGGCCCCACGAGCCCCTTTAGTGACGGTTTGTGACACAAACCGGTACTAAAGGTCTAACCTATAGTACCGGTTTGTGTCACCAACCGGCACTACAGAGTCTTAACCTATAGTCTCGGTTGAAGACACAAACCGGCACTATAGGGCAATTTTCAAACTCCCCC
>NC_041388.1:362786770-362814414 GCF_002162155.2 Triticum dicoccoides
CGCCATTTCAGTTTTGAAAAAATCAAAAGAAAATGATAAAAACTTCAAAAAATAAAATCCTTCGAGAGGTAGTTATATTACTACATCTACACGTTAGGAAAATTTGAAAACTTAAATTTGGACATGTTTTGCAAAGTGTAGGGAAAATGTGAAACGGCTATAACTTTTGCATACGATGTCGGAAAAAAATGTATAATATATCAAAAAATTCAGCACGAAAATCCGCATCCAATGGAGACGGCCTATGGCCTATTTGCAATTTTTAGAATCCTAAAATTCCAAAAGGAAAAAAAGATATGGTCAAATTTAAGTTTTTTTTAAAAAAAAAATGTTAAATCTGGTCAAACTACTTATTCAAGAAGTATTAATGTTACTACATAATTATTCAAGAATATTAGTGTTACTAAATAATTATTTCAATTTTTTGAATTTTGGTCAAATCTGGTCAAACTGTGGTCAAACTATGGTCAAACTTATTCAAGAAATATTAGTGTTACTAAATAATTACTGTTTTTTAAATAATAGTTTCAAACTCAAACAGTGAAATGTGTGACTTTATGCTCAAGCTAAACTCCTGAGGGTTAATAGGATTGACATCTTACTATTGTCAGGAAAACAACAAGTGTAGACTTGGAAACGAAGAAGAATAGAACCTGAAGGTTAAGCGTGCTCGGGCTGGAGTAGTGAGAGGGATGGGTGACCGGTCGGGAAGTTAGATGATTTGGAATGAGTGATCCACACTTGAGCAGTTAAGAGAGGTGATTAGAGACTAAATCACCAAATAATTCAGAAAAATTAAAATTCGAAAAAAATAATCAAAAATTTTTTCCAAAAAATTCAAAAAAAAAACCTTTAGTACCGGTTGGTAACACCAACCTGTACTAAAGGTCCCCCATACTTGGGCGCGAGCTCACGCCACGTGGTGGCACTTTAGTGCTGGTTCATGCCAAACCGGTACTAAAGGGGGGGCCTTTAGTGCCCACCAATTAGTGCCGGTTATGGAACCTGCATTAAAGGCCCTTACGAACCGGTTTTAAAGCTCCGTTTTCTACTAGTGCGCTTTAAGCTTCATTCGCATATCTATGCCCAGATGAGCAATACGAGTGCCTGTTACGGTTTAAAATCAGCGTTCTGGTCAATGATAAGTTTCCATGAATTGGACAAACTGCACAAGGAGATACTTACCAAAGACAGTGGAAGTCATGGCGTTGATTTGCCATTTCAAGCCAGCTAGTTCATCTACAACTGGTTCCAGGGCTGCCTCGGCATCCTCAGCTCTTTTGGTTAAACCGGTTTTCTCAGTTTCCCAGTCAGCACGATCTTTGTTAAAAGACTCTTTCAGCTTCTCCATCGCTGCCAGGGCTTTGGTTAGCTCCTCTTTGGCTTTCGCAGCTTCTGCTTGTTGGGACTTCACGTTCTCTTGCAAATCAGCGGTCTAGGCATCTCTATTGCTTAGTTTGGCCTACAACAGTGCAGAAATGTCCAACAACAGGATATATATTTTCTAAGTACAAAGCGTATAACAAGTTATACACTTCGTACTTGGGGGCTAATGCCTATTTTCTCTGATTCACTACATCTTTTATAAAATCTCCAGAACAATGCAAGCATTATCTGTCATGACCCCGATTCCAAGTCACATTGATCTAGCCAGCAACACCTCATATCACTTTGCGGCCTCACGCACGGTATTCCCACGGGTGTCGCCTTACCATGGACCGGGACTGTTTGCGCCTTTTGGCTCACGTATATGATAGTGTCGCTAGCATCCATATGACAGAGAACCCAGGCCGACATGACTAGTCGTGAACCCAAAGTGGCACTAACTTACGGGGACAGGCATACATGAATCAACATCGAACATGTCAGTCAGCAGCGTGCGAATCCGGGTTGTAGCACTGGGCTAACAGGACTCCAGGAACCCGGGCTGTAGCAGGCTAGGAAGCACTCTGGATGTCACCGCGTGAAATTTCCCCGACGGGACGGACACAGGAAAGAAGTGAATCACATGTCGGCCAGTCTAAGTGTTCTAGAACAGTAGTGCTGGGCTAGCAGGACTCCGGTGAACTGGGCTGTAGCTAACTACTACGGGTCATGGAAGCACAAGACTACATTTCCCCATAAGAGAGGCTACCAAGGATGAACAACTAGGTTGTCGGATCCCACACATACCAAGCATTTCAATCATACACACAATATGCTCGATATGTGTAAATACAACATGGCATCACAACATAACTCTACGACTTAAGTATTTATTCATTAGGCTCCGAGGAGCCAAGTATTACAAACATGGGTCTCATGACCGCAACATGCAGAGCATACAAGCAACAAGCACATGCGGAAGCTTAACTTGTCTGAGTACAGACAACTACAAATGAAGAAGGCTGAGAAGCCTGACTATCTACAAGACCCTCCCAAGGGTACAAGATCGTAGCTGAGGTAGCAAGCTAAACGTCGAAGTCCACGCGGAACTACTAGCGAGACTGAAGTCTCTCTGCAAAACATAAAATAAGCAAACGTGAGTACAAATGTACCCAGCAAGACTTACATCGGAACTATCTACATATGCATCGGTATCAACAAAGGGGTGGTGGAGTTTAACAGCAGCAAGCCAGCTTTGACTCGGTGGCTATCCTGAACTATGACTGCAAGTAACTCTTTTGAGGTGGCGCACATGAGTCCACATATTCACCATACCAATACACCACTATGGATCTGCTCCCGTCTTCCTACGAGAACGCCATCCATAGCACTCGCGCTTATCTTGCGCATTTTAGAGCATCCACTTTCACTTGTCTATGAACTATGCAAGGGGTCCAAGTTTCCATATCCAAGGAATCCGGCTATTCGAATAGATAATGATAACCCTGCAGGGGTGTACTTCTTCACACATGCTCTCGCCACTTACCACCATGTACACATCGTGTATCTCGACAAACTTCAAGCGGAAGCCTGGCAAGGGAGTCAGCCACGACCTGACTAACCACACAAGTCTCTAGTCCATGTTTATCGACTATTCGGGTTCCATCCGCAAGGAGATCTGGCCGGGGTGTCGCTCATGGCCCCAAACGATGTGAGCAGGGTTCCCAAGCCCACCATCCGGGTGCCACTTGGTACACCGGGCCACTGTGCCTAATCTATCCCAAGCCCACCTGTACCGGGTGCCACCTGGTAGACTACTAACACTACCTACAAACACCAGAAACTAGTTGCAACTCCTGGACAGATATCAGGTTGATTAATAAGTCGAGAGAGCTTGGAGCGCCCGGATCCCAATGTGTGGTAGTAACTATTCATGGATCACAAACACAGAACTCAGTTCCTAAGGACGGCTGCAATGAGACAACCCACCATGTACTCCTATATGGCCTCTCACCACTACCTTTACCAAATCGTGTTCACACACTTAGCTCTCAACAGTAGGACATGTTCACCACATTCCAATTCATCCCCGATGAATCGGACCTGACTCAACTCTAAGCAGTAGCAGGCATGACAAACAAGCACGAATGAGTAGGCACATCAGGGCTCAAACAACTCCTACTCATGCTAGTGGATTTCATCTATTTACTGTGGCAATGACAGGTCATGCAGAGGAAAGGGGTTCAACTACCGCAACATGTAACAGTTGAATCGGTGTTGTCCTAATGAAGTAAAAGAGAGCAGGAGCGAGAGAGGGGGATTGTATCGGAATGAACAAGGGTGTTTTGCTTGCCTGGCACTTCTGAAGATAGCATTGAGTCTTCATCAGTGTCAACGATCACAACGTCGGAACAACGTCTACCGAGGGGGGAACAACACCGGCAAACAGAGAAGAAACACGATCAATGCAATGCACAATATGATGCATGATCATGACATGGCAATAATGTTATGATTTGCACTAATGCATCTAGCAACAATTTAAATGAAGTCCATATGGACCAAGGGTTCATATGCACACGCCATATTTAGCATTTAAAATGCCATTATCATGTTTTCACTTATACAATGGGTATAAGTTGGTTTAACATGCATGAAAGTAGCATAAATGGATAGATTGCACTTTCCTAATAATTTTTCATATATAATTTATTTCATTCTGAGCTATAGATTAATTTCTATGATTTTTTGAAGTTTATACTATTTTCTGGAATTTTCTGAATTATTTTAAGTCCAGAAAACCATTACTGCTCAGCATGACAGCAGCATTGCGTCAGCTGGTCAACTAGGTTGACCTGGGTCAAACCTGACGTACGGGGTCCACACGTCAGTGACATAGGGCTAATCCCGGTCAAAACCTGGCGTTGACTTGGTTTGACCAGTGGTGGGGCCCGCTGTCATTGCCTGTGAGCGAGGGTTAATTAGTGCAAACGCTGGGGTTAACCAGCGGCTAACTGGCGGCGCTAATCCGGCGCAGCGGTGATCGCCGACCAGCCGTTTCCGGCCATGGCTGGACGCACCGACGGCACCGGTGGCAAGCATGTGCTCTCCCGCATCCAGGGGAGGTGTCAGGAGGTCGCAGGGTGGCCTGGTTCATCGACGGCGAGCATTTGGGCGGCGGCCGGAGTTTGGTGTGCGAGGGAGCGCGGCTATAGGGCGCTAGTGGCTAACCAAAGGGGTCCTCCGGACTCCTGGCATCTTCAGGAACACGACCATGCGCTTGGGCGCGTCTAATTCATGCTAGAACGATGGCGGCGACTGGGTCGCCGATGGTGAGCTCACGGATGCGGCGGGGCTACCAGCTAGAGGACGCAACCGACGACGGGAGTAGGGGGAAAAGTTGGGCGGCCTCATAGCAGTTGCAGCACGCGTCTCGGTGGGCTTGGGGAAGGTCGGACGACGCCGGGACGGCGAAGCGGATCTTCGCCAGCCGAAGAAGGGGATGACGGTGATGGCGGCGTTACGGGGCGCTCCGACTGGCTTGCTTCTGTGGAGAGGCGTAGCGCGAGTTGGCGGAGCTGCTAGGCATCCCAGCTAGGCGAGGGGGACTCGGTGGCCATGGCAACGGCGAGCGGCGTCGACGAGCTCCATTCGGAAGCGAGCGGAGAAGGGGGAGGGGTTCCTGAGAGAGAGAGGGGGAGACGCAGGGGGTCGAGGGAGGTGTGTGGCGACGCGAGGGAAGGTCCAGGGCGACAGGAGGACAGCCAGGCAGGGTGGAGGTGGCGCGCGTGCGGCGAGCACACGCCCTCCTGCCTATTGGCAGGAGGTTGAAGACGGTGGGGCGGCTGGGCTGGGCCAGCTACAGTGCTGGGCCACAGCTGGGCTGCACAGGATCTGGGTCAACCAGGTAAGGCCGAGATAAGTCCCTCTCTCTTTTATTTGTTTCTGTTTTGTATTTTCTTTCTTTGTTTTGATTTGATTTACAAACCAAACCATTTTAAAACTTTCTGTAAATTTTCATGTGAGCTCAGGGAGGTAGTCCAAGGTCACAAGCAAACTTACAAAAATATTTGAACCTTATTTCTTATATAACAGAAATAAATCAAACTCAAATATGTCATTGATTTAATTCAAAGGCCCCAAATAAATATTTCTGTGATTCCAAAAATATTGGTTTGAATTTTAACTCTTACCAATATTTTCACAAAGTAACAGGAACATTTCCTTGGACTTCTTTGAAGAGATTTTATTGTTGATTATTTCTGGAGTGATTTGTGAGGGTTTCAACTATCCTCAATTCAACTTTCAGAAATTTAAACATGATGCAAGAAAGATGCATACACTAGGCAACACCAGAAGCTAGGGATGTGACAGCTCACCCCTACTAAACAAGAATCTCGTCCCGAGATTCAAGTCATGAGGTAAGAAGACAGAGGGACACAAGCTAACACAATCTTCACGATCCAGATGTCTTCTCGAGGATGTTGATTCATTGCATCACCTTGATCTCGACGTCTTGCTTTGAGAACTACATCCAACATGACAACGAGTGGAAAGGGAGAATTTAAGAAGAAACGGTCTTCCTGAGGTTCGAGCAACTTAGGATCATCTTAATGATCACAAGATCAACTCATGGAATGAGACATGGAAACATCTCTAGAGCTGAGAGGCAAAACATGCATCAGAGATGATGGAATAGAAACATATGACAAAGGTTCAAATTGGTAGGCGATAATTCCATGCTGGAGTAGGATGGTACATGGTTTTCAAGGTAGTGAGGAGATAATTGCCATGATTCCATAACTGGACATCTTAGAGGAGGTGAATCATAGAATTATTCCCTTAAGTGGCAAAAAGAATTACTTTTGATACGGAGATCATTGGAACTCTTCTTACCAGCCTAAGGCAATTTACAAGCGTTCGTTTGAATGAATTCGAAAGAATGGCATACTCATACCAGAATGCATGATGTGGACTACCTTGTTGAAGACAACATAATGGATGATTTGCTTATCATCGGAGGTGGATGGGACCCATGGTAAGTCCACTTTTGAAGATGATCCTGAACAACAACTACTGAGGTGCAAGCTGGGAACAAAATGCAAATGTTGGGAATGATTCTGGTAACTGGGGAAGAACTCAACAGTCGAGAGTGTTTCCAATGTTCCAATGGTTATAGAATCATCGAAGAAACTGAGAGCACAAGGATCCCTAAGGAACAACTTCAAGAATAAGTCACACTAAATCCTCATGGAGAAGATGGTCAAATAGCTCAATCAAGATACTACAATGATAGATCTTCTGGCTAGGTGTGTCGGCCAGAACATCAACCTTGTCAGGGACCTACATCATAGATCTTGGAAAAGTTCCAACCATCATATCTACCTGAGATTCAGATCTGGTTGGTAACAGGATATTCCAGACCCATCGAGTCTAGAGGAAAATGAAAGTTTGCAACACAAATCGACGAGATGGCGTTGCGAGATTCTCGGGAAATGGACTATGGTAGTAAGCTCCAAAACATGAGCTGGTTCTGCTAACACATGTGAACATGTTGTCCTAGACAAGCATGACCACGTAGTAGTCTTATAATAAAAACACTACCGAGTTCAGGTGGGGAACCATCATCGAGGATAAAAAAGTCCTTGCATAAGGCATGCTCTTAAGAAGGAACTTCTTCTCCTTGAACAAATCAATCAGTGGCTTGGTGTGCTAGGGAATACATATGGAGTGGAGGTAATTAATCTACCAAACCATATAATACATCCGCACATGCATAACTAATTTGGGATGGTACCAGAGGAAACAAAACAATCTTTCTCGAACTCATGGCGGCAACTTGCTCCAAATGCACATGAATTTGAGGAAGTCACTTCTTCCATCCAAGCATAAGCTTCATGAACGAAACACGAAGGCATTGCTTACAAAGTTTCCAATACTAGGTTGATGTTCAACATGAATCATGGGGGAGACAAAATGCTACTGATGGGCTCAACAGCAACTCATCGGAATTTCCATATCACTGGACTTCCACCATCATGTGAACACGGTGATAGCATTGGTCAGACCAAAAGATGTAATGGTGTATGCTCGAGGGGTCAACCACGAGTAAGGCAACATTACAAACATCGTTGGTTCTGATTTGACTTGACGACAGCCCATACTCAAGTCAAAGTTTTGACAAGATGATAGACCCAGCAACTGATCATGAGGACCAATTGATGAAGATATCATCTTGCTTCAACAACTATCAAAACACAAGGATATCCCTTTGGGATGAACTAAGTCGGACAGGCTATCATATTCCAACTCTCCAAGTTGTCATTTATCTTAACCAACTATTTCAGGGTATCCAACACAAATTCTTGGAGAAATAGTGGTTTATAGAAAAATCAACTTGATCACGAAGTCAACATAGCGGTCAGGTGATAACCAGGTAATACTTCCGAGAAGATATTCGGAAAATCATGAACCACCGATATGTTACTAAGCTCAAGATCAATCTTGCTTTTCAGGGCAAGATGATATGATCAAGGGAGCGAGGGATTGACACAATCCTAACTCATTGATCGAAGAGTGCACCAGGAAATATGGACTAGGTAGCAAGATCAATCTTAGAATGGTAGTTCAATAACCAACACGCTAAGAATGAGAATATCGTCCATTTACTACCAAGCAACAAGTTGCTCGGAGTATTGATTTCACACATCACAATTCACTTGTCGGCATTCCGGTTACAACAACACGAGGACCGAGGAATGAATGATGATGGTGAGAAGTATCACTGCATCAAGAATTCATAAGAGGTGGTGTAATTCTCAAGACATTCTTGACATAAAGATGGTAACACTCCAAGGTAGAACAGAGCAAAAGCTGGATTGGCATTTGATCCATGGCATACAACTACTTTGACCCAATCCTAGAAATGGATAAGGTACTGGAGTTTGTTTCTCCTAGTCATTCCAGAATAGAATGGCTTGACACACCACAAGAATATGAGGTATCGATGAGCATGAATGCACACATACTCTTAACTATCAATTGACAGACGAGGGCCAGAAAATAACTAACGAGGGACAACTCAAAGGAACATATAACTTTCTGAGTTGTGGATGCATAGATTAATATGTCGAACGAGTTCAACATATTTCTTCCAGATAACCCATGCAGAAAGGTAGAACTGGCAGAATCACAATTATGAATGGAGAACTCTTCAGGAGTACTCTAATGGTGATCTTTTGGTTCAAAGAACTTCTGCCTTAATGGTTCATGGTATTTGGAAGAAGGAAATACCACGGACCTCGAGGACTATCACAAAGGTTACTAATATCCTAAAGGAACTAGCAACAATATCAACAGGAAGTGAACAGAGTGATTCTTGGGTCAAGAACACAGGAGTAGAATACCTACTACTAAATGGCATCACGGGACGCTTTCAAGAATGATGGCCAGAATCATCACACTGGGGATACGAAAGCATTGCTAAATTCTCGAGGACACCTAGGGTCATAATACTAACTCCAAAATACATGTCAAGGCAACGGAGTACCTCAACACACTGATTAGTGTGCTTAATCTGGCCCAAAAATACAACGGGAACATGGAGGAAAGATTTGCAAGTGCATCAGACTATTTAGAAACCTAGGATGACTCGGACAGCATAACGGTTGTAAATGCTCAAAATGATTTGGGACATCCTGCAAAATGGTGGCATAACCACTCAACATCACAAAATCAAAGTTCCGGGATCAACGGTCAACATACGGAAGTAGTAGGAACTGAACTGTGGCTTAAACCCAACAATCCTAGGCAACTACGGTTTAGTAACACGTCATCCTGAGAGATAGAAGAGAAGCCTCGTTCTTAACCCCCATAGAAAGAAGAGGATGACTCAGATCAGAAGGACATAGGGTATAAGGAGTAAAAAGAGCCTTATGTTCCCTTCCACAATCAATTCCCTTATATAACTAAAGCATTTCTAGACACGACTTCGACCAGCTTGGCTTGGTAATCCTACAGGCAGTCAGGCTCTGATACCAAAGCTGTTAGGACCCCGATTCCAAGTCACATCGATCTAGCCGGTAACACCTCATATCACTTTGCGGCCTCACGCACGGTATTCCCACTGGTGTCGCCTTACCATGGCCCGGGACCATTTGCACCTTTTGGCTCACGTATATGATAGTGTCGCTAGCATCCATATGACATAGAACCCGAGCCGACATGACTAGTCGTGAACCCAAAGTGGCACTAACTTACGGGGACAGGCATACATGAATCAACATCGAGCATGTCGGTCAGCAGCGTGTGAATCCGGGCTGTAGCACTGGGCTAACAGGACTCTGGGAACCTGGGCTGTAGCAGGCTAGGCAGGACTCCGGATGTCACCGCGTGACATTTCCCCGAAGGGACAGACACAGGAACGAAGTGAATCACATGCCGGCCAGTCTAAGTGTTCCGGAGCAGTAGTGCTGGGCTAGCAGGACTCCGGTGAACCGGGCTGTAGCGGACTACTATGGCTCATGGAAGCACAAGACTACATTTCCCCATAAGAGAGGCTACCAAGGATGAACAACTAGGATGTCGGATCCCACACATACCAAGCATTTCAATCATACACACAATATGCTCGATATGTGTAAATACAACATGGCATCACAACATAACTCTACGACTCAAGTATTTATTCATTAGGCTCCGAGGAGCCAAGTATTACAAACATGGGTCTCATGACCCCAACATGCAGAGAATACAAGCAACAAGCACATGCGGAAGATTAACTTGTCTGAGTACAGACAACTACAAATGAAGAAGGCTGAGAAGCCAGACTATCTACAAGACCCTCCCAAGGGTACAAGATCATAGCTGAGGCAGCAAGCTAAATGTCGAAGTCCACGTGGAACTACTAGCGAGACTGAAGTCTCTCTGCAAAACATAAAATAAGCAAACGTGAGTACAAATGTACCCAGCAAGACTTACATCGGAACTATCTACATATGCATTGGTATCAACAAAGGGGTGGTGGAGTTTAACTGCAGCAAGCCAGCTTTGACTCGGTGGCTATCCTGAACTACGACTGCAAGTAACTCTTTTGAGGTGGCGCACATGAGTCCACATATTCACCATACCAATACACCACTATGGATCCGCTCCCATCTTCCTACAAGAACGCCATCCATAGCACTCACGCTTATCTTGCGCATGTTAGAGTATCCACTTTCACTTGTCTATGAACTATGCAAGGGGTCCAAGTTTCCATATCCGAGGAATCCGGCTATTCGAATAGATAATGATAACCCTGCAGGGGTGTACTTCTTCACACACGCTCTCGCCACTTACCACCATGTACACATTGTGTATCTCGGCAACCTTCAAGCGGAAGCCTGGTGAGGGAGTCGGCCACGACCTGACTAACCACACAAGTCTCTAGTCCAGGTTTATCGCCTATTCGGGTTCCATCAGCAAGGAGATCCGACTGGGGTGTCGCTCACGGCCCCAAACGATGTGAGCAGGGTTCCCAAGCCCACCATCCGGGTGCCACTTGGTACACCGGGCCACTGTGCCTAGTCTATCCCAAGCCCACCTGTATCGTATGACACCTGGTAGACTACTAACACTACCTACAAACACCAGAAACTAGTTGTAACTCCTGGACAGAGATCAGGTTGATTAATAAGTAGAGAGAGCTTGGAGCGCCCGGAGCCCAATGTGTGGTAGTAACTGTTCATGGATCACAAACACAGAACTCAGTTCCTAAGGACGGCTGCAATGAGACAACCCACCATGTACTCCTACATGGCCTCTCACCACTACCTTTACCAAATCATGTTCACACACTTAGCTCTCAACAGTAGGACATGTTCACCACATTCCAATTCATCCCCGATGAATCGGTACTGACTCAACTCTAAGCAGTAGCAGGCATGACAAACAAGCACGAATGAGTAGGCACATCAGGGCTCAAACAACTCCTACTCATGCTAGTGGATTTCATCTATTTACTGTGGCAATGACAGGTCATGCAGAGGAAAGGGGTTCAACTACCGCAACATGTAACAGTTGAATCGGTGTTGTCCTAATGAAGTAAAAGAGAGCAGGAGCGAGAGAGGGGGATTGTATCGGAATGAACAAGGGTGTTTTGCTTGCCTGGCACTTCTGAAGATAGCATTGAGTCTTCATCAGTGTCAACGATCACAACGTCGGAACAACGTCTACCGAGGGGGGAACAACACCAGCAAACAGAGAAGAAACACGATCAATGCAATGCACAATATGATGCATGATCATGACCTGGCAATAATGTTATGATTTGCACTAATGCATCTAGCAACAATTTTAATGAAGTCCATATGGACCAAGGGTTCATATGCAAACTCCATATTTAGCATTTAAAATGCCATTATCATGTTTTCACTTAAACAGTGGGTATAAGTTGGTTTAACATGCATGAAAGTAGCATAAATGGATAGATTGCATTTTTTTGATAATTTTTCATATATAATTTATTTCATTCTGGGCTATAGATTATTTTTTATGATTTTTTGAAGTTTATACTATTTTCTGGAATTTTCTGAATTATTTGAAGTCCAGAAAACCATTACTGCGTCAGCATGACAGCAGCATTGCGTCAGCAGGTCAACTGGGTTGACCTGGGTCAAACCTGACGTACGGGGTCCACACGTCAGTGACACAGGGCTAATCCCGGTCAAAACCTGGCATTGACTTGGTTTGACCAGTGGTGGGGACCACTGTCATTGCCCGTGAGCGGGGGTTAATTAGTGCAAATGCTGGGGTTATCCAGCGGCTAACTGGCGGTGCTAATCCGGCGCGGCGGCGATCGCCGACCGACCGTTTCCGGCCACGGCTGGACGCACCGAGGGCACCGGAGGCAAGCTCGTGCTCTCCCGCATCCAAGGGAGGTGTCAGAAGGTCGCGGGGTGGCCGGGTTCATCGACGGCGAGCATTTGGGCAGCGATCGGAGTTTGATGTGCAACTGAGCGCGGCTATAGGGCGCTAGTCGCTAACCAAAGGGGTCCTCTGGACTCTTGGCATCTTCAGGAACACGACCATGTGCTCAGGCACGTCTAATGCATGCTAGAACGATGGCGGCAACGGGGTCGCCAGCAGTGAGCTCACGGATGCGACGGGGCTACCAGCTAGAGGACGCAACCGATGACGGGAGTAGGGGAAAAGATGGGCGGCCTCACAGCGGTTGCAGCACACGTCTCGGTGGGCTCGGGGAAGGTCGGACGACGCTGGGACGGCGAGGCAGATCTTCGGCGGCCGAAGAAGGGCATGACGGCGATGACGGCGTTATGGGGCGCTTCGACTGGCTTCCTTCTGTGGAGAGGCGTAGCGCGAGGTGGCAGAGCTGCTGGGCATCCTAGCTAGGCGAGGGGGGCTCGGTGGCCATGGCAACGGCGAGTGGCATCGACGAGCTCCATTCGGAAGCGAGCAGAGAAGGGGAGGGGTTCCAGAGAGAGAGGGAGGGGGGACGCAGGGGGTCGAGGGAGGTGTGTGGCGACGCAAGGGAAGGTCCAGGGCGACGGGAGGACAGCCAGGCAGGGTGGAGGTGGCGCGTGCGCGGCGAGCACACACCCTCCTGCCTACTGGCAGGAGGTTGAAGACGGTGGGGCGGCTGGGCTGGGCCAGCTACAGTGCTGGGCCACAGCTGGGCTGCACAGGATCTGGGTCAGCCAGGTAAGGCCGAGATAAGTCCCTCTCTCTTTTATTTGTTTTTGTTTTCTATTTTCTTTCTTTGTTTTGATTTGGTTTACAAACCAAACCATTTTAAAACTTTCTGTAAAAAATTTATGTGAGCTCAGGGAGGTAGTCCAAGGTCACAAGCAAACTTACAAAAATATTTAAACTTTATTTCTTATATAACAGAAATAAATCCAACTCAAATATGTCATTGATTTAATTCAAAGGCCCCAAATAAATATTTCTGTGATTCCAAAAATATTGGTTTGAATTTTACCTCTTACCAATATTTTCACAGAGTAACAGGAACATTTCCTTGGAATTCTTTGAAGAGATTTTATTGTTGATTATGTCTGGAGTGATTTGTGAGGGTTTCAACTATCCTCAATTCAACTTTCAGAAATTTAAACATGATGCAAGCAAGATGCAAACACTAGGCACCACCAGAAGCTAGGGATGTGACATTATCCTTGACACTTGGGGGATAATGTACATCTGTTCAAAACGGACGCATGGATTAAAACCCGGATTACCTTGCAAAGCTAAACCGGCCTTTGGGGGTTACGCTGAGGAAAGCTATATCATTACATTGGTAAAGTATCGGCCTTGGTTTTCACTAAGGACCTAACATTTTGAGGGTCAATGGGAGAGACTTAAAGTGTTACAAAGACCCGGTTTATGATTAACATCTTAAAACGGCCCTTGGGGGCTACTTGGGCTAGCATTTCAACTTTGGAATCAAGAAGTAAAAGGAGATGAAAATACCTCATAGCGTTCCTTCATCAAATTAACCAAACCGGCTTCATAATAACGGTTTGAGTGCAGACGGTTTAAGAAACCGGAGTGAAGCTCTTCAGCGTTGAGATGGGCATAACTTGATAAGTCAGTACTCCATTTGCTCTTTTCCCTAGCAGCACGCTCTTCTTTGGCTCTATGTTGGGCCAAGATTACGGGATGGCCAGGAGAGCTGTGGCCCATGCCAGTAACGATAACATCATCTCCTTGGCCTTCGGTGGTTTTTGCAGGTGATGACGGAGTTTCAGTATCTCTCATCGGACTAGACCGGTTTGGAGCTGCCGGTTCAGTGTCAGGCACGGCAGGGTTAGCTTCTGCTGGTTCATCAGTATTCCGATCTTGAAGGGGCGGTTCATCAGAGGCGGCTTCAGGATGAGGACCCTTCGGTTCATGAGTTTGGTCCGGTTCACCTCTCTGCTCTTCTTCAAAAACTGCCTGGTCTTCTGACGGATTGTTGACCCGAGCTTTTTTGCTGGGTCTGGCTTTGGCTCTGCAAATAAATTAAAAGATGGTTAGCATCTTATTCAAGATTTGTAACGCATTGGAAGAAAGAGTTTGAAAACTTACCCATCCACAGTTTTTAGAGGAGGGAGTTGGGTTGCTGTCGACTCGCCAGAGGATGAGGGAGGTGTCACCTGATAATTTGAATCGGACAGATTAAGAGGTTGTCTGAAATAACCTGCCTTGGGATAAGAATGGTCAGAAGTGGAAGAGACCTCAGACCGGCGCTTCCAAACCGGGGTATCAGGTAAACCGGCCGAAGTGGCCTGTTGGCCACTGTGACGGGTTGTCCGGCGAGCTTCATGCTGCTGTGTCTTCAAAATAAATGTTGGGTCCAAGTAAGCAAGAGGATGCGAAAAGCTTACTTTCCAGACTGCTTGACGGGTTTTTTGTGTTGGCATAGAGTCTGAACCGGAGGAAAGGGTAATTACCTCTACATCATCAACTTGGATGCCTTCTACGTCCTCCTGATAAAGATAATTGTTAATGAGGTCCATGAAAAGGGAGCCAAGTGAGTCAAGTTCTACCTCAACTTCCAGATCATCAGCATCTTCATCAAGTTCCATGTTGATCCGGTCAGCCGTTTTCCGCTTTGAGGTCCGCTTGACGGCTTTGGTTTTGGGACGAGATGGTTTGACTACTTTATCCCCGGTTGGCTTTACCACTTTATCTATGGATTTCCGTTTCCAAAAGGGATCATCACCCTATTCATACATAAACAGAAGAAGGATTACAAATCGAAAAAGTTAAAGATATCAAAGATGAAAAGAAAGTATAGTGCTTACAGCAGGCGGTTTGTTCTTAGTATAGAAGGGGTTCAAGCTGGTTTGACGACAAACTGATTCCGATTCATTCAAAATTTTCTTTACGCTTTCAGTGACCTCTTCATCGGTCACCTGAATGTTGATATGGCGTTGAGGGTCTTCAACATCACCGGTGTACTCACACATTAAACCGGGGCGGCGGCTTAGCGGCAAGACGCTCCAAGATATCCAACAGCGCACAAAATCAACGCCTGTTAAACCGTTGGCCATAAAGGCCCGGAGCTTGGCGACTTAAGGGGCATATTTGGCCCGTTCTGCAAAACTTAAGCGTTGCGGCATTGGATGGGTGTTGGAAAGCCGGTGATCACGATAGCCTAGAAGGGGATTCTCATCTTCAGGAGAAGTATCTCTGCAGTAAAACCAAGTCTGGTTCCATTCCTTAGGGTGGCTGTGCAGTTTGGCATGAGGGAATTCAAGTTCCTTCCATTTTTGAATTGAGACACCACCAAGTTCAGTATTGGGGCCATTTACAAACTCTGTACGCCGGTTCAGATGAAAAAAGTCCCAGAACAGCTCAGCAGTGGGCTCTTCTTGTAGGTACACTTCACAGAAAACTTGGAAATTGCATATGTTGGACACCGAGTTGGGTCCAATATCTTGAGGATGGAGTTAGAAACTGGCAAGAACATCCCGGAAAATTTTTGACCCTGGCGGTTTGAAGCCAGGGCCTATGTGGTCGACAAAGATCACAACCTCACCCTGCCTCGGGGTAGGAGGATTCTCTGTTCCTGGAACTCGCCACTGGATCTCCGTCTTCTTTGGCAAGGTGCCAATACTAACCATTTCGTTCAATTGATCTTCGGTGATCTGGAGCGGGCCTAGTTGCAAGCGGCAAACTGTTTGGCCATTGTGAAATGAAAAGCTGAAAACGAAATGTCGGGTTACAAGTCATTCATGGAGGAGCAAAGATGCAATGGAATAAACATATACCGGTATGTGAATTTGCGTAAACCGGAGACTAATATAAAAGTGAATGACAAGGTCATATAAAGGGCATACATGTGTTGTTAAACCGGACTATTACCATCAACGTGCAGAAGGGTTGCCGGTTACTAGGGGACTAATGATATGAGATAGATTGTTTTTACCAAGGTAAACCGCCTAGATGGTAAAGAGGATACAGATCTAAGGCGAAGAGGGTTAAGTAAGGTAAAAACAGGTTTCACAGGATCACAGGGGCATTTTGGATCTACCACAAGTCAGGAAAAGAAAAAGATTTAGACCTAAAAGGAAAAAAGGGTTGGTCCCGAAACAGTACATAAAGGACTAGATCAGTCTTTTGCGCATAAGGGTTTGTGGTGGTAACAGAAGATTAGCCATGGCATAGGATATGTCAAGTGTGAAGTGTCCATCTATAAACTAAGGAGGAACAGGGAAGAATAGCACCGAAGCTCTAATGAATTTCAAAGAACCGCAAAGAACAAGGAAACCCTAATGGATCTAGAAAGGAAGGAGGAAAGGACTTACTGCGGCCGCGGAAGCAGCGGAGGTGTGCTGCGGAACTCTGGTACGAATAGGTTGATGCAGCGGCCAACGGTGAGGCAGAGGCGAGGCTTGACGATGGCGGCGGCGCTCAGGTGCAGAGACGTTGCGAGGAAGAAGAAGGGATGAAGGGGTAACGGAAAGAAAAGAAAGGGGTCTCTGCCCCTATTTATAAAACGGCAAGTGCGGGAATCAAGGAGCTAAAAAAGGATAATTAATAATGGTGTCGCCTTGATGAGTGAATACACATTAAGGAAGGTAATCCTCAGCTTCAACAAATAGATGACGTCAGGGCAGTTTATCATGATCCTGGAGTATGACGTCACGGCAGTTTACAAGATCAAGGTGAAGATGCAGGGGAGGAATTTTTATTGAAGATTGACATGAACAAGTTCAAACCAATCTGGGGCCTAATGTTGCGGATCTTACTACTGGATGTAAACCGGCCAGGAGTAGCTGGATTAGCTTTACGAAGATTAGAAGCCCATGAAAATGGAAGAATGATGGCGCTTTATGAAGGCCCAAGGCCTAGAGGCGAGTTAAGGCCTGTAGATGTAAACTGGCGTAATTATGTAACTTGCACTGTAAGATAGGAAGTGTAGAGACCGAACCGGACACGTTTATGATCCGGCTTTGGGACTCTGTAGACCGGAGGGCGTCAACCTGTGTATATAAAGGGACGACACGGCAGCGGTTGAGAGACAGACAACAACTCCAGAGCTAGACAAAGCGGATTCGCTCCCTGGCCTTCAAAACCCTAGCAATACCAATCACAACTAGACGTAGGCTTTTACCTTCATCGAAGTGGCCGAATTAGTATAAACTCCCCGTGTCCCCTTGTCCAGTTTAACCCCTTTAAGCTAACCCATTGCGATGGCTCCACGACTAAGTCCTTTCACAATGACATCTATCGTGACAAACTGAAAGCACAAGTGCTCCCTAGGTGGTTTTGATAATTGATGACAACATATCTCTTGTTGGACTAACATTTCGATCTAGCATGTTTCAGATAAGTTCAACAATGGAGTGGCATGGACTAAAGGTTGTGGGAACTCCTTCAAGATGCTAAGGACAAAGGATTGGCTAAAGCTTCAAGCTCAAGACTCCTCATTTTACATTTTAGTGATCCAAGATCACATTGAGTCTTTAGGAAAAGCCAATACTAAGGAGGGATGAGGTGTTGCTTAATGAGTCTCTTGCTTCATGTGCTTAGTGATATGCTCCAAAACCCTCAGCTACTTTCCCACTTCCACATATGACCTAAACCCTAAGCCAAACTCGGTCCTACCGATTCTTCCTATCCGGCGCCACCGAGTTCCACTTGTCATAAGCCACTGCCAAACCCTAATCAGTTCGGTCTCACCGATGGGATCTCGGTCTCACCGAGATGGGCTTGCAAACTCTTTGTTACCCATTGCAATATTCTCGGTCCCACCGAGATATGCAATCGGTTCCACCGAGTTTGCTTGGCCAAATCTTAGTTTCACTTATTACCCAAATCGGTCCCACCGAGTTTGAGTAATCGGTCAAACCGAGTTTTGGATTTACCCTAACCCTAGCACATCGGTCCCACCGAGTTGATCCAGTCGGTCCCACCGAAATCCCTAATGGTCACTAGGTCTACATTTTCGGTCCGACCGAGTTCGCTGGTTTGGTCCCACCGAGATTGGAAAACTGTGTGTAACGGTTGGATTTTGTGTGGAGGATATATATACCCCTCCACCTCCTCTTCTTTTGAAGAGAGAGCCATCAGAACACACACACCATTCCAACTCATATGTTCTGAGAGAGAACCACCTACTCATGTGTTGAGACCAAGATATTCCATTCCTACCATATGAATCTTGATCTCTAGCCTTCCCAAGTTGCTTTCCACTGAAATCTTCTTTCCACCAAATCCAAATTCTATGAGAGAGAGTTGAGTGTTGGGGAGACTATCATTTGAAGCACAAGAGCAAGGAGTTCATCATCAACACACCATTTGTTACTTCTTGGAGAGTGGTGTCTCCTAGATTGGCTAGGTGTCACTTGGGAGCCTCCGACAAGATTGTGGAGTTGAACCAAGGAGTTTGTAAGGGCAAGGAGATCGCCTACTTCGTGAAGATCTACCGCTAGTGAGGCAAGTCCTGTGTGGGCGATGGCCATGGTGGGATAGACAAGGTTGCTTCTTCGTGGACCCTTTGTGGGTGGTTGCTTCTTCGTGGACCCTTCGTGGGTGGAGCCCTGTGTGGACGCAACTGTTACCCTTGGGTGGAGCCCTGTGTGGACTCGCGCAACCGTTACCCTTTGTGGGTTGAAGTCTCCATCAACGTGGATGTAGGATAGCACCACCTATCCGAACCACGGGAAAAACATCCGTGTCTCCAATTGCGTTTGAATTCTCCAAACCCTTCTCTTTACATTCTTGCAAGTTGCATGCTTTACATTTCGCTGCTCATATACTCTTTGCATGCTTGCTTGATATGTATTGTGTGTGTTGAAATTGCGCCTAAACTCCACTTAAACCGAAAAAGGTTAAAAATTGCAACTTTAGCATTAAGTGTCTAATCACCCCCCCCCCATCTAGACACATCTACTTCTTGATCCTACAAGTGCTATCAGAGCTTTGGTCTCCATTGCCTTGGTTTAATCACCATCGGAGGAAGATGGATGTGTCTACTCTAGGGAGTCTTAGACATAGAGTGCCTATTCTTGATGGAAAGTATTTTCATGAGTGGAAAAATGAGATGCTTGTAATCTTCAATCAATATCATTTGAACAAGTATATTGCTAGCCCTTGTGCACTTCATATTGATCCTTTGCATCCTACCCTAGATGAAGATATTGACATGATTCGCAATCTTAGAACTATTGAGCTCATCATTAGAGGATTGCCCAAAAACTTGATTGCTAGTTTGCCTACTCAAAGTTGTGCCTATACTATATGGAAATTTCTTGAGGAACAATTTCCCGATCATTCCTTGAAAACTTTGGATGAAATTTTCTATAAATCCATTGCCTTGAGTAAGATGAATTCTAGTGATCCTAGTTTTGGTAAATGTCTACTTGAACTTACCAATCTTAAGCATGCTAAAGGAGATGTTGGAATCATTAACGATATCATATTCAAAGCTATAAGAATTCATAAAAGTGACCACCTTGATGATCATTTATCTAATGAATTACCCTCTCTAGGAAATGATGAGTCACAAGATCATGATGAACATGAATATTATGATGATGATGATAGTGACTTCGATCTTGATGATGCAATGAGACATTTTGGTCTTATGGCAAATCTTCGGGGATATGAATCAGGAGGAAAGGAATGGGTTCTTGATAGTGGATCTACTAATCATATGACCGGAGATGAAGAGATGTTTCGTGAGCTTGCTGAAAATGATGGCCCTAGAAAATATGTCACCTTTGGTGATAATTCAAAGGGTAAAGTGGTTGGCCTTGGTAAGGTGGCCATCTCACATGATAGTTCCATTCAAAATGTCATGCTCGTTGAATCTCTTGGCTACAACTTACTTTCAGTATCTAGACTTGCTGATTTCGGTTTGAATGTCCTATTTACCGAGGTAGACTGCCAAGTATTCCGTCGAGACAATCATAAAATGGTCTTTACGGGTATGCGTAGAGGTGATCTTTACATTGTCGATTTCTCTAAAAAGGCACAACCTAAAACTTGCTTTGTTGCTAAATCCTCAAAAGGTTGGTTGTGGCATAGACGACTAGGTCACATTGGCATGAGAAACCTTGACAAGCTTATTAAAGGAAATCATATCCTTGGAGTCAACGATGTCATATTTGATAAGGATAGACTTTGCAGTGCTTGTCAAGCAGGTAAACAGGTTGGAGGAAGACATCCCGTGAAGAACATCATGACCACAAGGAGGCCACTCGAGCTACTTCACATGGATCTTTTTGGTCCCAACGCCTACAAGAGTCTCGGTGGAAATTCTTTTGGTCTAGTTATAGTTGATGACTTTTCAAGATTTACGTGGGTGTTCTTTCTTAATGACAAGTCGCAGGTCCAGAAGATCTTCAGAAACTTCGCTAGGAAAGCCCAAAATCAGTTTGATGTGAACATCAAGAAGGTTCAGAGTGACAACGGAACGGAGTTCAAGAACGCAAATGTGGACACCTTTCTTGATGAAGAAGGGATTTCACACGAGTTCTCGGCTACGTACACACCTCAACAAAATGGAGTTGTTGAGAGGAAGAACCGGACGCTCATCGAAATGGCAAGAACGATGCTTGATGAATACAAGACGCCAAAGCACTTTTGGGTAGAAGCAGTTGAGATAGCTTGTCACGCAACAAATCGCTTATATCTTCACGAGCTACTCGGCAAGACGGCATACGAGCTCCTCACCGGTAACAAGCCTCAAGTTGGATACTTTCGAGTATTCGGCTCAAAGTGCTACATTCTTGATAAGCATCGTCGTTCAAAGTTTGCTCCTAAATCTCATGAGGGTTTTCTACTTGGTTATGGCTCAAACTCTCACACTTACCGTGGCTACAACAATTTCACCCGAAAGGTTGAAGAGACGGTAGATGTGAAGTTTGATGAATCTAATGGCTCGCAAGTAGAGCAATTGTCAATTGATGTAGGAGACAAAGACCCTTCAGAAGCAATTCAAGACTTGTCCATTGGCAAAATTCGTCCAACGGAGGTGAAGGAGAGTACTTCATCCGTCCAAGTGGAGGCTTCTACCTCACGACAAGGTGAACCAAGAATCAACACGGAAGCATCCACAAGTGGGACACATCAAGATGAAGAAAAGGAGGAAATACGTCAAGACGAACATCAACAACCTCCTTCTCCACCACGACAAGAGAACGATGACGTCAACAATGAAGAAGGCCAAGAAGAAGAACAAGATGAAGAGGATGTTCAACGAAGACCCAAGCAAAGCTCTCACGAGTTCGAGCAAGAATTGCCAAAGATCATCCCGTTGAGCAAATCCTCAATGATATACAAACCGGGAGAATCACTCGCTCAAAAACTCGTTTAGCTAACTTTTCTGAAAACTATTCATTCATCTCTAGCATTGAACCTATGAAGGTTGAAGAAGCATTGGAAGATCCAGATTGGATCAACGCTATGCATGAAGAGTTACATAATTTTGAGAGAAACCAAGTTTGGACATTGGTCGAGAAGCCCGACAACAACCACAACATCATTGGTACCAAATGGGTGTTTCGCAACAAGCAAGATGAAGATGGACAAGTGGTTTGCAACAAAGCACGTCTCGTCACCCAAGGGTACACACAAGTCGAAGGTATGGACTATGGTGAGACGTATGCTCCCGTTGCTAGACTTGAGTCCATTCGCATCTTACTTGCCTATGCTAATCACCATAATATCACCTTGTACCAAATGGACATTAAAAGTGCTTTTCTAAATGGTGAAATAGAGGAGGAAGTTTATGTCAAACAACCTCCCGGCTTTATCAATCCTAAGAAACCAAATCATGTTTACAAACTTCACAAAGCTCTTTATGGTCTTAAACAAGCTCCTAGAGCATGGTATAAATGCTTGACCAAGTTCCTTACTACAAGTGGTTTTGAAATTGGTAAAATTGATTCTACTCTTTTTACTAAGAGTGTTAATGGAGAACTATTTGTATGCCAAATTTATGTTGATGATATCATATTTGGTTCAACTAACCCTCTCTTTAGTGAAAAATTTGGAAAACTAATGTTAGAGAAGTTTGAGATATCTATGATGAGTGAACTCAAATTCTTTCTCGGATTGCAAATCAAGCAAACTAAGGAAGGTACATTTGTCTCTCAAACAAAGTACACCAAGGACTTATTCAAGAAGTTCAATATGCAAGAATGCAAAGGTATGTCTACACCCATGCCTACTAGTGGACATAATGATTTGACCAAAGATGGTGAACCTGTTGATCAAAAGGTTTATCGCTCTATGATTGGTTCATTGTTATACCTATGTGCTTCACGTCCCGATATTATGCTAAGTGTGTGCATGTGTGCACGATATCAAGCTGCTCCTAAAGATTGTCATCTTAAGGCTGTGAAAAGGATAGTGAGATATTTAATCCATACACCAAATTTTGGCATTTGGTATCCTAAGAGGTCTCTTTTGATCTTGTTGGCTATTCCGACTCGGATTATGCCGGAGACAAGGTTGATAGAAAGTCCACTTCGGGTACTTGTCAATTTCTTGGCAGATCTCTTGTGTCTTGGTCTTCCAAGAAACAAAACTCGGTATCCTTATCCACCGCTGAAGCGGAATACATTGCCGCTGGTTCATGTTGTGCTCAATTACTTTGGATGACCCAAACTCTTAAATATTATGGGATTTATGTGAAACATGTTCCACTGCTTTGTGACAATGAAAGTGCTATCAAAATTGGTCATAATCCTGTACAACATTCTCGGACTAAGCATATTGAAGTTCGTCATCATTTCATTCGAGATCATGTTGCTAAGGGTGACATCAATCTTAAGCATGTTCGCACCGATAAGCAATTAGCGGATATATTCACTAAACCACTTGATGAGAAAGTGTTTTGCAGGTTGAGAGGAGAATTGAACATCATTGATGCTTCGAACTTGGAGTAGAAACTCCATTGGATACATGCAAGACATGAGCTTATGACTAATCCATGATATATCTCTTATGATAACTATCTTATGTCTTGGATATATTTGCACCTTGCATGTTGTCTAACCCATGTAGGTGCTTGGTTGAATCTAATTCCATGAGATTGCGACTCACTCATATCCTGAGTGATCTCTACATCACCAAGACTCTACACAATAGTGGTTGAAGACAAGGAAGCACAAAACCATTCAAACATATCCTTTGACAAATTCTATATTAAGCTTCATGATTGTCATTTTTGGATACACAAGTGCTTTTCCTTGCAAGAACTAACCCATGTAGGTAGATGAACTCAAACTCCAAATGGTGCTCCCAACTCTCGATGAGCTACATCAACCTTGAGCACCCACACAAGTTCAACTACATGAGCAAGAACCACATCACCACCCAAGGTATGTTATTCCATCTTAGAGAAGCTTTACTCCAAGACATGAGTCAAAGCAACTCAACCAGATGTGAATACATCAAGATGCTTAAACAAAAAATGGTAACCCCATTTTGAGCTTAAACGATGATTATGACCTATGATCAAGTGTTCTCACCTGACTCCTAAGTCAATATACTCTAACATAGGTGACTATGTCACCGCCCAATTCTAGATGAAGTTCTCTTGTGTTCTTTTCTGAGTTATTGCATTTGTCCCTTGCATATTTGTTTCTCTCTTTTTCAATTAAAAAAACTTCATCTAGAAACTTTCACTCTTTTCTTTTTGATTTTTGTTCTGCATATTTCTGCATCAAATTCCTTGCAAATCTTTCATCTAATTCATTGCAAATCTTTGTGAGATCTTACTTGACTAGTGAGCTGAGGTGACAAGTGTTTTTCTCTGTGATGAACTCGGTTTCACCGAATAGCTATTTTTGGTCCAACCGAATCCCTTTGGTACTACCGAAACATGCCACTCGGTGCCACCGATTTTGCAACAGGAAAAACAGTTTGCCACATATTCTATATTTCTTCTGATCCAGCTCCACTCAATGAATCTTGTCCTCTACAAGCATCACAGTTTTATTCACTGCTTTGTACTGAATCTCAAGGACCAAACCTATTCGACGGATTCCAGGAAAAACCTTCTTGGAAATTGATTTCAAAGGGGGAGAGAGAGATCACATCAAAGCTTATCATCAGAGAGAGAGAGAGATCACATCAAAAGCTTATCACCTACAAAGGAGAAAGTACTAAGGGGGAGAGAATACTCAAGGATCTTAGATGCTTGATGTTCAAGAGGAGAGATGCCACATGTCTTTTTGGGGGAAAGACATGTTCATATGAACTCATTTGAATTTAGTTCTATTCATATCTTTCAGCTCTGATTTTCTGTTTCCTATCTTCTCCCAATATCCCATGTAAGATTCAGGGGGAGCAAGACACCTAAGGGAAAGAAATCAGTCAAATTCATTGCATATCTTTATTCTTGGGGACATGTTGAATCCAATATGGTACCTTGTACTCACTCTCTACATGTCATCCCAGTCTTGGTATTCTTGTGGTTTCTTTTGTTTGCTCTGGCTAGTGGACGTACCTGTGTTATCTAACCTTGTTCGTGCAGGTGCATTCCATCCTAAGCCAACTCAAGACCACAAGGTAAGTATATGCATCAAAATCATGAGTATGAGGAGTTCTTGCTTATGTACATACTGTTTGCAAGGACTCATGAGAATGAAGGTATTTTCCTTGATAATCTTTTACTCTGATGCATATGGCCAAGATACATGCAACACATTGCCTACTCTGTCATGGTTATGTTCTCACATGCCTCCATATTTCATATTTACATGAGTGCATACATGTAGGGGGAGCCTATGCTTGTTACATGTTCTTCCAAAGCTTTACTTGATGTTCTTTATATCTTTATCTAAAGCTTTGATGTATGTTGCCATCAATTACCAAAAAGGGGGAGATTGAAAGCACAAGTGCTCCCTAGGTGGTTTTGATAATTGATGACAACATATCTCTTGTTGGACTAACATTTCGATCTAGCATGTTTCAGATAAGTTCAACAATGGAGTGGCATGGACTAAAGGTTGTGGGAACTCCTTCAAGATGCTAAGGACAAAGGATTGGCTAAAGCTTCAAGCTCAAGACTCCTCATTTTACATTTTAGTGATCCAAGATCACATTGAGTCTTTAGGAAAAGCCAATACTATTAAGGAGGGATGAGGTGTTGCTTAATGAGCCTCTTGCTTCATGTGCTTAGTGATATGCTCCAAAACCCTCAGCTACTTTCCCACTTCCACATATGACCTAAACCCTAAGCCAAACTCGGTCCTACCGATTCTTCCTATCCGGCGCCACCGAGTTCCACTTGTCATAAGCCACTACCAAACCCTAATCAGTTCGGTCTCACCGATGGGATCTCGGTCTCATCGAGATGGGCTTGCAAACTCTTTGTTACCCATTGCAATATTCTCGGTCCCACCAAGATATGCAATCGGTTCCACCGAGTTTGCTTGGCCAAATCTCAGTTTCACTTATTACCCAAATCGGTCCCACCGAGTTTGAGTAACCGGTCAAACCGAGTTTTGGATTTACCCTAACCCTAGCACATCGGTCCCACCGAGTTGATCCAGTCGGTCCCACCGAAATCCCTAATGGTCACTAGGTCTACATTTTCGGTCCGACCGAGTTCGCTGATTCGGTCCCACCGAGATTGGAAAACTGTGTGTAACGGTTGGATTTTGTGTGGAGGCTATATATACCCCTCCACCTCCTCTTCATTTGAAGAGAGAGCCATCAGAACACACACACCATTCCAACTCATATGTTCTGAGAGAGAACCACCTACTCATGTGTTGAGACCAAGATATTCCATTCCTACCATATGAATCTTGATCTCTAGCCTTCCCAAGTTGCTTTCCACTGAAATCTTCTTTCCACCAAATCCAAATTCTATGAGAGAGAGTTGAGTGTTGGGGAGACTATCATTTGAAGCACAAGAGCAAGGAGTTCATCATCAACACACCATTTGTTACTTCTTGGAGAGTGGTGTCTCCTAGATTGGCTAGGTGTCACTTGGTAGCCTCCGACAAGATTGTGGAGTTGAACCAAGGAGTTTGTAAGGGCAAGGAGATCGCCTACTTCGTGAAGATCTACCGCTAGTGAGGCAAGTCCTGTGTGGGCGATGGCCATGGTGGGATAGACAAGGTTGCTTCTTCGTGGACCCTTTGTGGGTGGTTGCTTCTTCGTGGACCCTTCGTGGGTGGAGCCCTGTGTGGACTCGCGCAACCGTTACCCTTGGGTGGAGCCCTGTGTGGACTCGCGCAACCGTTACCCTTTGTGGGTTGAAGTCTCCATCAACGTGGATGTAGGATAGCACCACCTATCCGAACCACGGGAAAAACATCCGTGTCTCCAATTGCGTTTGAATTCATCAAACCCTTCTCTTTACATTATTGCAAGTTGCATGCTTTACATTCCGCTACTCATATACTCTTTGCATGCTTGCTTGATATGTATTGTGTGTGTTGAAATTGCGCCTAAACTCCACTTAAATCGAAAAAGGTTAAAAATTACAACTTTAGCATTAAGTGTCTAATCACCCCCCCCTAGACACATCTACTTCTTGATCCTACACAAACCCACGACACCTGTTGATAAGCGCCATATCAGTACCTGCCTCATCAATCTTGTGTTGTAAAGCCGCAACCTCTATAGTTCGGACAGTTTCCGGGGAGGTCACAGCCTGTGTTCCACTTAATCATAGTACTTCCTAGGCATATCTTTTGATCCTCTGATCGCCTCCCTCAGGAAACCAATCAGAGTCTCAGGGGCTACTATCTATACAGAGGTGTACTCTTGAATAAAACATAATCGAACATATTACGGTACAAACCTCGAAGCCTCTTAGCAGGCCCACGAAGGCCTCATTCAATCTGCTTTTCACGAACAGGACCTTTTCGATCACCATGCCCATCAAGGTACGATGTTCCTTTGAGACGGACGCCTGTCGCGGCATGTTCGTCAACATATCCGGCACCTCTGGGGCCCTGGAGGCTGCTGTAGGAATACGGCCTCCCTTTGAAGGGATTTGTTTATTCATATCCGGCTGTAGACCGGACTATTCGGGGCCTTCAATGTTGGTCCTTGATACGTCTCCAACGTATCTATAATTTTTGATTGCTCCATGCTATATTATCTACTGTTTTGGACATTATTGGGCTTTACTAGACACTTTTTTTGGGACTAACCTACTAACTGGAGGCCCAGCCCAGAATTGTTGTTTTTTTGCCTATTTTAGGGTTTCGAAGAAAAGGAATATCAAACGGAGTCCAAACGGAATGAAACCTTCGGGAATGTGATTTTTGGAACGAACAAGACCCAGGAGACTTGGACCCTACGTCAAGCAACCAACA
>NC_041388.1:362814642-362843787 GCF_002162155.2 Triticum dicoccoides
TGTTGCTCTGTCGACGTACTTCTTCCTCCTATATATACCTACGTACCCCCAAACGATCAGATATGGAGCCAAAACCCTAATTCCACCGCCGTAACTTTCTGTATCCACGAGATCCCATCTTGGGGTCTGTTCCGGAGCTCCGCCGGAGGGGGCATCGATCACGGAGGGCTTCTACATCAACACCATAGCCTCTCCGATGAAGTGTGAGTAGTTTACTTCAGACCTACGTGTCCATAGTTATTAGCTAGATGGCTTCTTCTCTCTTTTTGGATCTCAATACAAAGTTCTCCCCCTCTCTTGTGGAGATCTATTCAATGTAATCTTATTTTGTAGTGTGTTTGTTGAGACCGATGAATTGCGGGTTTATGATCAAGTTTATCTATGAAAAATATTTGAATCTTCTCTGAATTCTTTTATGTATGTTTGGTTATCTTTGCAAGTCTCCTTGAATTATCAGTTTGGTTTGGCCTACTAGATTGATCTTTCTTGCAATGGGAGAAGTGCTTAGCTTTGGGTTCAATCTTGCGGTGTCCTTTCCCAGTGACCATAGGGGCAGCAAGGCACGTATTGTATTATTGCCATCGAGGATAACAAGATGGGGTTTTTATCATATTGCATGAATTTATCCCTCTACATCATGTCATCTTGCTTAAAGCGTTACTCTGTTCTCTCAAACTTAATACTCTATATGCATGTTGGATAGCGGTCGATGTGTGGAGTAATAGTAGTAGATGCAGGCAGGAGTCGGTCTACTTGTCTTGGACGTGATGCCTATATACATGATCATACCTAGATATTCTCATAACTATGCTCAATTTTGTCAATTGGTCAAAAGTAATTTGTTCACCCACCGTAAAATATTTATGCTCTTGAGAGAAGCCACTAGTGAAACCTATGGCCTCCGGGTCTATCTTCATCATATTAAATTTTCCAATACTTAGTTATTTTCATTGCTTTTATTTTACTTTGCATCTTTATCATAAAAATATTATCTTATCATATCTATCAGATCTCACTCTCGTAAGTGACCGTGTAGGGATTGACAACCCCTTATCGCGTTGGTTGCGAGGATTTATTTGTTTTGTGTAGGTGCGAGGGACTCGCGCGTAGCCTCCTACTAGATTGATACCTTGGTTCTCAAAAACTGAGGGAAATACTTACGCTACTTTGCTGCACCACCCTTTCCTCTTCAAGGGAAAACCAACGCAAGTGCTCAAGAGGTAGCAAGAAGGATTTCTGGCGCCGTTGCCGGGGAGGTCTACGCAAAAGTCAACATACCAAGTACCCATCACAACCTTTATCTCCCGCATTACATTATTTGCCATTTGCCTCTCGTTTTCCTCTCCACCACTTCACCATTGCAGTTTTATTCGCCTTCTCTCTCTCTATCCTCCCCTTCCTTCTATATTTACCTCTTTTTGCCCGTTTCTTGTTTGCTTGTGTGTTGGATTGCTTGCTTGTCACGATGGCTCAAGATAACACTAAATTGTGTGACTTTACCAATACCAACAATAATGATTTTATTAGCACTCTGATTGCTCCTCTTACCGATGCTGAATCTTGTGAATTAATGTTGCCTTGCTGAATCTTGTCATGAAAGATCCGTTTTCCGGCCTTCCTAGTGAAGATGCCGCTACCCATCTAAATAGCTTCGTTGATTTGTGTGATATGCAAAAGAAGAAAGATGTGCACAATGATATTGTTAAATTGAAGATATTTCCTTTTTCGCTTAGAGCTCGTGCTAAAGCTTGGTTTTCATCTTTGCCTAAAAATAGTATTGACTCTTGGAATAAGTGCAAAGATGCTTTTATCTCTAAGTATTTTCCTCCCGCTAAGATCATCTCTCTTAGAAATGATATTATGAATTTTAAGCAACTTGATCATGAACATGTTGCACAAGCTTGGGAGAGGATGAAATTAATGATACATAATTGGCCTACTCATGGTTTGAATTTGTGGATGATTATACAAAAATTTTATGCTGGATTGAATTTTGCTTATAGAAATCTTTTAGATTCGGCCGCGGGAGGCACTTTTATGGAGATCACTTTAGGAGAAGCTACTAAACTCCTAGATAATATTATGGTTAATTATTCTCAGTGGCACTGACGGTGTCTTGGACTAGGTGGTACTCACCACGTCATCTCCCGATCTGTTAGATTGGGCCGAGGACCTCCATGGCCGTATACTCATGGGCGAGTTCGGACAGCTGCCGCATACATGGAAGATTCTACAAAACATGGTGATCAAGACAAGGACTCCTCCCCACCGGCGTATTCGGCTAGGACTCTTATTAATCTAGGCCTCTGGTGCATTATATAAACCAGGGCCAGGCTAGTCGATAGGATATACAACATACACATCAACAATCATACTATAGGCTAGCTTCTAGGGTTTAGCCTCTCTCATCTCATGGTAGATCTACTCTTGTACTACCCATATCATCAATATTAATCAAGCAGGACGTTGGGTTTTACCTCCATCGAGAGGGCCCGAACCTGGGTAAAACTTCGTGTCCCTTGCCTCCTGTTACCATCCGGCCTAGACGCACAGTTTGGGACCCCCTACCCAAGATTCGCCGGTTTTGACACCGACATTGGTGCTTTCATTGAGAGTTCCGCTGTGTGATCGACAAAAGGATCAATGGCTCGCCTGCTGATCAACTGCGACTTCGACGTCTTCGTCACCAGTTCGACTGGTCACCTTGGTTCGACCAAGAATTGCGCCCCGTGTTCGGATCACTATGTTCGGACGAGGGCCTTCATCAAACATCAACTCCGATCTCTATCAAGATCATGGAGGAATCATCTATGGAGCTCGGGGGCTCAACGTCAACATTGCCCTCAAGCGACCGTGCTATTTTTTTTGGACAGCAAACTCGTATCTGCCGCCACCACCTCCTCGAGTATCGCTTTGACGATCGCTTTGGTGGAATTGTGCGCAATTGAGTCTATAACAACCCTAGAAAATTCCGTCGAGTTCCGATGGAGGAATCTCTGGCAATCCACGATATACCGGAGCCCTGTCAAATCTGGATGGGAATTTGGATGAGTTTAGGGCGTGGTGTCCAGCTTCTAGCTCGGACGTCCTTTGGAAGATCCAACCGTTGATCGGCTGCAGAATTCCTATATCTACCACCTCTCAAAATTTCAGCTCGATCCGACCGTCCAAACTCCGGGAACCTTCCAATTAGTGCATCACTTTTCGGATCTATTTTCTGCGCGAAAACGAATCCGACCCGAGTTCATCTTTTTTCTGAACGGGATTTCGGACATCCCTTTTGAAGGAAATTTTGTATGGGGTATTGTGTTTCGTTCCCAAACACATCTCACTAACTTTAAGATCTTTTGAACATGATCTTCAACATCATGCTGGTGTCAAACCAGTCCGGCAATATTACTCCGCGGCTGCTGACCTGCGCTAGACACGTCGTCACTTTAGCCGAGCTCAACTTCTTCGGATCATCATCTCGGAAAGCCGAACAAGAGTCCGGCATCATGAAGGATAAATCATCATCAACATCGCCGCCCCATGGATTACACGGAGCGGGCATACCGGCATCACCACACGGTCGCTTCATCAAGCCGGCATCTACCACGTCACGACCTGCATCGACAGGGCCGCACTATTGCTTCTTCAAACTGGTGTCCATCACACCGACCTACTTCGACTCATCGGCTGACGTCGAGGCTTCGACATCTCGGCTTGACCGGGGGCTTCGCCATCTCTTCATCAACCTACTCCGGACACTTCGGCGTCACTAGCCGACCAGCTCCATCACATTAGCTGGGCCGAGGGCTTTGCCTCGGCGAGTCAACCTTTACTAGCATTGCCATGCCGTCGTTTTATCGCCCATCAGGCAATGGGTGTGCGGAGCGAATCCCAATTTTGGGAATCACCTTCCTTCGGATTGCTACAACAAATAAACCAGGTGCTATTAATCCCAGTATTTTTTGCTTGTTTGGGTTCATTTTTCCCAAGGAATTATTACTCTGGTTTGTCCATGATATGTACACAGGTCTATCAAGTGGTGACCGCATTAACGATGGTCGCGTGGTGGTTCGATCAGTTTCCGTACATAGTCCGGCGAACGTCGCATCCGGAGCTCGGACCGACCTGTGAATTCAGGCTTTGCCACGCCTTTACTACATCATGCCGACGCCCTGCATCGACATTGACTTTGGCGCCAGGACATATTTCTTCTATTCCTCACTTTGCATAAATTATTTATTATGCAACATTTTTTTAATTATCATTATTACTATTATCTCCGGTTTGCACTATTTTTTGTGCACAGGAAAATGATCCGGGGACTTCGGCGTCACTCTGTCGGTCTGCATTGACCGTGCTATGTCACCACTTCGGCGTGTCGAGCTCTCCGCTCCGCCACCTCGGGACCAGCTTGGGGGATGGAACCTTGCCCCGCATCAAGCTCGGACCGCGTCATCAATACCGAACACATTAACCAGCTAAGTCGCTTTCATGCTCAAAGCTTTAATTTCTAACTTGTGTTCGGTTCGACCAAGCATTATACTTTTTTGGAAAAAAGTTGCTTGTAAAAAATTTCCTTGTCCAAACTTTGTTTGTGACGCATAAATTCAAATACCCAATTCATTTGGGGGCTTCCTTCATGAAGCTTTTCCACTTGCATATGATTATACTTGTACGGCTTCGTTCCTTGTTCGTGTATTACGCCACAATATGGACCATATTGACTTAAGCGATATGCAAGCTGGGTTGCCTCGCTCCTGTGTTTACCCCTACGTTCCTGATTGTTCGGCTAGGGAGTAAAGGGATCACCTCTGCGATTGTCACGATCGGGTCGCCCGAGCCGGACCTCAGACTGGGTGAAGCCGAAAGCTAGCGCTCTTATAGTTTTCAATGATGGTCGGCACACAACGAAACTCATGAGTACAAAAAATCTATTGCACGAGTCTCATAATAACAATGAGCACCGAAGAAAGGTATCGGTGGGGGTACTATTTTCTTCGAAGATGCTTCTTACACTTCATGGTAATATAGCATAAGTTCCCTAAGCGCGCTTTGTCTGTTATAGCCTTATGGCCTGATTGCCTGGTTATTGGAAACACCGTCGATATTCTCGACCGATGGAGTACATAACACTTTTCGGTCCTCGACCGAAGAGGGAGAAGCTGACGGTCGGTTAAGACGCGTTTAAAGTTTGGTTGAACATAGATATGATATAAGTACTTCAGTACATGCAATCATTCTTCTACCCAAGTCACTTGGGGGCTCTTAAGTTTATTTGAGCCGTTTATAATAAGTGTTCTTCTTCTTAGTCGTTGCCAAGTTTTATTATTATTATTTATCACTCCTTTTTTCGACACGAGTGTGTGGTCACTAGTCAGGGAGCCTAATTTCTCTCTCAAAGCCGCTAGAGTTTAGTTTGCTAAACTGGCCTGATGAGAAGTACTCCGCCCTCGGGATAGGAGGTTGAAGCCGTAGGCTGACCCGCTCGAAGTCTTGAGATAGGATGTATCATGTTAAAGCACGACAGAAGCACTTCTTTTTTCTAAGACCAACTTTCGGATTGGCACCGAACACTTGATATTGTTCGGACATCATGTTTTTACTGACGTTTCTTGGTTTTCCAAGCTTTTTGGCACTTTTAAACTATTTGTGCTTTTCCAGCATTAGTCTCGCAGTGCAACGCCGGACACCTTTAGGGATTCGGCAAAAACATTCTCAGATATTGCTATATATGCATCGGTTTCGAATTGTGTCTTTGGTCAATAGTTGGGTTGCCCGGCTCCTGCACTTGCTTCCTACGTTCCGTTTTGTTCGTCTAGGCGTGCAAAGGGAGAACCACTGCGATTGTGCTTCCAGCTCACATGGTTAAGCACCTCAGTGGAGAAAGCCAAAAACTGACTTTCACAATAAGCGTAAGCTGGTCAGCGATCCGATGACTATGTTAAATGATGGGACGTTCATAACATTGGCTGAAGTGTTTACGGCTTGACCCCGACTGTCGCTGAACACTACCGGGGGCTATTAACTGGCCTCCCAAACTAAATCCTCAATATTTTGCTCTTACATTAGAGCTGAGGTTTAATGATCATGCTTAGCATGAAAACCCAAAGAAAGGAACCGATAGCGGGACTATTTTCTTTGGAAGACATTTCTTCTGTTAAACAGTAATATAACTCTTTGCGTACCTTTGTTTATAAAACCGTATGGCCAGATTGCCTCATTTGTTGTAAATCTTTGACCTCATAAAGGCTTTATAAAGTAAGACAAACACTCCTCGGCTACTGGCCGAGGAGGTGGAAGCCGATGGTCGGTCAACAAAGTTTTCTACAATGCGGATCCGAGCATTAATGATGTAAAGTACTTGGATACATAGAGTCATTACACATAATTTGTGATTTTACTATGGATTTTGATCCTTAATTCGGCCACCCATGCCCGCATTAAGGCTCGGGGGCTATTGGGCTTCAGGCTTACTATTTACAAATATTAAAGGGGCACATTGATCCCCTGATCTGGTGTTACCACCCGACCAGTGTCTCGGGGGCTACTGCATTGCTTATCCAATGCAGAAAATTTTATGTGCAATATAGTTTCTGAGGAGATTTTAATCCTCAGGTTGGTCGGCCGCACCCAACCTGAGTCTCGAGGACCGAGCACGCCGCTTTTAGTGTCCCGAAGTATTCTGTCAAGCTTGGACTTGATACTCAGGCCGATTTTGCAAATCAACCTGAGTCTCAGCGGCTACTGGGATCAGCGGTCTTACGTCATCCTTCAGGTGCATCTCGGGTTTTAGACCGATACACACCTTGAGGGCTACTGGCTATATATCTCGGCAGAGAATAAATTGCACCAATAAAAAATATTCACAAAAAATCAGCCCACATTTGGGGTGGTGCACCACCTCGGAAGCAGCCTAGCATAAAGCTCGGGCGCTAGTGGCTGGCTCCATAGAGGGCATTTCCGGCATTAAGCTCGGCTAAACTCCTTCAAACTTCTTTGAATCAAGGTGATTTACGACACCTCGGATATAGTCCGGCGTTGGAGCTCGGATACAGTCCGGCGTTGGAGCTCGGATATATTTCAGCGTTGGAGCTCGGAAGCAGTCCGGCGTTAGTGCTCGGCTGCAAAAGATACCTCGAATTCTATTCGGCGTTAGAGCTCAGACGCAAGAGGACACTGCCTCCCGGAAACAACTTCAAACCCGAGGTGTGGCATAAAAATAACAAAGCATTAATAAAGGCCAGAAACTTAAAGGGGCTCCTCGGATACCCGACGTGTAAACTCGTCGAATGCATTTCGGCAATCCTCAAGATCGAAGATGGGAAGATTTGTTTCGGCGTTGGAGCTCGGAAGCAGTCCGGCATTAGTGTCGGCTGCAAAAGATACCTCGAATTCTATTCGGCGTTAGAGCTCAGACGCAAGAGGACACTGCCTCCCGGAAACAACTTCAAACCCGAGGTGTGGCATAAAAATAACAAAGCATTCATAAAGGCCGGAAACTTAAAGGGGCTCCTCGGATACCCGACGTGTAAACTCGTCGAATGCATTTCGGCAATCCTCAAGATCGAAGATGGGAAGATTTGTTGAACTAGTTTCCAAGACCGACAACCGAAAATGAAGAACAGTTCGGAAGAATCGAGGAGCGTCTCTAACTTGAAGACCGGTTTAGGGGGCTACTGACGGTGTCCTGGACTAGTTGGTACTCACCACGTCATCTCCCGCTCTGTTAGATTGGGCCGAGGACCCCCATGGCCGTATACTCATGGGCGAGTTCGGACAGTTGCCGCATACATGGAAGATTCTACAAAACTTGGTGATCAAGAGAAGGACTCCTCCCCAACGGCGTATTCGGCTAGGACTCTTGTTAACCTAGGCCTCTGGTGCATTATATAAACCAGGGCCAGGCTAGTCGATAGGATATACAACATACACATCAACAATCATACCATAGGCTAGCTTCTAGGGTTTAGCCTCTCTGATCTCGTGGTAGATCTACTCTTGTACTACCCATATCATCAATATTAATCAAGCAGGACGTAGGGTTTTACCTCCATCGAGAGGGCCCGAACCTGGGTAAAACTTCGTGTCCCTTGCCTCCTGTTACCATCCGGCCTAGACGCACAGTTCGGGACCCCCTACCCGAGATCCGCCAGTTTTGACACCGACAGGCACACTGAAAGATCTACTAATAAGAAAGTACATGTGATAGAAGAAATTAATGTTTTGAGTGGAAAGATGGATGAATTTATGAAATTATTTGCTAATGAAAGTGTTTCTTCTGATCCTAATGATATGCCTTTGTCTACTTTGATTGAGAATACTAATGAATCTATGGATGTGAATTTTGTTGGTAGGAACAATTTTGGTAACAACGCGTATAGAGGAAATTTTAATCCTAGGCCTTATCCTAGTAATTCCTCTAATAATTATGGTAATTCCTACAACAATTCTTATGGAAATTATAATAAGATGCCCTCTGATTTTGAATCTAATATTCAAGAATTTATTACTTTGCAAAAGAATTTCAATGCTTTGATTGAAGAAAAATTGCTTAAGATTGATGAGTTGGCTAGGAAGGTTGATAGAATTTCTCTTGATGTTGATTATTTGAAACTTAGATCTATTCCACTTAAGCATGATATCAATGAGTCTCTCAAAGCCATGAGAATTTCCATTGATGAGTGCAAAGAAAGAACCGCTAGGATGCGTGCTAAGAAAGATTCCTTTATAAAAGTGTGTTTGTCAGGACCCCGATTCCAAGTCACATCGATCTAGCCGGTAACACCTCATATCACATTGCGGCCTCACGCACGGTATCCCCACGGGTGTCGCCTTACCAAGGCCCGGGACCGTTTGCGCCTTTTGGCTCACGTATATGATAGTGTCGCTAGCATCGATATGACAGAGAACCCGGGCCGACATGGCTAGTCGTGAACCGGCACTAACCTATGGGAACAGGCATACATGAATCACATCGAGCATGTCGGTCAGCAGCGTGTGAATCCGGGCTGTAGCACTGGGCTAACAGGACTCCGTGAACCTGGGCTCTAGCAGGCTAGGTAGGACTTCGGATGTCACCGCGTGACATTTCCCCGAAGGGACAGACACAGGAACAAAGTGAAACACATGCCGGCCAGTCAAGTGTCCTGAGTAGTAGTGCTGGGCTAACAGGACTCCGGTGAACCGGGCTGTAGCAGACTACTATGGCTCATGGAAGCACTAGACTACATTTCCCCATAAGAGAGGCTGCCAAGGATAAACAACTAGATTATCGGATCCCACACATACCAAGCATTTCTATCATACACACAATATGCTCGATATGTGTAACTATGACATGGCATCACAACATAACTCTACAACTCAAGTATTTATTCATTAGGCTCCAAGGAGTGAGATATTACAAACATGGGTCTCATGACCCAACAATCATAGCATACAAATCAAGGCACAAGCGGAAGCTTAACATGTCTGAGTACAGACATCTACAAATGAAAAAGGCTAAGAAGCCTGACTATCTACCAGATCCTGCCGAGGGCACAAGATCGTAGCTGAGGTATCAAGCTAAACGTCGAAGTCCATGCGGAACTACTAGCGAGACTGAAGTCTCTCTGCAAAACATAAATTAAGCAAACGTGAGTACAAAGGTACTCAGCAAGACTTACATCAGAACTAGCTGCATATGCATCGGTATCAACAAGGGGGGTGGTGGAGTTTGACTGCAGCAAGCCAGCTTTGACTCAGTGGCTAACCTGAACTACGACTGCAAGCAACTCTTTTGAGGTGGCGCACACGAGTCCACATATTCACCATTCAATACACCACTATGGATCCACTCCCATCTCCCTACGAGAAGGCCATCCATAGCACTCACACTTATCTTGCGAGTTTTAGAGTATCCACTTTCACTTGTCTATGAACTGTTATAGGCAACCCAGAAGTCCTTTACCACGGACGCGGCTATTCGAATAGTTTTATACCCTGCAAGGGTGTACTTCGTCACACATGTTAACATGTTTCCACCACTTAGCGTCTGCACACGACATGTGCTCGGCAGACTTCAAGCGAAAGCCGACGTGGGTGTAGACCACGACCTGACTAATCACACAAGTCTCTAGTCCAGGTTTATCGCCTATTCGGGTTCCATCCGCGAGGAGATCCGGCCGGAGTTTCGCTCCCAGCCCCAAATGATGTGTGCAGGGTTCCTGAGACACCAAACGGGCGCCCGGTACACCGTGCCACAGTGTATCTACCGCATCATAGCCCACCCCTAGGGACAGCGCTACGCACGGCCACCAACACATATCCTATAAACACCAGAAACTAGTTGCAACTCCTGGACAGAGGACGAGAGGGTCAGTAAGTCGAGCGGGGTCATATCTCAGGGCCCAATGTGTGGTGGTAGCTGGTTCATGGATCACAAACACAGAAGTCAGTTCGTGAGAACGGTTTCAATGAGACAACCCACCATGTACTCCTACATGGCCTCTCACCGCTACTTTACCAAATCGTGTTCACACACTTAACTCACACATAGTAGGACATGTTCACAACTTTCCAATTCATCCCTGATGAATCAGACCTGACACAACTCTAAGCAATAGCAGGCATGACAAGCAAACATGAATGAGTAGGCACATCAGGGATCAAACAACTCCTACTCATGCTAGTGGGTTTCATCTATTTACTGTGGCAATGACAGGTCATGCAAAGGAAAGGGGTTCAACTACCATAGCATGTAACAGTTGAATCGTTGTTGTCCTAATGCAGTAAAAGAGAGCAGGAGCAAGAGTGTGGGTTTGTATCGGAATGAACAAGGGGGTTTTGCTTGCCTGGCACTTCTGAAGATAGTATAGTTCTTCATCGGTGTCATCGAATTCATCGCTGGATCAACGTCTACTGAGGCGGGACAAACACCAGCAACTGAGAAAGAACACAATCAACACATGACGATATGCAAAAATATGATGCATGCTATGACATGGAAATATGAATGTGTTTTGGGATAATGCAAGCTAGAACATATTGAAATGAGTCCATTTGAACCAAAGATTCAAATGCAAACCCATTTTATGAAGTCATATTAGTGCATTAACTTGTTTCACCTAAACAGCAAGGTTAGAGTGTTCTGACATGCATGAAACTAGTACAGATGGAAAGATTGGATTTTCCTGATCATTTTTCATATATAATTTATCTTATTTGGAGTTATAGATAATTTTCTATGATTTTTAGAAGTTTGGGGCATTTTCTGGAATTTCCTGAATAAAAAATAAATCCAGAAAATAGATTATTGCGTCGGCATGACATCAGTGTGACATCAGCAGGTCAACACGCCAGGTCCAGGTCAAACCTAACTAGTGGGTCCCACTGGTCAGTCTCACAGTGATGGCTAGGCTCACAGACATGTGGGCCCGGTCAAAGGCCACGTCAGCACGGTCAATGCTGACGCGTGGGTCCACTGATTTTATTAGTTAACCTAATTATTTTGGTTATCCAGTAAACTAACAAGGCGGGTCCCACTGGTCAGTGTCTTGTGTTAAATTAACAGGGTTAGTTAGCCCCTAAACTAATGACGGCCACGCGGGCTAACCGGGGATTAGCCGCTGGCGCTAAGCAGGACACGGCGGAGGTCCTCGTCCGGCCGTTTCCGGTGACGAGAGGTCGTGCGAATGGGCTCGTTGGAGAACCCTTGCCGGCACGCGTCGGATGGTGGTGGTGGCCGGGCCTGTGGTGGCCGGAGTCATTGTCGGTGATGACTTTGGCGGCAGCCGGAGCTCGGGTGAGCTCGGGGCCTAGGCTATGATGAGCAAGGCGGCACGTGCGAGGCATCAACAGGCTCTATGCGGAGCGGGGATCAAGCGGGGCACGACGGTCGGGCCGTTGAGTGGCCGAGGGTACATCGGCGGCGAGCACAGGCGGCGGCACGTGCGGGTGGACGCGCTGCGGCAGCTACGGCTTGCGAGAGAGGGAGCGGAGAGGGGAAGCTGGGTCAGGAGCTCACGGCGGTTGCGACGAGGCGAACGGCGAGCTCGGGGAGGTTCTGGAGCGAGCAGGGCGGCGAGAGGGATCTCCGGCGTCCGACAGCGAGGATGAGGATGATGGCGTCGCTTAGGGCGTTCCGCAGGCGCGTGCTTCGTCTTGGGGCTCCGTGGCGTCGAGGCGGAGCCTCTGGACAGCACGGAGAGGCAAGGGGAAGGCGATGGGCGCGGTTGCGCTTGTCGGCGGCGACGACAGCGCTTGGTGGTTTGCGTGCGAGAGAGCCAAAGGAGGAGGGGAGCTCGAGAGAGTGAGCGGGAGGGTCCAGGGGTTTGTGGGCGTCTCCAGGCGCGGATAGGCTCGAAGGGGAGGCCACCAGCACGAAGCAGGAGGATGGAATTCTCAGGTGCGTGCGCGGGCGACACAACGTCGTCCTCCTGGCAGGAGCTAGGAGATGACTGGCAATGGGCCTGGTGGGCTGGGCCAGCGAGCTGGGCTAGCTGGGTTGCCAGGTAGGTGCCCAGGTAAGTCTCTCTCTCTTTTATTTTTATTTTCTATTTCCTGTCTGTTTGTTTTGACTTTATTAAAAATGCCAGAGCATTTTCAAAAATCATGATACTTCTTATGGCCACTGTTTGGATTATTTCCAACAGCAAATATTACAGTTCATGAATATTTGGACATTTAGAATAATATATAATATTTAAATGCCCAAATGCAAATAAGGTATGATTTAATTCAGAGCCCAAATATGTCATGGAAAAATGTGCATCACCTTTGGTACTGTTTACAGCATTTTCCATAAATGATGAACATTTTTGAAAGCCATTTGGATTTACTGAAAAATATTTTAGGTGAACCTAGTGAATTTCATTTGGTGCTAGGGTTTCAACAATCCTCATTTCAAGTTTCTTTGGAATTTAAGCATGATGGCATGATGAACAAGCAAAGTCAAGCAAGGGCTGAACTGGGGCTGTGACAGCTCACCCCACTAAACAAGAATCTCGTCCCGAGATTCAAGAGTAGGGCAAGGTGAAGGAGGGAACACAATCTAACATAATCTTCACGATCCAGGTTGCACCTCATAAGGTTGTTGATTCGTTGCATACGTTGATCTTGACATCCTCGCTTTTGAGATCTTCATCCATGCGATGACAACGGAAAGAAACCCTACTAGGATTGGTCTTCTCGAAGATCGAGCTATACAATATCACTAGCAGAATGAGATGTTGAAACATCTCGAGTTGAGACACAAAACACATCGAGAGGGATGGAAGAACAAACGAAGAGGTTTGATTTGTGGGCAACAATTCCACGCTTAGAAAGATGGTGGATGGTGTCAAGGTGGCGAGGAAATAATTGCCATGATCCCGTAACGGGGCACCTTGGGAAAGGTGACTCGTTGGATTGTTCCCTTAAGTGGCAAAATGAATTACTTTTGATCCATAGATCATTGAAAATCTTCATATCAACTTAAAGTAATTTTTAATTGATCGTTTGAAAGAGCTCGAAGAAATTGCATACTCGGACTAGGATGAATGATGTGGACTACCTTGTTGGAGACAACGCAATGGATGATTTGCTTATCATCGGAGACGGATGGGACCCATGGTAAGTACACTTTTGAAGATGATCCTGGACAACTACTACTGAGGTGCAAGTTGGGAACAAAATGCAAATGCTGGGAATGATTCTGGTAACTGGGGAAAAACTCAACAATCGAGAGTGTTTCCAATGTTTCAATGGTTATAGAATCATCGAAGAAACTAAGAGCACAAGGATCCCTAAGGAACAACTTCTATAATAAGTCGCAGGAAATCCTCATGGAAAGACGGGCAAAGATACTATAATGACAGATCTTCCGGCTAGGTGTGTCGGCCAGAACATCAACCCTGTCGGGACCTACATCATAGATCCTGGGAAAGTTCCAACCATCATGTCTGCTTGAGATTCAGATCTGGTTGGTAATAGGATATTTCAGACAGCATGTCTGGAAAAGAAAGTTTGCAACACAAACCGACGAGATGATGTTGCGAGATTCTCAGAAAATGAACTACGATAGTAAGCTCCAAAACATGAGCCGGTTTTGCTACAAACCTGTGAACACGCTGTCCCAGACAAGCATGACCACATAGTAGTCTTATAATAAAACACTACCGAGTCCAGATGGGGAACCATCATCGAAGATATCGAAGTCCTTGCGTAAGCCTAGCTCTTAAGAAGAAACTTTTTCTCCTTGAACAAATCAATCAGTGGCTTGGTGTGCTAGGGATTCATATAGAATGAAGGTTGCAAGTCTCCAGACCACGGAATATTTCGCACGTATGCATGACTGACTTGGGATGATTCCATAGAAAGCGAGACAAACTTTCCCAAATTCATGGCGGCAACTTGCTTCAAATGCATGTGAACTAGAGAAGTCACTTCTTATACCAAACATATGCTTCATGAGCTAGCATGAAGAAATGCTTTCAAAGTTTCCAACACTAGGTTAATGTTCAACATGAATCATGGATAAGATGAAAATATTGTCGATGGGCTCGACAACGGGTCATCCAGATTTCCGTGAAGATGGAATTCCATAATTATGTGAACAAGGTGATAGCATTGGTCAGACCCAAAAGATATAACGGTGTATGCTTGAGGAAACAACCACGAGTAAGACAACATTATGAACATCGTTAGTTCTCATTTGACTTAACGAGATTCAACAACCGATCCCGAGGAACAATCGATGAAAATATCATCTTTCTTCAACACACACACACACACACACACAAGGATATCCCTTTGGAATGAACTAAGCCGGACAAGCTTTCATTTTCCAACTCTCCAAGTTGTTGTTCAGCTTAACCAACTAGCTCAGGGTATCCAACACAGATTCTTGGAGAAGGGGTGGTTTACAAGAAACCAACTTGATCACGAGCTCAACATAACAGTCAGGGGGCAACCTGGTGATACTTCCGAGGAAATATTCAGAAAATCACGAACCACCATTATGTTTCTAAGCTTGGGAACAATCTTGCTTTTCAGAGCAAGACGATATGATCAAGAGAGCGAGGGACTGACACAATCCTAACTCATTGATCGAAGAGTGCACCAGGAAAAATGGACTAGGTAGCACGATCAATCTTAGGATGATGATTCAATAACCAACACGCTTAGAAAGAAATTATTGTCCATTATCTACCTAGTAACTAGTTGCTAGGAGTATTGATTTCACACATCATGGTTCACTTGCCGGCATTCCGGTTGCGACAACACGGAACCGAGGAATGAAAAATGATGGTAAGAAGTATCACTGCGTCAAGAATTCATGAGAGAGGGTGCAATTCTCATGACAATCCTGACATAAAGGGGGTAATACTCCAGGGTAGAACAGAGCAAAAGCTGGATTGGCATTTGATCTGCAGAACACAACTACTTTGACCCAATCCTGGATATGGATGAGGTACTGGAGTTTGTTTCTCCTAATCATTCTGAAATAGAATGGCTTAATGGACAATGAGAATAATAAACATCGATAACACGGATGCACAATTACTCCTGACTATCAATTGATAGATGATGGTCGGAATATAAATGTGTCACATCCCTAGCTTCTAGTGCTGCCTAGTGTTTGCATCTTGCTTGCATCATGTTTAAATTTCTGAAAGTTGTATAGGGGAAAGCTGAAAGCCTCAGAAATCATTTCAAAAAAATGATCAACATTAAAAATTGCTTCAAATAAACCCAAGAAAATGTTCCTGTTAAAGCTATAAAAATATTGGCAAGAGGTAAAATTCAAACCAATATTTTTGGAGTCATAGAAATATTTATTTTGGGCATTTGAGTTAATCCTATAATTATTTGCATTGGATTTATATAGGTGATATATTAACTATATGTCCAATAATTCTGATAATTGTTGAGGGGCTTTGGAATAAGCCATTTAGTCCCTGCAAAAATTGTCAGAAGCAGAAAAATTAGTTTGGTTCAAAAACCAAATTAAAACAAATGTCAGAAGTAGAAAACAGGAACCAAAACACAAAAAAAGGGCAAGAACCCTGAAAATGCATTCAGTGAAGCCAAAATGCCCTAAAATAGTTTTGGTAATTTTGGAAAGAGCTATACATCAAACCAAAATTCTGGAACATTTTTATGGAATAGTTTGGGACATTGAATTTAAATCATATTGTATTTGAATTTGGATCTATATTCTTAATATATAGAATATATATATTCAAATAACTTTGTAATATCTTATGTGCATCAGGAACAATCCAGTTAGCAACATAAAAATATTCAAAGGTTTATTGGCACTGTTTGAATTCTGTTTTGAATTTGAAAACAGTGGCAAAAGACAGAAAGAAACAGAAAGAAAATAGAAAAGGACAGACAGAGAGAGAGAAGCCCAGCCACTTACCTGGCCGGCCCAGCTAGCTGGCCCAGCCCACTAGTAGCTTGCCAGTCGTCTTCAACCCCCGCCGACCGAAGCAGCTGCGTTCTGGACGCGCGTGCGTCGACGCCACCTCCTGGTTCGCGCTGTCCCGCGCGCCCCCATCCCTCTTCCCTTGCCAGGGAGATGCCCAGATCCCTCTCTCCCTCTCCCCTCTCTCCTCTGGACGCCTCCCTCTCCCTAGCGCTCGTCCCCAAGAGAACCGAGCACTGCCGTCGCTGCCGCTCGTTGTTGCCACGGCCACCGGCCCTCCCTCGCCCATCCGACATGCTCCAGAGATCCGCCACGCCGTCCCCGTCAACTCCACCGAGCCACATGAGCTGGGAAGGACTGCAACTCCCTCGACGTTGCCGTCTTCTACCTCGGGCCACCGAGATCGCCGGCACCGATTCGCGCCACCCGGGTCGTCCCCAGCCCCGTTGTCCGCACCCTTCACCTCGTCGTGAGCCCTGGTCCCTTTTCCCCCTTCTCCCCTTGCCGTCCTCGTGTCACAGTGCAGTACCCCACGAGCTCCCGCGCCACCGTCCGCCATGGCCGGCAGGCCCGTGCTCCTGAGCTCTTCCCCTCACGATCGAGCATAGCAACGCGAATAGCGCGTCTCCAGGAGCTCAAAACACCCAACCGCTGCTCCTAACGTGCTCTGAGGCGTCGACTTAGTCGATGCCCGAACTCCGGCCGCTGCCTCCATGGTCGTGGCCGTCGTTTCTGGCGACCCCGCGGCCTCCCGAGCAGCCAACTAGATGCGGGCGTGTGCGGGCTATCTTCTGGTGGCCTTCGCGCGTCCACCCGCCGCCTATAGCGCAACCCCGGCGAGCTTCCGCCCTAGCTTTGGTCGCCGCTGACGGAACTCCGGCGAGAGCTGACGTGGCGCGGTCGTTAGCGCTAATCCCCCCTAATTAGCCACCTCACTTCCACTGACTGTGGGCCCTAGTGCCCACTAATCTTGTAATTAGGCTAAACACACACTTGTTTAACTCTGTGACACTGACGTGTGGACCCCACACGTCAGGTTTGACTCCAGCCAGCGCTGTTGACTTGCTGACGCAAGCATGATGTAGTAATTGACTTTCTGGATTTTAAATAAATCAGGAAATTCCAGAAAATGCCCAAAACTTCTAAAAATCATAGAAAATTATCTATAACTCCAAATAAGACAAATTATATATGAAAAATTATCAGAAAAATCCAATCTATCCATTTATGCTTGTTTCATGCATGTTAGAACACTTTAACCTTGCTGTTTAGGTGAAACAAGTTAATGCACTAATATGACTTCATAAAATGGGTTTGCATTTGAATCATTGGTTCAACTGGACTCATTTCAATATGTTCTAGCTTGCATTCCCAATACACATTCATATTGCCATGTCATAGCATACATCATATTGTTGCATATCATCATGTGTTGATTGAGTTCTTTCTTAGTTGTCGGTGTTTGTTCCCTCTTGATAGACGTGGTTCCGACGATGTGATCGATGACACCGATGAAGAACTATACTATCCTCAGAAGGGCCAGGCAAGCAAAACCCCCCTTGTTCATTCCGATATGATCCCACTCTCTCGCTCCTGCTCTCTTTTACTGCATTAGGACAACACCGTTTCAACTGTTACATGCTGCGGTAGCTGAACCCCTTTCCTCTGCATGACCTGTCATTGCCACGGTAAATAGATGAAACCCACTAGCATGAGTAGGAATTGTTTGAGCCCTAATGTGCCTACTCATTCATGCTTGTTGTCATGCCTGCTACTGCTTAGAGTTGAGTCCGGTCTGATTCATCGGGAATGAATAGGAATGTGGTGAACATGTCCTACCATTGAGAGCTAAGTGTGTGAACACGATTTGGTAAAGGTAGCGGTGAGAGGCCATGTAGGAGTACATGGTGGGTTGTGTCATTGCAGCCATCCTCGGGAACTGAGTCCTGTGTTTGTGATCCATGAACAGTTACTACCACACATTGGGTTCCGGTAACTCGGCCCCTCTCGGCTTATTAATCAACTCGATCTCTGTCCAAGAGTTGCAACTAGTTTCTGGTGTTTGTAGGTAGTGTTAGTAGTCTACCAAGTGGCACCCGGTACAGGTGGGCTTGGGACGGACTAGGCATAGTGGCACAGTGTACCAAGTGGCACCAGGATGGTGGGCTTGGGAACCCTGCACACATCGTTTGGGGCCGTGAGCGACACCCCGGTCGGATCTCCTTGCGGATGGAACTCGAATAGGCGATAAACCTGGACTAGAGACTTGTTGGTTAGTCAGGTCGTGGCCGACTCCCTCGCCCGGCTTCCGCTTGAAGGTTGCCGAGGTACATGATGTGTATAGGGCGATAAGTGGCAAGAGCGTGTGTGAAGAAGTACACCCCTGCAGGGTTATCATTATCTATTTGAATAGCCGGATTCCTCGGATATGGAAACTTGGACCCCTTGCATAGTTCATAGACAAGCGAAAGTGGATACTCTAAAATGCGCAAGATAAGTGTGAGTGCTATGGATGGCGTTCTCGCAGGGAGACGGGAGCGGATCCATAGTGGTGTATTGGTATGGTGAATTTGTGGACTCGTGTGCGCCACCTCAAAGAGTTACTTGCAGTCGTAGTTCAGGATAGCCACCGAGTTAAAGCTGGCCTGCTGCAGTTAAAGTCCACCACCCCCTTTGTTTATACCGATGCATATGTAGTTAGTTCTGATGTAAGTCTTGCTGGGTACATTTGTACTCACATTTGCTTATTTTATGTTTTGCAGAGAGACTTCAGTCCCGCTAGTAGTTCCGCTTGGACTTCGAAGTTTAGCTCGTTACCTCAGCTACGATCTTGTACCTTGGGAGGGTCTTGTAGATAGTCAGGCTTCTCAGCCTTTTTCATTTGTAGATGTCTGTACTCGGACATGTTAAGCTTCCGCATGTGCTTTGACTTGTATGCTCTGAATGTTGGGTCATCATACACATGTTTCTAATATCTCGCTCTTCGGAGCCTAATGAATAAATACTTGAGTCGTAGAGTTATGTTGTGATGCCATGTTGTATTTACACATATCGAGCATATTGTGTGTATGATTGAAATGCTTGGTATGTGTGGGATCCGGCAACCTAGTTGTTTATCCTTGGTAGCCTCTCTTATGGGGAAATGTAGTCTTGTGCTTCCATGAGCCATAGTAGTCCACTACAGCCCGGTTCACCCGAGTCCTGCTAGCCCAGCACTACTGCTCAGGACACTTGACTGGCCGGCATGTGTTTCACTTCGTTCCTGTGTCTGTCCCTTCGAGGAAATGTCACGCGGTGACATCCAGAGTCTTGCCTAGCCTGCTACAGCCCGGTTCCCGGAGTCCTGTTAGCCCAGTGCTACAGCCCAGATTCACACGCTGCTGACCGACATGGTCGATGTGATACATGTATGCCTGTCCCCATAGGTTGGTGCCACTTTGGGTTCACGACTAGCCATGTCGTCCCGGGTTCTCTGTCATATGGATGCTAGCGACACTATCATATATGTGAGCCAAAATACGCAAACGGTCCCGGGCCATAGTAAGGCGACACCCGTGGGAATACCATGCGTGAGGCCGCAAAGCGATATGAGGTGTTACATGCTAGATCGATGTGACTTGGAATCGGGGTCCTGACAAAATGAAGAGGGACAACTCAAGAGGACATATATCTTTCGGAGTTGTGGATGCAAAGATTAATATGTCGAACCAAGTTCAATAGGTTTCTTCCAGATAACCCATGCAGAAAGGTAGAACTGGCAGAATCACAATTATGAACGGAGAACTCCTCAAGAGTACTCTGATTGTGATATTTTGGTTCAAAGAACTTCTGCCTTAACGGTTCATGGTATTGGAAGAAGGATATACCACGGACCTTGAGGACTATCGCAGGGTTACTAATATCTTGAGGGACTAGCAAATACTAACAACATGAAATAGGTGAACCTCGGGTTCAAAACCCAGGAGTAGAATGCCTACTACTAAGTGGCATCACGGGATGCTTTCAAGAATGGTGGCCAGAATCATCACACCGGGAACACAAAGCATTGCTAGATTACTAGGTGACTCCCTAAAACACCTAGGGACATAATAATAGCTCCAACATATATGTCGAGGCAATAGAGTACCTCAACTCAAAGATTAGTGTGGTTGAACTGGCCCAAAGGAACATCAGGAACAGAAAGAAGCGATTTGCAATGGATCAGACTATTTAGAAACCTGGGATGACTCGGACAGCATAACGGCTGTAAATGCTCAAAATGATTTGAGACATCCTGCAAAATGGTGGCATAACCACTTAACATCACAATATCAAAGTTCTGAGATGAACTGCCAACACCCAGAAGTAGTAGGAACCGAACTCGGGCTTAAACTCAACAATCCTAGGCAACTACAGTTTAGTAACACGTCATCCTAATAGATAGATGAGAAGGCCTAGTTCTTAATCCTCGTAGAAAAGAAGAGTTGACTCAGATCAGAAGGACATAAGGTAAAGGAGTAAAAAGAGCCTTACGTTCCATCCCACAATCAATTCCCTTACATAACTAAAGCATTTCTAGACTCAACTTTGACCAGTTTGGCTTGGTAATCCTACAGGCAGTCAGGCTCTGATATCAACGCTGTCAGGACCCTGATTCCAAGTCACATTGATCTAGCCGGTAACACCTCATATCACATTGCGGCCTCACGCACGGTATCCCCACAGGTGTCGCCTTACCAAGACCTGGGACCGTTTATGCCTTTTGGCTCACGTATATGATAGTGTCGCTAGCATCGATATGACAGAGAACCCGGGCCGACATGGCTAGTCGTGAACCCAAAGCGGCACTAACCTATGGGAACAGGCATACATGAATCACATCGAGCATGTTGGTCAGCAGCGTGTGAATCTGGGCTATAGCACTGGGCTAACAGGACTCCGGGAACCCGGGCTGTAGCAGGCTAGGCAGGACTTCGGATGTCACCGCGTGACATTTCCCCGAAGGGACAGACACGAGAACAAAGTGAAACACATGCCGGCCAGTCAAGTGTCCTGACCAGTAGTGCTGGGCTAACAGGACTCCGATGAACCGGGTTGTAGCGGACTACTATGGCTCATGGAAGCACTAGACTACATTTCCCCATAAGAGAGGCTGCCAAGGATAAACAACTAGATTGTCGGATCCCACACATACCAAGCATTTCAATCATACACACAATATGCTCGATATGTGTAAATATGACATGGCATCACAACATAACTCTACAACTCAAGTATTTATTCATTAGGCTCCGAGGAGCCAAGTATTACAAACATGGGTCTCATGACCCAACACTCATAGCATACAAATCAAGGCACAAGCGGAAGCTTAACATGTCTGAGTACAGACATCTACAAATAAAAAGGCTAAGAAGCCTGACTATCTACCAGATCCTGGCGAGGGCACAAGATCGTAGCTGAGGTATCAAGCTAAACATCGAAGTCCACGCGGAACTACTAGCGAGACTGAAGTCTCTCTGCAAAACATAAAATAAGCAAACGTGAGTACAAAGGTACTCAGCAAGACTTACATCAGAACTAGCTACATATGCATCGGTATCAACAAGGGGGGGTGGAGTTTGACTGCAGCAAGCCAACTTTGACTCAGTGGCTAACCTGAACTACGAATGCAAGCAACTCTTTTGAGGTGGCGCACACGAGTCCACATATTCACCATTCAATACACCACTATGGATCCGCTCCCGTCTCCCTACGAGAAGGCCATCCATAGCACTCACACTTATCATGCGATTTTTAGAGTATCCACTTTCACTTGTCTATGAACTGTTATAGGCAACCCAGAAGTCCTTTACCGCGGACGTGGCTATTCGAATAGTTTTATACCCTGCAAGGGTGTACTTCGTCACACATGTTTCCACCACTTAGCGTCTGCACATGACATGTGCTCGGCAGACTTCAAGAGAAAGTCGACGCGGGTGTAGACCATGACTTGACTAACCGCACAAGTCTTTAGTCCAGGTTTATCGCCTATTCGGGTTCCATCCGCGAGGAGATCCAGCCAGAGTTTCGCTCACAGCCCCAAACGATGTGGGCAGGGTTCCCGAGACACCAAACGGGCACCCGGTACACCGTGCCATAGTGTATCTACCGCATCATAGCCCACCCCTAGGGACAGCGCCACGCACGACCGCAACACATATCCTATAAACACCAGAAACTAGTTGCAACTCCTGGACAGAGGACGAGAGGGTCAGTAAGTCGAGCGGGGTCATATCTCAGGGCCCAATGTGTGGTAGTAGCTGTTTCATGGATCACAAACACAGAACTCAGTTCCTGAGAACGGTTCAATGAGACAACCCACCATGTACTCCTACATGGCCTCTCACCGCTACCTTTACCAAATCGTGTTCACACACTTAGCTCACACAATAGGACATGTTCACAACTTTCCAATTCATCCCTGATGAATAGACCTGACACAACTCTAAGCAATAGCAGGCATGACAAGCAAACATGAATGAGTAGGCACATCCGGGGTCAAACAACTCCTACTCATGCTAGTGGGTTTCATCTATTTACTATGGCAACGACAGGTCATGCAAAGGAAAGGGGTTCAACTACCGTGGCATGTAACAGTTGAATCGTTGTTGTCCTAATGCGGTAAAAGAGAGCAGGAGCAAGAGTGTGGGTTTGTATCGAAATGAACAAGGGGGTTTTGCTTGCCTAGCACTTCTGAAGATAGTATAGTTCTTCATCGGTGTCATCGAATTCATCGCTGGATCAACGTCTATTGAGCAGGGACAAACACAGGCAACTGAGAAAGAACACAATCAACACATGACGATATGCAACAATATGATGCATGCTATGACATGGCAATATGAATGTGTTTTCGGCTAATGCAAGCTATAACATACTGAAATGAGTCCATTTGAACCAAAGATTCAAATGCAAACCCATTTTATGAAGTTATATTAGTGCATTAACTTGTTTCACCTAAACAGCAAGGTTAAAGTGTTCTAACATGCATGAAACTAGTACAGATGGAAATATTGGATTTTTCTGATCATTTTTCATATATAATTTATCTTATTTGGAGTTATAGATAATTTTCTGTGATTTTTAGGAGTTTTGGGCATTTTCTGGAATTTCTTGAATAAAAAATAAATCCAGAAAATAGATTATTGCGTCGGCATGACATCAGTGTGACATCAGCAGGTCAACACGCCAGGTCCAGATCAAACCTGACCAGTGGGTCCCACTGGTCAGTCTCACAGTGATGGCTAGGCTCACAGACATGTGGGCCCGGTCAAAGGCCACGTCAGCACGGTAAATGTTGACGCGTGGGTCCACTGATTTTATTAGTTAACCTAATTATTTTGGTTATCCAGTAAACTAACAAGGCGGGTCCCACTGGTCAGTGTCTTGTGTTAAATTAATAGGGTTAGTTAGCCCCTAAACTAATGACGGCCACGTCGGCTAACCGGTGATTAGACGCCGGCGCTAAGCAGGACACGGCGGAGGTCCTCGTCCGGCTGTTTCCGGCGACGAGAGGTCGTGCGGATGGGCTCATTGGAGAGCCCTTGCCGGCACGCGTCGGATGGTGGTGGTGGCCGGGCCTGTGGTGGCCAGAGTCATCGCCGGCGACGACTTTGGCAGCAGCCGAAGCTCGGGTGAGCTCGGGGCCGAGGCTATGGCGAGTGAGGCGGCGCGTGCGAGGCATCAACAGGCTCTACGCGGAGCGGGGATCAAGTGGGGCACGACGGCCGGGGCGTTGAGTGGCCAAGGGCACGTCGGCGGCGAGCACAGGCGGCGGCGCGTGTGGGTGGACGCGGTGCGGTAGCTACGGCTTGCGAGAGAGGGGGCGGAGAGGGGAAGCTGGGTCAGGAGCTCACGGCGGTTGCGACGAGGCGAACGGTGAGCTCGGGGAGGTTCTGGAGCGAGCGGGGCGGCGAGAGGGATCTCCGGCGTCCGACAGCGGGGATGAGGATGATGGCGTCGCTTAGGGCGTTCCGCGGGCGCGTGCTTCGTCTTGGGGCTCCGTGGCGTCGAGGCGGAGCCTCTGGACAGCACGGAGAGGCAAGGGGAAGGCGATGGCCGCGGTTGCGCTCGTCGGCGGCGACGACAGCGCTCGGTGGTTTGCGTGCGAGAGAGCCAGAGGAGGAGGGGAGCTCGAGAGAGTGAGCGGGAGGGTCCAGGGGTTCGCGGGCGTCTCCAGGGGTGGATAGGCTCGAAGGGGAGGCCGCCAGCACGAAGCAGGATGTGGAATCCTCAGGTGCGTGCGTAGGCGACACGGCGTCGTCCTCCTGGCAGGAGCTAGGAGATGACTGGCAACGGGCCTGGTGGGCTGGGCCAGCGAGCTGGGCTAGCTAGGCTGCCAGGTAAGTGCCCAGGTAAGTCTCTCTCTCTTTTATTTTTGTTTTCTATTTACTGTCTGTTTATTTTGACTTTATTAGAAATGCCAGAGCATTTTCAAAAATCATGATACTTCTTATGGCCACTGTTTGGATTATTTCGAACAGCAAACGTTTCAGTTCATGAATATTTGGACATTTAGTATATAATATTTAAATTCCCAAATGCAAATAAGGTATGATTTAATTCAGAGCCCAAATATATCATGGAAAAATGTGCATCACCTCTGGTACTGTTTACAGCATTTTGCATAAATGATGAACATTTTTGAAAGCCATTTGGATTTACTAAAAATATTTTAGGTGAACCTAGTGAATTTCATTTGGTGCTAGGGTTTCAACAATCCCCATTTCAAGTTTCTTTGGAATTTAAACATGATGGCATGATGAACAAGCAAAGTCAGGTAAGGGCTGAACTGGGGCTGTGACAGTGTTCTTCTAGTTACCATGATAATAAAGATGAAGATCTAAAAGTTATTGATGTGTCCCCTATTAAATCTTTGTTTTGCAATATGAATCTTGATAATGATGGGACTGAATATGATCCACCTTTACCTAGAAGGCATTCCAAAAATTCGGAGTTTTTAGATCTTGATGCTAAAATTGATAATAGTGGGATTGAAGAGATCAAAACTCTAGATGTTCGTGAACCCACTATCTTGGATTTCAAGGAATTTAATTATGATAATTTCACTTTGATAGATTGTATTTCCTTATTGCAATCCGTGCTAAATTCTCCTCATGCTTATAGTCAAAATAAAGCTTTTACCAAACATATCATTGATGCTTTGATGCAATCTTATGAAGAAAAACTTGAGTTGGAAGTTTCTATCCCTAGAAAACTTTATGATGAGTGGGTACCAACTATTAAAATTAAAATTAAAGATCATAAATGCTATGCTTTGTGTGATTTGGGTGCTAGTGTTTCCACGATTCCAAAGACTTTGTGTGATTTGTTAGGTTTCCGTGATTTTGACGATTGCTCTCTAAACTTGCACCTTGCGGATTCCACTATTAAGAAACCTATGGGAAGAATTAATGCTGTTCTTATTTTTGCAAATAGGAATTATGTGCCCGTAGATTTTATCGTTCTTGATATAGATTGCAATCCTTCATGTGCTATTATTCTTGGTAGACCTTTCCTTAGAACGATTGGTGCAATTATTGATATGAAGGAAGGAAATATTAGATTCCAATTTCCATTAAGGAAAGGCATGGAACACTTTCTTAGAAAGAAAATTAAATTACCTTATGAATCTATTATGAGAGTCACTTATGGATTGCCTACCAGAGATGGCAATACCTAGATCTGTCCTTGCTTTTTATGCCTAGCTAGGGGCTTTAAACGATAGCGCTTGTTGGGAGGCAACCCAATTTTATTTTTATGCCTTGATTTTTGATCCTGTTTAGTAATAAATAATTTATCTAGCCTATTTTTTGGTTGTGTTTTTTCTGTTTAATTAGTGTTTGTGCCAAGTAGAACCGTTGGGAAGACTTGGGGAAAGTCTTGTTAATCTTGATGTAAAAAACAGAAACTTTAGCGCTCATGAGAACTGCTGCCATTTTTATTTGGAAAGTGATATTTAGTTAATTATTTTTTCATATTATTAATAGATAAATTCCTCACGTCCAGAAATTTATTTTATAATTTTTGGGGTTCCAGATCTTGCGCTAGATACAGATTACTACAGACTGTTCTGTTTTTGACAGATTCTGTTTTTCGTGTGTTGTTTGCTTATTTTGATGAATCTATGGCTAGTAAAATAGTTTATAAACCATAGAGAAGTTGTAATACAGTAGGTTTAACAACAATATAAATAAAGAATGAGTTCATTACAGTACCTTGAAGTGGTCTTTTGTTTTCTTTCGCTAACGGAGCCCACGAGATTTTATACTTTAAGTTTTGTGTTGTGAAGTTTTCAAGTTTTGGGTAAATATTTGATGGATTATGGAACAAGGATTGGCAAGAGCCTAAGCTTGGGGATGCCCATGGCACCCCAAGGTAAAATACAAGGACAACCAAAAGCCTAAGCTTGGAGATGCCCCGGAAGGCATCCCCTGTTTCGTCTTCGTCTATCGGTAACTTTACTCAGAGCTATATTTTTATTCACCACATGATATGTGTTTTGCTTGGAGCGTCTTGTATGATTTGAGTCTTTATTTTTTATTTTACCACAATCATATTTGCTGTAAACACCTTTTGAGAGAGACACACATGATTTGGAAATTATTAGAATACTCTATGTGCTTCACTTATATCTTTTGAGTTATATAGTTTTGCTCTAGTACTTCACTTATATCTTTTAGAGCATGGTGGTGGATTTGTTTTATAGAAACTATTGATCTCTCATGCTTCACTTAGATTATTTTGAGAGTCTTAAATAGCATGGTAATTTGCTTAAATAATCCTAATGTGCTAGGTATACAAGATTAATTCTCTTATGAGTGTGTTGAATACTATGAGAAGTTTGATACTTGATAATTGTTTTGAGATATGGAGATGGTGATATTAGAGTCATGCTAGTTGAGTAGTTGTGAATTTGAGAAATACTTGTGTTGAAGTTTGTGATTCCCGTAGCATGCACGTTTGGTGAACCGTTATGTGATGAAGTCGGAGCATGATGTATTTATTGATTGTCTTCCTTATGAGTGGCGGTCGGGGACGAGCGATGTTATTTTCCTACCAATCTATCCCCCTAGGAGCATGCGTGTAATACTTTGCTTTGATAACTTGTAAATTTTTGCAATAATTATATGAGTTCTTTATGACTAATGTTGAGTCCATGGATCATACGCACTCTCACCCTCTCACCATTGCTAGCCTCTCTAATACCGCGCACCTTTCGCCGGTATCATACACCCACCATATACCTTCCTCAAAACAGCCACCATACCTACCTATCATGGAATTTCCATAGCCATTCCGAGATATATTGCCATGCAACTTTCCACCGTTCCATTTATTATGACACGCTCCATCATTGTCATATTGCTTTGCATGATCATGTAGTTGACATTGTATTTGTGGCAAAGCCACCGTTCATAATTCTTTCATACATGTCACTCATGAGTCATTGCATATCCTGGTACACCGCTGGAGGCATTCCCACAGAGTCATATCTTGTTCTAAGTATCAAGTTGTAATTCTTGAGTTGTAAGAAAATAAAAGTGTGATGATCATTATTATTAGAGCATTGTCCCAAGTGAGGAAAGGATGATGGAGACTATGATTCCCCCACAAGTCGGGATGAGACTCCGGACGAAAAAAAGAGGCCATAAAAAAGAAGAGAAAAGGCCCAAGTAAAAATGAGAGAAAAAGAGAGAAGGGACAATGCTACTATCCTTTTACCACACTTGTGCTTCAAAGTAGCACCATGATCTTCATAGTAGAGAGTCTCCTATGTTATCACCTTCATATACTAGTGGGAATTTTTCATTATAGAACTTGGCTTGTATATTCCAATGATGGGCTTCCTCAAAATGCCCTAGGTCTTCGTGAGCAAGCAAGTTGGATGCACACCCACTTAGTTTCTTTTTGAGCTTTCATATACTTATAGCTCTAGTGCATCCGTTGCATGGCAATAACTACTCACTCACATTGATATCTATTGATGGGCATCTGCATAGCCCGTTGATACGCCTAGTTGATGTGAGACTATCTTCTCCCTTTTTGTCTTCTCCACAACCACCATTCTATTCCACCTAAAGTGCTATGTCCATGGCTCACGCTCATGTATTGTGTGAAGATTGAAAAAGTTTTGAGAATGTCAAAAGTATGAAACAATTGCTTGGCTTGTCATCGGGGTTGTGCATGATTTAAATACTTTGTGTGGCGAAGATAGAGCATAGCCAGACTATATGATTTTGTAGGGATAACTTTCTTTGGCCATGTTATTTTGAGAAGACATAATTGCTTAGTTAGTATGCTTCAAGTATTATTATTTCTATGTCAATATTGAACTTTTGTCTTCAATCTTTCGGATCTGAATATTCATACCACAATTAAGAAGAATTACATTGAAATTATGCCAAGTAGAATTCCACATCAAAAATTCTGTTTTTATCATTTACCTACTCGAGGACGAGCAGGAATTAAGCTTGGGGATGCTTGATACATCTCCAACGTATCTATAATTTTTATTGCTCCATGCTATATTATCTATTGTTTTGGACATTATTGGGCTTTATTATACACTTTTATATTATTTTTGGGACTAACCTACTAACCGGAGGCCCAACCCAGAATTGTTGTTTTTGTGCCTATTTTAGGGTTTCGAAGAAAAGGAATATCAAACGGAGTCCAAACGGAATGAAACCTTCGGGAACGTGATTTTTGGAACGAACAAGACCCAGGAGCCTTGGACCCTACGT
>NC_041388.1:362843958-362901929 GCF_002162155.2 Triticum dicoccoides
AGGCGCGCCCTCCACCCTCGTGGTCCCCATGTTGCTCCACCGACGTGCTTCTTCCTCCTATATATACCTACGTACCCCCAAACGATCTGATACGAAGCCAAAACCCTAATTCCACAGTCGTAACTTTCTGTATCCACGAGATCCCATCTTGGGGCCTGTTCCAGAGCACCGCCGGAGGGGGCATCGATCACAGTTTGGTTTGGCCTACTAGATTGATATTTCTTGCAACGGGAGAAGTGCTTAGCTTTGGGTTCAATCTTGCGGTGTCCTTTCCCAGTGACAGTAGGGGCAGCAATGCACGTATTGTATTGTTGCCATCGAGGATAACAAGATGGGGGTTTTATCATATTGCATGAATTTATCCCTCTACATCATGTCATCTTGCTTAAAGCGTTACTCTGTTCTCTTGAACTTAATACTCTATATGCATGCTGGATAGCAGTCGATGTGTGGAGTAATAGTAGTAGATGCAGGCAGGAGTCGGTCTACTTGTCTTGGACGTGATGCCTATATACATGATCATACCTAGATATTCTCATAACTATGCTCAATTCTGTCAATTGCTCAACAGTAATTTGTTCACCCACCGTAAAATATTTATGCTCTTGAGAGAAGCCACTAGTGAAACCTATGGCCCTGGGTCTATCTTCGTCATATTAAATCTTCCAATACTTAGTTATTTTCATTGCTTTTATTTTACTTTGCATCTTTATCATAAAAATACCAAAAATATTATCTTATCATATCTATCAGATCTCACTCTCGTAAGTGACCGTGTAGGGATTGACAACCCCTTATCGCGTTGGTTGCGAGGATTTATTTGTTTTGTGTAGGTGTGAGGGACTCGCGCGTAGCCTCCTACTGGATTGATACCTTGGTTCTCAAAACTGAGGGAAATACTTACGCTACTTTGTTGCACCACCCTGTCCTCTTCAAGGGAAAAACAATGCAAGTGCTCAAGAGGTAGCAGTCCCCGGACCCTAGGCCACCGAAGTATCACCTTCGGGTAATGTCTTCATCATCCATCGCACCACCTGTTGGTCGGGGGAGACCCTCCGCGACGACACCTCGAAGTCGTCCGCCCTATTAGGCGGAGAGGCTGGTGGGGCGTCTCGCTTTCCATCATTTCTGGGAGAAGGTCCCCCGAGGAAGAAGACTGTTGAGGAAGATAGCGCGCCAGACTGCAAAAAACATATATATTCTAAGCATTACAAGAAAAGAACGGGACATGTTTAAAACATCCTTGTTCACTTACAATTTGGCCTGATGCTTGTCCTCGTCGTAAGACTACGCGTCGACGTCCTCCAAGCCCGAACCACCTGGCAGGGGCATCTTGCCTCGCTTGGGAGCCTTTTTCGCCCAATCTTCGGAGGCGGCCCTTTTCTTTCCATGGGGGGAGGAGACGTTGGCTCCCCCTTCACTTTTGTCTTTGGACGAGGGAATTTTGATTCCTCCGGACACAATGTCCGATAAACCTTTGGGATAGGGCCATCTTTGGTCCTCCCGCTCTCCGCCTTACCCTCTTTTATAGGCATCTGGCAGGGTGCTAGGGCCAGCACATCCTTGTTAGAATAGGATTCGCTTGGCCTTCGGGCAGGGGGGTCGAACACATAATTAGTTCCGCTTTCTTTATCCAGCCCTGGAAGAAGATAGTTTGCTCAGTACCATAATACGATATGCGTAACTACAAAGTGTTCGGAAGACAAGTGCTTACCGGGGTATCCGGACGGTTGCCGTCAAGGCCAGCGTCCTTAGTTGTGTCCGACCAATGTTTTCGCTTCCCAAAAAACAACTTCCACATCCCTTCGTGCATAGTACTGAAGAAGTGTTGGAGGGTTCGTGGTCCTTCCGGATTAAGCTCCCACATGCGGCGAGGCTTGCGCTGGCATGGCAGGATTCGGCGAACTAGCATCACTTGAATCATGTTGACGAGATCGATGTCCCTCTCAAGGAGAGTTCGGATGCGGCTCTGTAGAGTCTGTACTTCATCAACTGATCCCCAGTCCAGCCCCTTGTTAATCCATGATGCAAGTTGCAGCGGAGGGCAGGGACGGAACGCAGGTATTGCGGCCCACTTGGTGCTACGGGGTTCCATGACATAAAACCACTCTTGCTGCCATTTTTGGGAGGTTTTAGTGAAAGAGCCTTTTGGCCAGAGATTGTTGGTAAGCTTGCTCACTACAGCACCACCGCACTCCGCCTGTTCCCCGTCAAATACCTTCAGCTTCACACTAAAGGTCTTGAGCCATAAGCCGAAGTGTGGGGGGATTCGAAGGAAGGCCTCGCATGTAATGATAAATGCCGATACATGGAGGAAAGAGTCCGGAGTTAGATCGTGAAAATCTAGTCTGTAATAAAACATTAGCCCCCGGACGAAGGGGTGACGAGCGAACCCTAGCCCTCGGAGGAAGTGGGAGATAAATACGACCCTCTCGCCAGATCTGGGGGTCGGAATAACCTGTCCTTGAGCAGGAAGCCTGTGGTGGATCTCTGTCGGGGATATACCCCGCGGCGTAACCCGGCCGGAAGTATAACCCAGCCGGACTTGGCGATTCACCGGCGACCCGCACTGACCAGACGGTTTACAAGCAACCTGACTGAACATTATGATTCACTGGTAACGCGGCGGGCGGGACAGACGGATGACAAGGCCCAAGGCCCAGAAGGCCAGTTCATGTTATGTTGAGCCGGTTTAAGAGGAAAGGTGTGAGGAATATTTGTCTTACAAGGAGTTAAGACCTGGACTTGTATCCGGTTTGTATTAGAGATAGACTAGTCCTAATCCAACTAAGACTAGTCATGTAAACCGCCCCTTCAACATATATAAGGAGGGGCAGGGATCCCCAAAGGGGGAGACGGAAGAAGAAACAATTTCTAGGGATAGACACAAAGATCCGGTTTACCGGCAACTCTCTCGTGATCATAGTGAGACCTAGCCTCAAACAGCAGGTAGGGCTATTACCAGATGATGTTTCCCGGGGCCCGAAGCTGTCTAAATCCTTGTCTTGTGTTGCATCTCTCGATTCCGCTCAACCCCTCTCAAGCTACTACAAAGATGCGTTGGCCTCACGACTAAGTCCTCACAGTAGGACATCTGCCGTGACAATTCCACGACAGTTGACGCCCACCATGGGGTTCGCGCACGATGGTGTTGAGTTCTTGGAGGGCGCTATCCCAGGGATCGAGAATCTCCGTCTAACTTATTGAAGAAGTTTCGGCCGGTTCGTCGGAGAGTTCCATCTGGCTCGCCGAAAAAGTTCCATCAGGCTCATCGAAAAGTTCCGCCAGCTCGTCGGAAGGTTCTAGCTGGATTATTGAAAAGTTCCGAGCACTTCGACATAAGGTTCCATCTGAATCACCAAAAGGTTCCGATCGCCTCGACGAAAAGTTCTGTCCGAATCGCCAATGGGTTCAAGCCGAATCGCTAAAAGGTTCCGTCCGAGTCGATAAAGAGTTCTGACCTAGATTATGAAAAAAGTTTCGGCCGGATTATCAAGAGGTTCCGGTTCAAAAGTTCCGGATTATCAAAAGTTCCGGACGGATTATCAAGATGTTCCGGTTCAAAAGTTTCGGATTATCAAAAGTTCCGGACGGATTATCATGAGGTTCCGGTTCAAAAGTTCCGAACGGATTATCAAGAGGTTCCGGCTCAAAAAGTTCCGGCCGGGTTATGTGGAGACCTCAAGCACTAGAAGACACAGAACCAATCAACTCTTCTGTCAAAAACAAAAGCAACACTATGCATTATCCAGCGTCAGTATCCGGCAAAAAATACTAGGTGTTATTTTTCCTATGTATTTTATCAGTACATGTTAATTCATCCAACAACAATTACTCTAGTCTGTAATGTTTTTACGCAGGGCAACTATTAAAAAAAGGGTGGGGGTATACCACGGATGCATGTTCGGTTGTGCCGCAAGGCTTCACGGACAAGCGTGTCATGGTCCGGTTTACATCAACGTGCCGGCCGACTCGCCCATCAACGCCGCATTACAGCGCCACAGACGACTCGCCCGCCCGCCCTCGCGACCGGTTCACGCGTCCGCATCGGCTTACAATGAGGAGGACAATTTGCTCATCCGCACTGGCTTATAAATGCCGCGGTCGATTCATCTGTCTGCTCCCGCGGCCGATTCACCCGTGAGGGATTTCAGTTTCACCTAGTGATCATCATATTCATGGCGGATTATTTTTCGGCCTAAACACATCAGGTGATGTCCATCTAAAATATATTTTATTAGCACATATTATTTTTGTCAAAGATCAGTTTATCTTTGCCTTGGTCTGCAATATTGTTATGCAGGACAATTATTCACTGCAAAAGCTATGGTTGTGTCATGGATGTATAACTCGCGCCACCACTATAATGCGCTAGTATTTTACCATGCCATCAAGATTGATGAATATATGTGCAAGCCGCCGTTCTGCAGACCGGTTTACATCAATATGATGTGGCTAGCTCGCCCATCCATGCCGGTTTACAACGCTGCGGCTGATTCATGTGTCTGTGCTGCCTCTAAAGCCACGGTCGTCTTTGTCGTCCATCTCCCGAGGCTTGGTCTACATCAACACATCGGGCCACATCTATTTACATGAGCTGTTTATTGAGTATAAAGCCAATCACTACTCGGGTAGCCCTGTTTTCTTTCAAATTGGAGGCAAATTATCATCAACCACCGTTTGCACTGGATGGCTCAATGAGCAGGCGCACAAGTCGCTGCCACTGCAGTTTGGTTAACTTCAAATAGCCAGTTGGAAGGAACCACTGGCCGAGTTGCTGACACAGCTCATACGGGATCATTTATAACCCGCCGCAGTCACCTCAACCTTCTGTGGATTCACATCGTGCTATCAACACCAATGATATACAACTTATGCCGGTTTATATCATGGTCAAATATGGAGAATCTCAAGCCAACTCCTCGAGTCACCTTGAGACTCGGGGGCTACGATGACATGACTCAGCAAATCTTGCCAGTTTCAGCAAATTTAAGAACCCCAGGACGATGGAGGGAAAGATAACCCGGTCCCGGAGGCTACTGTTATATTGATGAAAATTTAAAGGTTGTCAGAAAATTTCCGGCTTAGAAATTATATAACAGCTACAAAATCCCGGCTCAATGAAGAAGTTCTAGGTCATCAGAAAGGATTTCGGTTTAAAATCTGGTTCAAGGGAAATCTGTTCTCCCACAAAGCTCTGAAGCTCTCAAATCCGGTTTAAAAATGTCAAGTTCAAAAAGGAATTAACTTATCGCAAGTTCGAGTTTAAAGGCCATCCGAAAATTTCCGACTGAAAATGAAGATTCCGGCTCAAAATCCGGCTCAAGGGAAACATGTTTCCCATAAAGCTTTGAAGCTCTTAATATCCGGTTTAACATCCGGTTCAAGAAGAAATATCTCTTGCGAAGTTCGAGTTCTCAGAAAAGTTAAAGGTCGCCGAAGAGGACCTGTTGCCATGATGCACGGTTCAAACATGGGTTATCCTGCCTTATTGGCTTATCATATTATTGATCACATGGGGGCTTCTGTTTATAAAGCGGAGTTCTGATTACATATTGATCCGGCTATCAAGCCAATATTATCATAAGAGCACAGCTCTGGTTACTTCGGTAATCCGGCTATCAAGCCAATATTATCACAAGGGGCCAAAGAGAGTTTGTTGCACAACACAGCTCAAACATGGGTATCCCTTGAGCATAGCTCACAATATCACTTGGGGGCTATGTTTGAACCATAGTCACACCTCTTGATAGGCTTAAGGCCACCAGGGAAATCATTTGGGGGCTCTGGTCGTATCCGAACCATAGTCACACCTCTTGATAGGCATAAGGGCGCTAGGGAAATCACTTGGGGGCTTGGTCGTATCTGAACCATAGCTACACCTCTTGATAGGCATAAGGCCACCAGGGAAATCACTTGGGGGCTATGGGTTTGAACCATAGTTACACCTCTTGATAGGCATAAGGGCAGGGAAATCACTTGGGGGCTTGGTCGTATTCAAACCATAGCCACACCTTTTGATCGGCGCAATGCCACAATTATGACTACATGGGGGCTCTAGTCGTATCCGAACCATAGCTTAAACCCTCTTGATCATACATATACATCATCATATATTGCATCATACATTGCATCATCATTACATCATTATAGCATGTATCATATGTGCATGGATATACTGGTGTTCATTAACCTGGCTTGACTTTCAACGGCAAGTTGTTTGTACACTTATAATCCGTCGCTTATTAACCCGGTCTGGTTTTGACTATAAGTTGCCAGTGTTATATATGGATAATCCAGTGTTTATCACAACTCGGTATGGTTTTATTATAAACCGGCACAATATGGAAGGAGTTATCAGTACTCATGATTAGGGTTATCGCCCTTACTACAAAAGTTGGTCAACCAGCGATGTGATTCAATGTCACATGTATCATTTATTTTCATATTTGATTACCTTTTTACAGCCTTGGTTATAAACCCGAGTTATATGTTGGGCATTATGACCCGTCCGGCAGTAAACCGCCAGGACACATTAAATTTGTTGTATGCAGAAATAGGTTGAATAAAGCATGATTATAAATCACCGGCGTTTATTAACCCGGCCTGGCTTTCGACTATAAGTCGCCAGTATGATGATAAATTATCCAGTGTTTATTAACCCGGACTGGCTTGGAATTATAAGTCGCCAGTATATACTTGGATTGCGCCATTGGAATCATGCGCTTATAAATCATTGGATTATATTATTCAAATCTTCAAATAGCTAACATGGCTGGATTTTATTATGGTTATCAATGACCAGTATTATGATCAAGGTTTTCAAAGTCGCTTTAGCACAATGGCTATCATATTATCAATGGATACGATTTATTCTACAATGGAGGGAATAGTCCCGAGTCGCTGCAGGCTTAGGACCCGGCACTTGGGGGCTACATTATTCAAATGGAGATTATATCAAATATGCAAGTCTCATGTTGCTGCAAGCATGCACCATGACACTTGGGGGCTAATGCAAAGCCATTTTTATTGGCCTTATTGAAGACCCGACTCATCACATCATAATGAGCCGGCCCTTGGGGGCTACCAATTGCTCCTATCAATGATTCAAGGTACAAAAGTCTTAATCTGTTATATTCAAAGGTCCAATGTTCAGTTGGTAAAACACAAAGCTCTTAACCTTGTGGACGTGGGTTCAAGCCCCATGGTGGAGTTACATCATATGATGTTATTTTCAATGAAGCGTGATTATATTTATAAAGTCCCTACTCATTATTGCATAATGACCCGGCCCTTGGGGGCTACACTGGTTGAAGTTTTTTGAGCATCAAGCAATTACAAGTCCCAGGTTGCTACAAGCATGACAACCCGGCACTTGGGGGCTACATATGTGGAATATTCAGTTGTGACTAGTGACTGAGATGAACAATCTGGAGTTCTTCAGGGTTGCAACATTTATATTGAAACAAGTCTTAAGCTATCACTATGTTCTCCTCTTAAGACTTGGGGGCTACAGGTAATATGCATATAAAGGAGGAACATCTTCAAATTCTCAGTTTTGGGCAAATCAGGAAGATTAATTGTGTGACCCGGCGTTGTCAACAATCATAACCCGGTGTCTATAAACGGTCATGACCTAGGATCATCAGTTTTTATAACCCGGCAATTTTGGCAATGATAAACCGGCAAGTTCTACATTTTCAAACCGGCTGAATATCAGTTGAATATTTGAAGACCAATATTTTTATTAAATCAGAGCATTGAAGGCCGACTCAAATGGATTATTTATTTATAATATTTATTCTACAAGCAAATTGATTATGAAGCTGGTCTATTGACTCGAATTTTCTAGAAAGAGGAAATGACAAGGACTTAAGGATGATCAGGTGCCGGTTTACAAGAATTCTTAACCCGGAGCACAACCTGTCAAATTTGTTCTTGTGTTTATTTTGTAGCATAAGTTTACCATGGATAAATCCAAGCTAAACTTGGGGGCTAATGTCGGGGATATACCCCGCGGCATAACCCAGCCGGAAGTATAACCTGGCCGGACTTGGCGATTCACCGGCGACCCGCAGTGACCAGACGGTTTACAAGCAACCTGACTGAACATTATGATTCACTGGTAACGCGGCGGGCGGGACAGACGGATGATAAGGCCCAAGGCCCAGAAGGCCGGTTCATGTTATGGTGGGCCGGTTTAAGAGGAAAGGCGTGAGGAATATTTTTCTTACAAGGAGTTAAGACCTGGACTTGTATCTGGTTTGTATTAGAGATAGACTAGTCCTAATCCAACTAAGACTAGTCATGTAAACCGCCCCTTCAACATATCTAAGGAGGGGCAGGGCTCCCCAAAGGGGGAGAAGGAAGAAGAAACAATTTCTAGGGCTAGACACAAAGAGCCGGTTTACCGGCGACTCTCTCGTGATCATAATGAGACCTAGCCTCAAACAGCATGTAGGTCTATTACCGGATGATGTTTCCCGGGGCCCGAAGTTGTCTAAATCCTTGTCTTGTGTTGCATCTCTCGATTCCGCTCAACCCCTCTCAAGCTACTACAAAGATGTGTTGGCCTCACGACTAAGTCCTCACACTAGGACATCTGTCGTGACAATTCCACGACAATCTCTGTGGTCAAGTATCTGGCCGCCCGAAGCTTTGCAATATCCTTCTCTATGACGGAGGAAGCCAACCATCGGCCTTGAAGGCTGGGTCCGGACATGATGGGGAGGCTTGAAGCGATAAAGTCGAACCTTGGGTGCTAGAACTTGAGGTTGGGGAGACTGAGGAGAGGTTTTGGCATAAGAAAGACGGCCCTTGGTTCCTTTATAAAGGCAGCGGGTATTGAACGCCTCCTCCTAAGCTTGGGAACCTGCCTATTCCTATGGAATTTTCCCGTAGGGCAGTTGGGTTACCCATGCTCGTATTGATGGGAATCCCGTAATAAGGGGACATGATCTATGCTTTGACAAGACATGCCAATGGCAACCGCGTCTCGAAACGTGGAGCGGCAAACGAAAAATGGTTCGAAATTATGACCAGACAGATGTGATGTCATGTTATAGAGAGTTGTCAACAGATTGGACTTGTGCAAAATTATATTCTCTCTACAGTTGTGTGTGGTGTGTGTTACAGGTCCGGACACGTTCAAATGCGTCTGAAGACTTTCTTGGAGTTCGGAGGGAGGAACTCGACTTGCAATGCCGAAGACAGATCTACACGCCGGGTACCTTGTCATTGAAGCCAGGTTCAGGGGCTACTGAGGGAGTCCTTGAATAAGGGGTCCTCGGGTGTCTGGCCTGTTCGCCATGGGCCAGACTGATGGGCTGTGAAGACATGAAGACCGAAGACTGCACCCGTGTCCGGACAGGACTCTCCTTGGTGTGGAAGGCAAGCTTGGCGACCGGATATGTAGATTCCTTTCTTTGTAACCGACCTTGTGTAACCCTAGATCCTCCCGGTGTCTATATAAACCGGAGGACTTAGTCCAGAGAGAGGGACATCATCATAACCATATAAGCTAGGCTCTAGGGTTTAGCCATTATGATCTCGTGGTAGATCAACTCTTATAACACTCATATTCATCAAGATCAATCAAGCAGGACATAGGGTTTTACCTCCATAGAGAGGGCCCGGACCTGGGTAAAACATTGTGTCCCCCGTCTCATGTTACCATCGACCTTAGACGCACAGTTCAAGACACCCTACCCGAGATCCTCTGGTTTTGACACTAACAGGCACCCCATAGACACACAAGTTGATCATTGATCTCTTAGCCGTGTGCGGTGCCCTCCTCCACCATAATCCACCTCGGTCATATCTTAGCGGTGCTTAGGTGAAGCCCTGTTCCGGTAGCATCATCATCACTATCATCACGCCGTCGTGCTGACAAAGCTCTCCCTCGACACTCTGCTAGATCGTGAGTTCATGGGACGTCACCGAGCCGAACATGTGCCGATCGCGGAGGTGTCGTACTTTCGGTACTAGGATTGGTCGATCGTGAAGACGTACGACTACATCAAATGCGTTGTCATAACGCTTCCGCTTAGGTCTACGTGGGTACATAGACAATACTCTCCCCTCTCTTTGCTATGCATCACCATGATCTTGCATGTGTGTAGGAATTTTTTTGAAATTACTGCGTTCCCCAACACAAACGACAAACTACTCCAAAAGATGTAAGCGAAGATCAATGAGTAGTCGAATAATTATGCAACTATGTGAAGACTCTCTAATATTTAAGAATTTAAGATCTTGGTATTTTATTCAAATAGCAAGCAAAACAAAATAAAATAAAATGACGCTCCAAGCAAAACACATATCACGTGGTGAATAAAAATATAGCCTCAAGTAAAGTTACCGATGAACGAAGACGAAAGAGGGGATGCCTTCCGGGGCATCCCCAAGCTTAGGCTCTTGATTGTCCTTGAATATTACCTTGGTGTGCCTTGTGCATCCCCAAGCTTAGGCTCTTTCCACTCCTTGTTCCGCAGTCCATCGAATCTTTACCCAAAACTTGAAAACTTCATAACACAAAACTTAACAGAAAACTCGTAAGCTCCGTTAGTATAAGAAAATAAATCACCACTTTTTTTACTGTTGTGAACTCATTCTAAATTCATATTGGTGTAATATCTAATATATTTCAACTTCTCTATGGTTCATACCCTCCGATACTACTCATAGATTCATCAAAATAAGCAAACAACACATAGAAGACAGAATCTGTCAAAAACAGAACAGTCTGTAGTAATCTAGAGGTTTCAAATACTTTTGTAACTCCAAAAATTCTGAAAAAATAGGATGACCAGGAAAATTTGTATATTGATCTACTGTAGTTGGAATTCGTATTTTATCGCTCTCTGGTAAAAAATGAAAATTATTTTCGTGAGCGCATACTTTCTGTTTTTATCAGCAAGATCAAACAATAATCACCCAAGAAGATCCTAAAGGCTTTACTTAGCACAAACACTAATTAAAAGATAAAAACACAATCATAACAGAGGCTAGATGAATTATTTATTACTAAACAGGAACAAAAGGCAAAGAACAAAAATAAAATTGGGTTGCCTCCCAACAAGCGCTATCATTTAACGCCCCTGGCTAGGCATGATGATTTCAATGATGCTCACATAAAAGATAAGAATTGAAGCATAAAGAGAGCATCATGAAGAATATGACTAGCACATTTAAGTCTAACTCACTTCCTATGCATAGTGATTTTGTGAGCAAACAACTTATGGGAACAATAATCAACTAGCATAGAAAGGCAAAACAAGCATAGCTTCAAGATTTTCAACATGTAGAGAGGAAACTTGATATTATTGCAATTCCTACAAGCATATATTCCTCCCTCATAATAATTTTCAGTAGCATCATGAATGAATTCAACAATATAACTATCACATAAAGCATTCTTTTCATGAGCCACAAGCATAAATTTTTTATTACTCTCCACATAAGCAATATTATTCTCATTCGGAATAGTGGGAGCATCATAAGAAACTCGAATACTATAAACTGTTTCCACATTAAAGGAGTAATGTTCAGAAAAAGGGTAATCATAATCATGACAAGTTTTATAAATATAATCATCTCTACTTTTTATAGTATAAGTATCATCACAATAATCATCATAAGTAGCAACTTTGTTCTCATCATAATCAATTGAAACCTCTTCCAAGATAGTGGAATCATTACTAAATAAAGTCATGACCTCTCCAAATCCACTTTTATAATTATCACAATAAGATTCAACATCCTCCAAAATAGTGGGATCATTACTTCCTAAAGTTGACACTCTTTCAAACCCACTTTCATTAATATAATCATCAGGAGGCATGCTATCATCATAATAAATTTGCTCATCAAAACCTGGGAGACTAAAAATATCATCTTCATTAAACATAGCATCCCCAAGCTTGGGACAAACATTAATTGCAGCAAATAAATTCTCAAACATGTCATTCTCATCAAACATTGCATCCCAAGCTTGGGCCTTTGCATATCATAAGCATAATCACTCTCATCATTAATAGTATGGATAGCACCGATAATATAGCAATTATCATCATCACAATGAGTAATAGGAGCAACATCATTTGAGAGAGATACCTTTTTACCTTTGCTTCTCAGTCTTTTATTTTTTTTTCTTGACATCATGTGTGGGTTTAATCCTCTGTTTGGAGCTCCTTATTAATGAGATTGGTTGAATAGAAGGCTCATCCTCGTTACCTAATTCATCATAAGAAATAATAGGAGGATATTGGGAAGTCTCTTCCCTTTCATTAGTATTCTCTTTATCTTATATTTGTTTTCTTGTCTTTATGTAATTGGCAATATAAGGATTTTCAATGCAATTCACCGCACAATACATATAAATTTCCTCTAGATCAAAATCAAGAACTTTATCAAGGAGAAATTTTGGAAGATCCTTAGTTATACGTTTCATTTCTTCATAACCCGCAAGCAAACTAAGTTCATTATGATGAGCAAGGGAAATCAAGTCATCACAATTTTTGGACACGATTCGATCATGAAACAAATTGCATTGGAGATTTAAATGATCACGTTCATTGCAAAGTTCACAAAGGATGGCAAAGAAATTTTAAATTTTCAGCACAAGCATTTAGCCTCTCTTGCAACCATTTAGTTTCTAAATACTTATGCCTCTTGCAAAATCTATCTTCCCTATTTGGTGTGTGCTTGCAAGCTCTATGCACTCCACAAAAATTGATGTGCTTATAAGAGACATTTTCATCATGACTAGTGCAATCATCATTAGTACTATGGATATCCAAAGAGTTCGTACCAACAACATTGCAATCATGCTCATCATTCAAAGATTTAGTGCCAAACATTTTAATGCATTCTTCTTCTAGCACTTGGGCCACTACAAAAAAAGACACATCCGTGACATTTTGGGCCGAACGAAAAAAATTCTGTCATACATATGACACTTCTATGAAGATGATTGTGACAAAACCCGGTATCATCATATATGTGGTAGGCTCCTACTTCTATGACAAAAAATCATGACAGAAAATGGGCTTTTTGTCCTGGGCGGGCCGGAGACGCTGCTGCATGACATTCTTTGGGCCGTCCATGACGGAAAAAACCGTGGTAGAAGCGAGGGCGAGGAAAATTTCGGGGAGTTCTAGGTTACGGTGGGAGGTCGGGGGCCGAGTGATGCGTGTTTCTCTCATACACGTACACGCGTGTGTGCGAGGCATTGGCTCTAACTGAACCCGAGCAAGGCGTTGGGCTCTAACTGAACCCGAGCGATTGCACTGCAGGCTACGCGTTACTGAACCCGAGCGATCGATCAATGGCTATTAACTGAACCCAATCGAGCGATTCCTTCGCTACTGCTGCTAACTGAAGTCGATCGATTGGATGAACAGTGAGTGTTGGCGTTGCCTCTGGATGAACAGGACCCCATGGTGTGGTGGAGGGCTGGATGAACAGTAGACGGTGGACGGGTGCCCGTGGAGGGGTGGTTGAACAGGACCCCGTGGTGTGGAGGGCTGGATGAACAGTAGACGGTGGAGGGGTGGTTGAACAGTAGCCGGTGCAGTAGCACGCGGTGGAGGCTGGATAAACAGGAGCCCGTGGAGGCTGGAGGAGGTTGACGGTAGCCCATGGAGGCTGGAGGAGGTCACCGGTGGAGATGAACAGTATCCTGTGGAGTCCCGTTTTGCGGTACGCCACACCCCTCCTGATGAACAGGACCCCCGTTTCGACCGTAGGAGGTCCATTTCGTCCATTTTGCGGTACGCCACACCCCTCCCGATCAACAGGACCCCTGTTTCGACCGTAGGAGGTCCATTTTGTCCGTTTTACGGTACACCACACCCCTCCCGATCAACAGGACCCCTGTTTCGACCGTAGGAGGTCCATTTCATCCGTTTTGTGGTACGCCAGACCCCTCCCTATGAACAGGATCCCGTTTCGAACGTGGCCGGTCGAACACAAGGACGTTTCCTCCGTTCTGCGGTACACCAGGCCTCATTTCCATCGCCTGTTCCATCCAAGCCCTCCAGATGAACACAACCATGCATTCTGTTCCGACCCAGCCGGTTGGCTCCCACGCGTTCCGTTGCCTCCCGATGAACACGACGCATTCCGTTGCCTCCCCATGAACACAATGCATTCCGTTGCCTCCCCATGAACACGATGACGACGTTGTTTATCCGTTCCGACCCAGCCATGTCAACGAGCCCTCGCCGTACGTATGCACGAGTAGGCGTTCGAGACCTCGCCCATATGTACACGTACGTGGCCGTATTTTCTTTCTTGCACCCTGGCCGCTGTACATACGTGTACATGCTACGTGCGCACCTCTACTACAACACGTGTGTGCCTCTACATCCACCAGTATATATGTACGTACACGTTCTCGACCAGAATGACAATGCTACATACGCTTCGACCAGGTGGGTCCCGACTGCCAGGCACTTCCTTGCGTGCGAAGATGTAGCTAGTGGGTCCCGGCAGTCAGGGGGGCGAATCGTTTTGTTTTGTTTTTTGCCCGGACGCACTTCCTTGCGTGCAAAGGTGTAGCTAGTGGGTCCCAGCAGTCAGGGGGAAATGTTTTTTCGCGAAATACGGTGGCCCGTCCGGTGGGTCCCCATTGTCAGGTGGAGGAATAATTATTTTGCGTGTAATAAGGAGGCACTTCCTTGCTGCGGCCGTGGACCCAGCTGTCAGCGTCTCCACGCACAGTACTCTTCCAATGTAAGTCGGTCGTTGACCACATTGACCACGTCGCGCCGATAGCACCACGGCGGTGGACGACAGCGAGGCCTAGGAAGGGGACGACACGGAGGCAGGGAAGACTCGGCAGTTGTTTCCCACACGGAGGGGAGCACGACTGTACGAGGGTTTACTGGTTCGTCTGCCGTGGCTGGAGAATAACAACAGGTGTGGGTGAGTAGAGGGATGGTTAGCCCAGCGATGGGAGTACGGTGGGGCAGTGAGGCCTGCGCGGCAGCACAGCCGGCCGCGGGGAGGAGGGAGCAGGCAGTCCCGTCAGCGCTTGTTTGAGCGGCTAGAGCAGGAAGAGCAGAGATTGAAGAAGCACGACGGCTGTTGGATGGACATCCAACAGTCAGTGCTTGTGCGTCAACCTTTTTTTAGGAAAGCCTCAAATCTGTGGAAAACAGCATACAGACCATCTGCCATTATTTCTAATAATTTATAGCCCATTTGCTAATTCTTAAGGTTTTTTTGGAGCCCATATTCTTTTTGTTAGCATTACAGCCCATATTGTGGCCACGGTTAAAAAATTATATGAAATTTTGCATATTTTGGTGCGGTCCGAACTGTTTTTAATCCCGAAATTTCGACTCACATTCAAACTGATTTTAAAAACAAATGTATATCAATATAAAATCCAACAAATTCTCCACGCATAAAAATTAATGTAATTTAAAATCTTGAAATGAAAAAAAAGATGTTTGAAACTAATTGCTGGTTTGATGTGTTTTAAAAATGTACAGCCCATTTCTCATTATTGATGGGCCATTTTCTCGGCCAGATGAATGAAAGCTCTCCTCGTCTTGAAAGATTTGCAGCCCAACAGGCCTGACAAAGCGACTTACTTGGCAAATCACAAAAAAACTAGGATGTGGTCGTGGACCCAGCTGTCAGCCTCTCCACGTACAGTACTCTTCCGATGGAAGTCGTTCCTTGACCACGTTGACCACGCCGCGCGGAGAGCACCACGGCGATGGACGACGGCGAGGCCTAGGAAGGGGACGACGCGGAGCCGGGGAAGACGCGGCAGTGGAAGCCCGCGCGGAGAGGAGTACGAGGGTTCACTGGTTCGGCTGCGGTGTGAGGCTGCCATCACCGCAGGGCCTGGCCAGCGATGGGAATAGTAGGAGGTGGTGAGGCCTCTACGGCAGCACAGCCGGCCACGGGAGGCAGGAGCATGCGACATGACCGACGCTGCTTTGGGCGGCTGGAGCAAGAAGACCAGAGGTTGAAGAAGCACTACGGCCGTTGGATGGACATCGTACGGTCACTGGAGCTAGAATCGTTCATATTGACTAAGTTGACAAAGCCCTTCATCCCCGTCAACTTAGTAGGCTCACAAGTCAGCCTCCCACCAAGGTGGGTCCCAGCTAGCCGGGGGAGTATTCATTTTTTTGTGCGTAATAAGGAGGCACTTCCGGTGGGTCCGAGTTGACAGTGGGGGGAACATTTTTTCGTGAAATACGGTGGCTCGTCCGGTGGGTCCCAGCAGTCAGGGGGAAATGATTTTTTTCACAAAATACTGGTGGCCCGTCCGGTGGGTCCCCGCTGTTAGGTGGAGGAATAATTATTTTCCGCGTAATAAGGAGGCACTTCCTTGCGGCTGCCGTGGACCCAGCTATCAGCCTCTCCACCTACAGTACTCTTCTGATGGAAGTCGGTCGTTGACCACATTGACCACGCCACGCCGAGAGCACCAGGGCGGTGGACGACGGCGAGGCCTAGGAATGGGATGACGCGGAGCCGGGCAAGACGCGGCAGTGGATGCCCACGCGGAGAGGAGTACGAGCGTTCACTGGTTCGACTGCGGTGTGAGGCTGCCGTCGCCGCAGAATAACAGGGGGTGTGGGTGAGTGGAGGGATGGCCTGGCCAATGGTGGGAGTAGTATGGGGGCGGTGAGGCCTCCGCGGTAGCACAGTCGGCCACGGGAGGCAGGAGCAGGCGACACGACCGGCGCTGCTTTGGGCGGCTGGAGCAAGAAGAACAGAGGTTGAAGAAGCACTATGGCCGTTGGATGGACATCATACGGTCACTGGAGTATTGACTAAGTTGACAAAGCCCTCCGTCCCTATCAACTTAGTAGGCCCACAAGTTAGCCCAACAATATGGTGGGTCCCAGCTAGCAGGGGGTGTTCATTTTTTGGGCGTAATAAGGAGGCACTTCCTTGCGTGCGAAGATATAGCTGGTGGGTCCGACCTGTCAGCGGGGGGAATGTTTTTTTCGTGAAATACAGAGGACCTTCCTGTGGGTCCTAGCTGTCAGGTGGAGGAATCATTATTTTGCGCGTAATAAGGAGGCATTTCCTTGCGTGCGGCCGTGGACCCAGCTGTCAGCCTCTCCACGTACAGTCCACTTCCGATGGATGTCGTTCATTGACCACGTTGACCAGGCCGCACCGAGAGCACCAGGGAGGTGGACGGCGGCGAGGCCTAGGAAGGGAACGACACGGAGCCAGGGAATACTCGGCAGTTGTTTCCCACGCGGAGGAGTACGAGGGTTTACTGGTTTGTCTGCCGTCGCCGGAGAATAACAGCATATGTGGGTGAGTAGAGGGATGGCTAGGCCAGCGATGGGAGTATGGTGGGGCCGTGAGGCCTGCGCGGCAGCATAGCCGGCCGCGGGAGGAGGGAGCAGGCAGTCCCGCCGGCGCTTGTTTGAGCGGCTGGAGCATGAAGAGCAGAGATTGAAGAAGCACGATAGTCGTTGGATGGACATCCAACAGTCACTGCTCTCGTGTGTTGACTAAGTTGATAGGGTGTTGCATGTGCGTCAACCTTTTTTTATGAAAGCATACGCGTCAACCTGTAGTAGGCGCACAAGTCAGCCTCAAATCTGTGGAAAACAGCATACAGCCCACACAACAAAAAGATACACTTCCGTGATGATACATGTTTGTCACAGTAGGTCGCTTTTTTGTCATGCATGTACATCCATGACAAATTTATGACAGAATCAAGATAGTCATACATGTGCTGTCGTAGAAGTGTTCCATGACATTACCAAAATTATCATCACGGAAGTGTCCACTTCCATGACAATAAATCGCGCGTCATAGAAGTGCTTTCGTCAAGGGTGACCGACACGTGGCATCCACCGTAACGGAACACCGTTAAGCTATCGGGTCGGGTTTTGGATCCGATAACCCGTTAACAGCCCCGACCAATGTCGGGGAAACTGATCCACGAACACCTATGGGGATCGGCGGACCGAGCCCCTTTCGATTCAGTGAGGGCGGAGGTCGAGCAAAGAGCGGATCGAGGCGGTACACACGAGCAGTTTACCCAGGTTCGGGCCACACGGATGCGTAAAACCCTACTCCTGCTTGCTAGATTGTATTGAATCCTTGCTCAGGAGCGATGGACGCTATCAGACTGAGCGTGGGAGTGTTTCTAGTGTTTTGAATGAGCCGAACTACCCCCTAACCGGACCCCCTTCACACGTTGCGCATGGGCCTCCTTTTATACTTTCAAGGGGTCACCGACAGGTGGCAACATAGACGAGAGGGGTAGAAATGGAAAAAGAATGCGGTAGCTGCACCTACCGCTACTGTAGACACAGTGTATCCTACCTAACTCTGACGGCAGGGGACAGGGGCATTGAATGCCCGTCTGAGTTGCCTAAACAGTGCAAAAAATGACCGTTAGGAGCGCCACCGTTCGCCACGATGGCCTCCTCTTCATCTCCGCTTGCCACCACGTACCCCTGGCTGCACAGGCTCCCGCCACACGCCCCTGAGAAAGCCTCATGGCGACATGCGGGCGGGTGCGCTGGAGCGCGGGTATGGGGTGGCAGCTGGCCCCCGGCAAGTACCTTGCCGGGGTCGTCGTCTTGTCGCGTCCGGAAGCTTGTCGCTCGCCGGATCTTGCCGGGACATGTGGTGCGTCGCGGTAAGTTTCTTGTGGCGCCTTGGTTGGCCTTCCCGAAAAGCTCCTCTTGCCGGGGTCTTGACTCTTCATCTTAAATACTTTGTTCTTGAAGGGGCCCCAAGGGAACCCACGGAGGACCCTAGCGGTCGTTCGGCAAGCCTTGCCGCGGGGCGCTGCAACTGCCCGTGCATGAGTTCGGGATACTAGGGTACCCCTACTCTAGTACACCGACAGGAGCCCCCAGGCCTGGGCCATACACGGTGCTGAGCGCTGTTGGGCCAGGCCCAAAACAGGGCACGGGCACGCGCGGGCCTGGGGTATGCCGAATCTAACTCCGTATCCACCGCACCCCCCACAATGGCACGCGTCAATCACGGCGTCGTGGGGGAGATCGTGGGTGGTTCTTTATTCGGAAAGAGCGCAACGTCCGCCCCCTCCTCCTTATAAGCAGGGGAAACAGGGGTATTTCCCCTATCTTCGTCATTCGCTGCTACAATCTCAGAAACCTCCGCCGCTCTCCTCCGCTTCCAAAGTCGAAAGTGAGCAGCGCTCCGCTCCCGTCGCCGCCACCACTACCAGCGCCGTCGATCTCCCCCACCGCCTCCGCCATGGCTCCGAAGCCCGGAAAGGGGAAGGCCACGAAAGCTGTCAAGTCGACCAAAGCGCAGCGGCTTGAGGTGCTGCGGAAAGAGCGGGCCACCTTCCTCCCCGAGCTCTCCGCAAAGGATCTGAGGGAGTGGTACTATCTCTTCTGGTCGACGGAGACACGGGCGCATCCGCGCACAAAGGTACTCTCCGCCATCACCTCGCAAGAAGCTCCAGTTGGCGGGTACCCTTTCTTTGCCGTGTTCTTCTACTGCGGGCTCTGCCCGCCATTCTCTGATTTCTTCTGTGATATCATGAACACCTACGGGCTCCACCTCCTTGATTTTACCCCCAACGCCGTCTTGACCATGGCAGTTTTCGCCCATCTATGCGAAAACTTTGTCGGAGTCCACCCCAACATAGCTCTCTTCCGCCATTTCTTTATGCCTCGTGTCGAGAGAGGGGAACCTCTTGCCGGCGGGATCGCCTGGATCTCGCGGGCTGGCAAGAAGGAGACCTATCTGGAGGGGGAGCTCCGCAGCAAGTGGGACGAGTGGAGAGCAGATTGGTGCTGGGTTGTAGAAGAGAGCCCGCAGACATTCACCGCCCTGCGCCAAGCCCCAGCAGTGCGTGGCAATGACTGGAGCGCTCTGTCCGTGGACTGTTGGGTTTCGTAGTAATTTCAAAAAATTTCCTACGCGCACACAGGATCATGTGATGCATAGCAACGAGAGGAGAGTGTTGTCTACGTACCCAACGCAGACCGACTGCGGAAGCAATGACACGACGTAGAGGAAGTAGTCGTACGTCTTCACGATCCAACCGATCAAGCACCGAAACTACGGCACCTCCGAGTTCGAGCACACGTTCAGCTCGATGACGATCCCCGGACTCCGATCCAGCAAAGTGTCGGGGAAGAGTTTCGTCAGCACGACGGCGTGGTGACGATCTTGATGAACTACAGCAGCAGGGCTTCGCCTAAACTCCGCTACAGTATTATCGAGGAATATGGTGGCAGGGGGCACCGCACACGGCTAAGGAATCGATCACGTGGATCAACTTGTGTCAACTTGTGTGTTTAGAGGTGCCCCTGCCTCCGTATATAAAGGAGCCAAGGGGGGAGGGTGCGCCGGCCAAGAGGGAGAGGCGCAGGAGGAGTCCTACTCCTACCGGGAGTAGGACTCCCCCCCCCCAATCCTATTCCAACTAGGATTCCCAAGGGGGAAAGAGGGAGGAGGGTGGCCGGCCACCTCTCCTAGTCCTAATAGGACTAGGGGAAGGGGGGAGGCGCGCAGCCCTGGTGGGCAGCCCTTTCACCTTTCCACTAAGGCCCATGAAGGCCCATATGGTTCCCGGGGGGTTCCGGTAACCTCCCGGTAACCCGGTAAAATCCCGATTTCACCCGGAACACTTCCGATGTCCAAACATAGGCTTCCAATATATCAATCTTTACGTCTCGACCATTTCGAGACTCCTCGTCATGTCCGTGATCATATCCGGGACTCCGAACAACCTTCGGTACATCAAAATGCATAAACTCATAATATAACTGTCATCGTAACCTTAAGCGTGCGGACCCTACGGGTTCGAGAACAATGTAGACATGACCGAGACATGTCTCTGGTCAATAACCAATAGCGGGACCTGGATGCCCATATTGGTTCCTACATATTCTACCAAGATCTTCATCGGTCAGACCGCATAACAACATACGTTGTTCCCTTTGTCATCGGTATGTTACTTGCCCGAGATTCGATCGTCGGTATCCAATACCTAGTTCAATCTCGTTACCGGCAAGTCTCTTTACTCGTTCCGTAATACATCATCTCACAACTAACATATTAGTTGTAATGCTTGCAAGGCTTATGTGATGTGTATTACCGAGAGGGCCCAGAGATACCTCTCCGACAATCGGAGTGACAAATCCTAATCTCGAAATACGCCAACCCAACATCGACCATTGGAGACACCTGTAGTACTCCTTTATAATCACCCATTTACGTTGTGACGTTTGGTAATACCCAAAGTGTTCCTCCGGCAAACGGGAGTTGCATAATCTCATAGTCATAGGAACATGTATAAGTCATGAAGAAAGCAATAGCAACATACTAAACGATCAGGTGCTAAGCTAATGGAATGGGTCATGTCAATCAGATCATTCTACTAATGATGTGACCTCATTAATCAAATAACAACTCATTGTTCATGGTTAGGAAACATAACCATCTTTGATTAACGAGCTAGTCAAGTAGAGGCATACTAGTGACACTCTGTTTGTCTATGTATTCTCACATGTATTATGTTTCCGGTTAATACAATTCTAGCATGAATAATAAACATTTATCATGATATAAGGAAATAAATAATAACTTTATTATTGCCTCTAGGGCATATTTCCTTCAGTCTCCCACTTGCACTAGAGTCAATAATCTAGTTCACATCGCCATGTGATTTTAACAGCAATAGTTCACATCACCATGTGACCAACACCCAAAGGGTTTACTAGATTCAGTAATCTAGTTCACATCGCTATGTGATTAACACCCAAAGAGTACTAAGGTGTGATCATGTTTTGCTCGTGAGAGAAGCTTAGTCAACGGATCTGTCATATTCAGAGCCGTATGTATTTTGCAAATATCCTATGTCTACAATGCTCTGTGCGAAGCTACTCTAGCTAATTGCTCCCACTTTCAATATGTATCCAGATTGAGACTTAGAGTCATCTGGATCAGTGTAAAAGTTTGCACTGATGTAACTTTTACAACAAACTCTTTTATCACCTCCATAATCGAGAAACATCTCCTTAGTCCTTACTAAGGATATTCTTGACCAATGTCCAGTGATCTACTCCTAGATCACTATTGTACTCCTTTGCCAAATACAGAGCAAGGTATACAATAGGTCTGGTACATAGCATAGCATACTTTATAGAACCTATGACTGAGGCATAGGGAATGACTTTTCATTCTCTTTCTATTTTCTGCTGTGGTCGGGATTTGAGTCTTACTCAATTTCATACTTTTGCAACACAGGCAAGAACTCTTTCTTTGACTGTTCCATTTTGAACTATTTCAAAATCTTGCCAAGGTATGTACTCATTGAAAATCTTATCAAGCGTCTTGATCTATCTCAATAGATCTTGATGCTCAATATGTAAGCAGCTTCACCAAGGTCTTTCTTTGAAAAACTTTTATTCAAGTATCCCTTTATGCTATCCAGAAATTCTATATCATTTCCAATCAGTAATATGTCATCCACATATAATATCAGAAATGCTACAGAGCTCCCACTCACTTTCTTGTAAATACAGGCTTCTCCAAAAGTCTGTATAAAACCAAATGCTTTGATCACACTATCAAAACGTTTATTCCAACTCCGAGAGGCTTGCACTAGTCCATAAATGGATCGCTGGAGCTTGCACACTTTGTTAGCTCCCTTTGGTTCGACAAAACCTTCTGGTTGCATCATATACAACTCTTCTTCCAGGAATCCATTCAGGAATGCAGTTTTGACATCCATTTGCCAAATTTCATAATCATAAAATGCGGCAATTGCTAACATGATTCGGACGGACTTAAGCATCGCTACGGGTGAGAAGGTCTCATCGTAGTCAATTCCTTGAACTTGCCGAAAACCTTTTGCGACAAGTCGAGCTTTGTAGACAGTAACATTACCATCAGCGTCAGTCTTCTTCTTAAAGATCCATTTATTCTCAATCGCTTGCCGATCATCGGGCAAGTCAACCAAAGTCCATACTTTGTTCTCATACATGGATCCCATCTCAGATTTCATGGCTTCTAGCCACTTTGCGGAATCTGGGCTCACCATCGCTTCTTCATAGTTCGTAGGTTCATCATGATCTAGTAGCATGACCTCCAGAACAGGATTACCGTACCACTCTGGTGCGGATCTTACTCTGGTTGATCTACGAAGTTCAGTAGTATCTTGATCTGAAGTTTCATGATCATTATCATTGGCTTCCTCATTAACTGGTGTAGGTGTCACTGAAACAGTTTTCTGTGATGAACTACTTTCCAGTAAGGGAGCAGGTACAGTTACCTCGTCAAGTTCTACTTTCCTCCCACTCACTTCTTTCGAGAGAAACTCCTTCTCTAGAAAGGATCCATTATTAGCAACGAATGTTTTGCCTTCGGATCTGTGATAGAAGGTGTACCCAACAATTTCCTTTGGGTATTCTATGAAGACGCACTTCTCCGATTTGGGTTTGAGCTTATCAGGATGAAACCTTTTCACATAAGCATCGCAGCCCCAAACTTTAAGAAACAACAGCTTAGGTTTACTGCTAAACCATAGTTCATACAGTGTCATCTCAACGGATTTAGATGGTGCCATATTTTAAAACGTGAATGCAGCTGTCTCTAATGCATAACCAAAACGATAGTGGTAAAGAGATATCATAGATCGCACCATATCAAATAAAGTGCGGTTACGACGTTCGGACACACCATAACGATGTGGTGTTCCAGGTGGCGTGAGCTGTGAAACTATTCCACATTGTTTTAATTGAAGACCAAACTTGTAACTCAAATATTTGTCTCCGTGATCAGATCGCAGAAACTTTATTTTCTTGTTACGATGATTTTTCCACTTCACTCTGAAATTCTTTGAACCTTTCAACTATTTCAGACTTATGTTTCATCAAGTAGATATACCCATATCTGCTCAAATCATCTTGTGAAGGTCAGAAAACAACGATGCTTGCCACGAGCATCAGCACTCATTGGATCGCATACATCGATATGTATTATTTCCAACAAGTCAGTAACTCGTTCCATTGTTCCGAAGAACGGAGTTTTAGTCATCTTGCCCAAAAGGCACGGTTCGCAAGCATCAAATGATTCATAACCAAGTGATTCCGAAAATCCATCTTTATGGAGTTTCTTCATGCGCTTTACACCGATATGACCCAAACGGCAGTGCCACAAATAAGTTGCACTATCATTAACTTTGCATCTTTTGGCATCAATATTATGAATATGTGTATCACTACGATCGAGATCCAATGAACCATTTTCATTGGGTGTGTAACCATATAAGGTTTTATTCATGTAAATAGAACAACAGTTTATTCTCTTACTTAAATGAATAACCGTATTGCAATAAACATGATCAAATCATATTCATGCTCAACGCAAACACCAAATAACATTTATTTAGGTTCAACACTAATCCCGAAAGAATAGGGAGTGTGCGATGATGATCATATCAATCTTGAAACTACTTTCAACATACATCATCACTTCACCCTTAACTAGTTTCTGTTTATTCTGCAACTCCCGTTTCGAGTTACTACTCTTAGCAACTGAACCAGTACCAAATACCGAGGGGTTGCTATAAACATTAGTAAAGCACACATCAAACACCTGTATATCAAATATACCCTTTTTCACTTTGCCATCCTTCTTATCCACCAAATATTTAGGGTAGTTCCGCTTCCAGTGACCATTTCCTTTGCAGTGTAAGCACTCAGTTTCAGGCTTTGGTTCAGCTTTGGGCTTCTTCGTGGGAGTGACAACTTGCTTGTCTTTCCACTTGAAGTTCCCTTCCTTTCCCTTTGCCCTTTTCTTGAAACTAGTGATCTTGTCAACCATCAACACTTGATGCTCTTTCTTGATTTCTACCTTCGTTAATTTCAACATCACGAAGAGCTCGGGAATCATTTACGTCATCCCTTTCATACTATAGTTCATCACGAAGTTCTACTAACTTGGTGATGGTGACTAGAGAATTCTGTCAATCACTATCTTATCTGGAAGATTAACTCCCACTTGATTCAAGCGATTGAAGTACCCAGACAATCTGAGCACATGCTCACTAGTTGAGCGATTCTCCTCCATCTTTTAGCTATAGAACTTGTTGGAGACTTCATATCTCTCAACTCGGGTATTTGCTTGAAATATTAACTTCAATTCCTGGAACATCTCATATGGTCCATGACGTTCAAAACGTCTTTGAAGTCCCGATTCTAAGCCGTTTAAGCATGGTGCACTAAACTATCAAGTAGTCATCATATTAAGCTATCCAGACGTTCATAACTTCTGCATCTGCTCCTGCAATAGGTCTGTCACCTAGCGGTGCATTAAGGACATAATTCTTCTGTGCAGCAATGAGGATTTAACCTCAGATCACGGATCAAATCCGCAACATTGCTACTATCATTTTTCAACACAATTTTCTCTAGGAACATATCAAAATAAACACAGGGAAGCAACAACGCGAGCTATTGATCTACAACATGATTTGCAAAATACTACCAGGACTAAGTTCATGATAAATATAAGTTCAATTTAATCATATTACTTAAGAACTCCCACTTAGATAGACATCCCTCTAATCCTCTAAGTGATCACGTGATCCAAATCAACTAAACCATAACCGATCATCACGTGAGATGGAGTAGTTTCATCGGTGAACATCATTATGTTGATCATATCTACTATATGATTCACGCTCGACCTTTCGGTCTCCGTGTTCCGAGGCCATATCTGCATATGCTAGGCTCGTCAAGTTTAACCTGAGTATTCTGCGTGTGCAACTGTTTTGCACCCGTTGTATTTGAACGTAGAGCCTATCACACCCGATCATCACGTGGTGTCTCAGCACGAAGAACTTTTGCAACGGTGCATACTCAGGGAGAACACTTCTTGATAATTTAGTGAGAGATCATCTTATAATGCTACCGTCAATCAAAGCAAGATAAGATGCATAAAAAGATAAACATCACATGCAATCAATATAAGTGGTATGATATGGCCATCATCATCTTGTGCTTGTGATCTCCATCTCCGAAGCACCGTCATGATCACCATCGTCACCGGCGCGACACCTTGATCTCCATCGTAGTATCGTTGTCGTTTCGCTAATCTTATGCTTCCACGACTATCACTACCGTTTAGTAATAAAGTAAAGCATTACATCGCGATTGCATTGCATACAATAAAGCGACAACCATATGGCTCCTGCCAGTTGCCGATAACTCGGTTACAAAACATGATCATCTCATACAATAAAATTCAGCATCATGCCTTGACCATATCACATCACAACATGCCCTGCAAAAACAAGTTAGACGTCCTCTACTTTGTTGTTGCATGTTTTACGTGGCTGCTACGGGCTTAAGTAAGAACCAATCTCACCTACGCATCAAAACCACAACGATAGTTTGTCAAATAGACTCCGTTTTAACCTTCGCAAGGACCGGGCGTAGCCATACTTGGTTCAACTAAAGTTAGAGAGGCAGTCGCCCGCAAGCCATCTCTGTGCAAAGCACGTCGAGGGAACCGGTCTCGCGTAAGCGTACGCGTAAGGTTGGTCCGGGTCGTCTCGTCCAACAATACCGCTGAACCAAAATATGACATGCTGGTAGGCAGTATGACATGTATCGTCCACAACTCACTTGTGTTCTACTCGTGCATATAACATCAACATCATTAACCTAGGCTCGGATGCCACTGTTGGGTATCGGAGTAATTTCAAAAAATTTCCTACGCGCACACAGGATCATGTGATGCATAGCAACGAGAGGAGAGTGTTGTCTACGTACCCAACGCAGACCGACTGCGGAAGCAATGACACGACGTAGAGGAAGTAGTCGTACGTCTTCACGATCCAACCGATCAAGCACCGAAACTACGGCACCTCCGAGTTCGAGCACACGTTCAGCTCGATGACGATCCCCGGACTCCGATCCAGCAAAGTGTCGGGGAAGAGTTTCGTCAGCACGACGGCGTGGTGACGATCTTGATGAACTACAGCAGCAGGGCTTCGCCTAAACTCCGCTACAGTATTATCGAGGAATATGGTGGCAGGGGGCACCGCACACGGCTAAGGAATCGATCACGTGGATCAACTTGTGTCAACTTGTGTGTTTAGAGGTGCCCCTGCCTCCGTATATAAAGGAGCCAAGGGGGGAGGGTGCGCCGGCCAAGAGGGAGAGGCGCAGGAGGAGTCCTACTCCTACCGGGAGTAGGACTCCCCCCCCAATCCTATTCCAACTAGGATTCCCAAGGGGGAAAGAGGGAGAAGGGTGGCCGGCCACCTCTCCTAGTCCTAATAGGACTAGGGGAAGGGGGAAGGCGCGCAGCCCTGGTGGGCAGCCCTTTCACCTTTCCACTAAGGCCCATGAAGGCCCATATGGTTCCCGGGGGGTTCCGGTAACCTCCCGGTAACCCGGTAAAATCCCGATTTCACCCGGAACACTTCCGATGTCCAAACATAGGCTTCCAATATATCAATCTTTACGTCTCGACCATTTCGAGACTCCTCGTCATGTCCGTGATCATATCCGGGACTCCGAACAACCTTCGGTACATCAAAATGCATAAACTCATAATATAACTGTCATCGTAACCTTAAGCGTGCGGACCCTACGGGTTCGAGAACAATGTAGACATGACCGAGACATGTCTCTGGTCAATAACCAATAGCGGGACCTGGATGCCCATATTGGTTCCTACATATTCTACGAAGATCTTTATCGGTCAGACCGCATAACAACATACGTTGTTCCCTTTGTCATCGGTATGTTACTTGCCCGAGATTTGATCGTCGGTATCCAATACCTAGTTCAATCTCGTTACTGGCAAGTCTCTTTACTCGTTCCGTAATACATCATCTCACAACTAACATATTAGTTGTAATGCTTGCAAGGCTTATGTGATGTGTATTACCGAGAGGGCCCAGAGATACCTCTCCGACAATCGGAGTGACAAATCCTAATCTGGAAATACGCCAACCCAACATCGACCATTGGAGACACCTGTAGTACTCCTTTATAATCACCCATTTACGTTGTGACGTTTGGTAATACCCAAAGTGTTCCTCCGGCAAACGGGAGTTGCATAATCTCATAGTCATAGGAACATGTATAAGTCATGAAGAAAGCAATAGCAACATACTAAACGATCAGGTGCTAAGCTAATGGAATGGGTCATGTCAATCAGATCATTCTACTAATGATGTGACCTCGTTAATCAAATAACAACTCATTGTTCATGGTTAGGAAACATAACCATCTTTGATTAACGAGCTAGTCAAGTAGAGGCATACTAGTGACACTCTGTTTGTCTATGTATTCTCACATGTATTATGTTTCCGGTTAATACAATTCTAGCATGAATAATAAACATTTATCATGATATAAGGAAATAAATAATAACTTTATTATTGCCTCTAGGGCATATTTCCTTCATGGACGACGACAAGCTGAAGATCGCCACCACTCGGATCTTGCGTCTCAGGCTTGTCGGGCTGACTGTAGGAGCTGTCGGCGCAGATTTCCTTCGCCGGCGCATCGCCCCTCTGCAGGCGAGGGGGAGACCCGCCTGGGAATTTGGAGGCCCGGCAGATATCATGAGGTTGCGCCCAGGCCTCAACTTCAATTTCACTGTCATAGAGTTGGACGGGATACTCAAGGAGATATTCAAGCATGACCCACAGCATCCCGAGTGGTTCAGGTTGCCGGCAGGCGTCGTTCCTCTGTGCAACAACTCCTCGCGCGACCGCATCTGCGCCATGATGCCCTTTTGTGATTCGCACGGGATCGCTCCAACTTGGCAAGAGCCTGCCGGAGACGTTGTGCAGCAGTTCTTCGACAGCCTAGTGGAAGTAGCGGTCAATGCTGACGACAAGAAGCTCCTCACCCGTGACACCACCGATCAAGAGATGGAACGCATCGCCACCAGGGCGAAAGAGGCGGCGGCAGCCGCAGCCGCGGGTGAATTTGGGTTCACGGTGGAGGAAGCGGACGCGGCATCGGCGATTAGTCTTGCTGAGCGGGAGTGGCCCGAAGATGAAGAAGAGCTTGGCGCGCCCGACGTCGAGTTGAGTGAGTCCGCCGAGGGTGCGAGCGGCCCGCCATCTCCGGGGAGCTTGCCGGGAACAGGGCCCGGAACACAGCCCCCAGTGCAGCCAAGAAGGCGCCTCCGCAGGATCGGGGACGCAGTAGGGCGGCAAGCTGGTCAACAGCCGCAGCGCCGCGCGACGCGCTCCGCCGCGGCAAGTACGGTTGCCGCGGGTGCGCCTCCCGCCGCAGTGGCAACTGGGGCGGGGTCATCTCGGGCTGGCACCGCAGTCCCTGCCAAGCGGCCAAGGGATCCCACCCCTCCACCTCGTCGCGCCGGAGGTGGGCCGAACTTCGACCTCTCCGCGCTCAGCTCCGACGAGGAAGAGGAAGAAGAGTAAGATTCCCTTGTTGTTCTTGTAGTTCTTCAACTTGCCATTCCTGTCTTGCATCTGATCTGACCCACCCTGGACTCTCCCTTTTCAGGACTCTGGCCCAGAGGGCGGCGAAGAGGGCCAAGGCTCAGGTGGTGGTCATCGAGGACGAGCCCACTGCGACGACAGGGGGCGCGCCTGAGACCACCTTGCCGGATCCGGCCATCACTTCGCAGAGCAGCCCCCAGCGTAGCCCCCAGCGTAAGCATATGGTTTTTCTGCTTCTGGGTGCGCGTGGTTGCTCTTTTCCTTTGTTGACATCTGATCACTGGTTTGTTTGTGCAGGAGCAGAACAGCTTCATCAGGAGGGCGTGGTGATCTCCTCCGACTCGTCGTCTGCTTCGACTACGCCGCCAAGGGTGGACTCCCTGGCAAGGGAGCGTTCTCCGGCAAGGAAGCGATCTCCGGCAAGGGAGGAGTCTCCGGTAAGGGGGGAGTCTCTGGCAAGGGACAGCGCCAACGATCCCCCGGTGGTGGAGGTCATGACAGCAGATCCTAGCACAGGTAGTCCTTCTTGCCCGAAACTTTCCTTGTAGTCTTCTGCTGATTTCTCTTCTCGGATACTTGTTTGATTTCTCCTTCTTCTCCGGTCGTCAGACCCACCCTCCGCGGATCCGATGGAGACCGAAGCGGGCGGCGAGGAGGACGCGCGCGGCAATACTGATGATGCCGTGGCCACCGAAGAAGGAGCCGGCGCTGACGTGCCCGCCGGCGAAGAGGCCGCCAAGGCTGCTGCCGAAGAAGCTGGCGGGGGATCTGGCGATCGCACTGACGGTCCTGAGGCCGCAGGAGCTCCAGGCGCTGCACCGACCGCCGATCCCTCTGCCGCTGCCGTGGCGGCAGACTCCGAGGAGTCCCAGCCCGGCGTCTATCTGAAGGCTGGCGAGGGCATCTTCACCAAGCTCCCCTGGGCGTCGAGCTCCAGGGCGTCGATGGAAGGAGAAGCTCTGGATGGGGAGGTGCTTGCCTCCGCCGGGTTGTCGATCGTCGACGCGCCGGGAAGCAGCAGCGGCGAGCCTGAGGAGGAGCGGCTGCTACGGAGGATGCTGGCGCTCTACCGCGCCCGCCAAGTCAAGTTGGAGTCCCGGGAAGCGCTTGTCGCGCGGGCGAGCGTGGACATAGAGAAGCATGCGGAGGAGCTCCGGGGTCTTCGCCAAGAAACTCTCCGGGCCTTGGCGGAGGAGCGGGAGCAGCTTGCTGAGGAGCGGAAGGCCTTCCTCCTTGAGAAGGCTGAGGTTGAAGAGCAGCAGCGGCTCACCGGCGAGAAGCTGTACGCGCGAGAAGGCGAGCTGACTCAGCGGAAAGTGAACCTCGACAGCCACGAAGAGGAGCTTGCTGCGCGTGAACGGGCACTTGGCGGGACGCTCCAAGAGGCAAAGGATGCGGCTGCGGCTGCCGAGGCCGCCAAGAAAGAATTAGAGGCAAAGGTGGCGCAGCTAGAAGCTGATCTGAAGGCTGGTGGCGAAGAGCTTGCCGCGCTCAAGCTAGAGCGCGAGAAGGACGCCCTTGCCCACGGTGAGCTGTAGGGCCGACTCGCCAAGAGGGGCAAGGAACTGAGCGCCGCCAAGGATTCCAACGCCGATCTGACGCTGAAGTTGGCCACCTTGACGGAGACGTTGGACAGCGCCAGGAAACAGGAGGCAGACTTGAAGAAAGACATCAAGGCCAACGATGCACTGCTGGCGAGGGCCGCCGAAACCCAGAATCTCCTCAGAGATACCATGGCGCTCTGGACGGAGGGCCTCGTGAACGTTGCTGCAGTCATTGAAGAGGAGCTGGTGCAATTGGGGGTGGAAGGCTTCGGGTACTCCTCCGACGAGAACCTCCAACCCAGCGTCAAGCTCACTCTATTCTTCAAAGGCGTGGCGGCGGCGCTCCAGCAACTCCGGGAACGGATCCCAAAGCAGTTGGCCGACGAGTCACGCTCGATTTGTGCCGGAGTTCTGGAGAAGGTGCTGGTGAAGGTAGCCTTCCGCAATCCGGGCCTCAACCTCACCAACGTCCTCAAGAGGCTGCCGGCGGACGCTGATCTTGACGCACTTAAGGCCCTCATCGCACCCATTGTGGACAGTGTGAACGAGGTCAAAAGGGTTGACGGCGGTCGCGTAGATTAGGCCGTCCGTTTTCTTCTTTTCTTGTCGCTGCCAGTCATGTCATGGGAACACTTTATTAGAGGCGCGACAAGTTATTTTTGTAATATAACTCTATCTTAGGCAAAAAATTGCTGTGTTACTTCCTTTACTCGACTCTTGGCTTTGTATGGTTCTGCCCTACGCTTTCTAGGAAAACTTGCCGGTGCAGGCACCCTTGCCGCGAGCGCCGAGTGCGGAACTTCAGCAGCCTGCTGGCGGGGTCGCTACCGACAAGCAACCTTGTCGCAACTAGTTGCAGCTCACTTAAGTTGTTGAGCGGACTCGAAACAAAGTAAGGGCGCAGCTAGCTACGAGTTGGTTCCTTCGCGCACAGGTTTTCCATACAAAGCACGGTCGTTCAAGGAAAATAACTCAAAAACTTAAAAAACTAATTGCTCAAACTTTAGCAACTTAGCTTTTCTGTCGTCTGCTTCCCGGCAAGGAGAAACTTTCTTGAACGGCCTGGTCCACACCATTACCTTCTCCTTCCCCCCCGGTAAACCTTGTGGGCGAGGGAACCTTCCTTCTTTTGAGAAAGAAACAGAGAAATAAAGTAATGATATGGAGCCTTGGGCTCGCTATCGCTTACCGGGGTCTGGTGCTGCACAAAGTGTCAGATAACATATGCGAAAAAGGATTATAGCATAAAAGAAAACTGACAAGATGTGCGGGGCACATGAACTTTACTGGTGCACGGGGACTGCGCCCGGCTTTGTACAAAGGATTACATGCAACAGCGGCAAGACTTGTACAAAAGGTGGTTGCCGGAAAAGCTTCCGGCAACCGCGCCCTACGGGTAAAGCTTTCGAAGATGTTCAACGTTCCAGGAGTTGCTCACCGGAATGCCATCTTCGGTCTCAAGGCGGACAGCGCCAGGCCTAGTGACTCGTTTCACCCGATAAGGGCCTTCCCACTTTGGCGTCAACTTGTTGGAATTCTTGGCGGACTGAACACGCCGAAGAACAAGGTCGCCTTCCTTGAAGCTCCTGGCTTTAACTTTGCGGCTATGGTAGCGACGCAAAGCTTGCTGGTAGCGAGTGGCTCGCACAGCAGCCTGAAGACGGTCTTCCTCAAGGAGCAGTGCGTCATCTTGGCGCAGTTGCTCTTGCTCAAGCTCATCATAAGCGAGCACTCGAGGTGACCCGTATACGAGTTCCGTGGGGAGAACTGCCTCTGCTCCATAGACTAGAGCGAAAGGTGTCTGGCCAGTGGCTCGATTTGGTGTCATTCTGATTGACCAAAGAACCACCGACAGCTCCTCGATCCAGTTCTTTCCGCACTTGTGCAGCCTGTCGAAAGTTCTGGTCTTGAGCCCGCGCAGCACTTCAGCATTTGCCCTCTCTGCTTGATCGTTGCTTCTCGGATGAGCAACAGAAGCGAAGCAGACCTTGGCGCCAAGATCTTGGACGTACTGCATGAAGGTGCGGCTCGTAAATTGCGTGCCGTTGTCGGTGATGATCCTGTTAGGGATCCCGAAACGGCAAACAATCGACCTGAAGAACTTGACTGCTGACTATGCTGTCACCTTCCTCACTGGCTGCACTTCCGGCCACTTTGTGAACTTGTCGATTGCGATGTACAAGTACTCAAAGCCCCCGACAGCTCGGGGGAAGGGGCCAAGGATATCGAGCCCCCAGACCGAAAATGGCCAGGATAAAGGGATCGTCTGGAGAGCTTGAGCTGGTTGGTGTATGTGCTTGGAATGGAACTAGCACGCTTCACACTTGGTTACTTGTGCAGTTGCATCCTGGAGGGCTGTCGGCCAGAAGAAGCCTTGTCGGAATGCTTTGCCGGCAAGTGCTCTTGCGCCAATGTGGTGACCACATATGCCTCCATGTATCTCTGCCAACAGCTGTTGTCCATCTTCCCGGCAAATGCACTTTAATTTCACACCGTTGAGTCTTATTCTGTATAGTGTGCTGTCGACAAACTTGTACATACTTGACTGCCGGGCTACTTTTTCAGCTTCTTCTTGCTCTTCGGGAAGCTCCCCTGTCTGAAGGAAACGGACAATCTGCTGCGCCCATGCTGGAGCTTGTGGCTCGACAACAAGGACTAAAGGCGTATCTGTTGCTGCGGGAACATCCGCTTCCACGGCAAGGATTTGTGGTCCTGCCGGAGCTTGATGCTTTGCCGGAGCAAAACTTGTCGGGAGCGTCTGCTTCAATGGAACAAACCATAAGGCTTGCCGGAGCAGACTGCCCCTCAGCTTCCTTGGTGTTGTCTTGGGGACTTTCTTGGCGGCGGCTTCGGGGAGCTCTGCCGGAAGGTAGTCACCAGAAACCAACTTCCTCTTCTTGCTTTGTCCAGTCGACGGTGTTACGGATGGTTGAGTCAGCTTGAGCACAAAAATCCCTGGTTCCACAGGTAACTTTATTGCTGCGCACTTTGACAGGCCGTCAGCAATATCGTTCTGAGCTCGTGGAACATGTTCCATTTGCAGGCCGTCAAAGTGTGCTTCTAGCTTCCTTACTTCATCAACATATGCTTCCATCAACGGACTCTGATAGCTTTTGTTTACTTGGCGGACAACCAACTGCGAGTCACCCCTGACAATGAGCTTGTTGATCCCAAGGTCTACCGTGATTCTGAGTCCGGCAAGCAAACCTTCATACTCTGCGGTATTGTTCGTTGCTTGCTCCTTGGGAAAATGCATCTGAACTACGTACTTGAGGTGCTCTCCGGTGGGTGCGATAAGCAGCATGCCAGCACCGGCGCCTTGCAGCGAGAAGGCACCATCAAAGTACATCAGCCACTCTTTGCTTGCCTCTTTGACGGGGATGCTCGTCTCTGGAATTTCTTCGTCTGGGGTTGGCGTCCACTCTGCTATGAACTCTGGTAATGCCCTGCTTTGGATCGTTGCAGTGCTCTCAAACTTGAGGCCAAAGCTTGACAGTTCCAATGCCCATTCGACAATCCTGCCTGTTGCTTCTGGATTCTGTAGTATCCTCTTCAGCGGAAAGCGAGTGACAACTGTGATCTCGTGTGCCTGGAAGTAATGGCGCAGCTTTCTCGAGGCCATGAGAAGGCCGAAAAGCAATTTTTGCACACCAGAGTACCTCGACCTAGCCCCCTGGAGAAGGGAGCTGACAAAGTAAACTGGGCGCTGCACCATCTTCTTCTGCACCTCCTTGCATGCCTGCGCAGACTCAACTTTGTCGGGGCCAGAGCTTGTCGGAGAAGCCCCCTGCTTGTCGCTGGATTCACTTGTCGCGGTTGCTGGCTCATCATCCGCCTCCCTCTCCGCTACTAACGCAGCACTAACCACTTGATTGGTTGCCGCTAGGTACAGCAGCAACTTCTCTTGTGGCTTAGGTGCGACAAGTATTGGAGTGGAGGACAGGTACCTCTTCAAGTCCTGTAGCGCATCCTCCGCTTCCGGAGTCCATTTCATTGGACCTGCCTTTTTCAATATTTTGAAAAACGGCAGGGCGCGCTCAGCAGACTTAGAGATAAACCTGCTGAGAGCAGCCACGCAACCGGTAAGCCTTCGCACATCCTTGACGCGCTTCGGTGCTTCAATCTGCTCGATGGCCTTGATCTTGTCGGGGTTGGCTTCAATTCCCCGCTGAGACACAAAGAACCCGAGAAGCTTGCCGGAAGGGACTCCAAACACGCACTTCTCGGGGTTGAGCTTGAGGTTGATCTTGTGCAGATTTGCAAAAGTTTCTTCTAAATCTTGGATCAGGGTAGCCTTGTCCTTGCTCTTTACCACTATATCATCCATGTAGGCTTCCACATTTCTGTGTATTTGTGGCTCAAAAGCGACATGGACTACCCTTGCAAATGTTGAACCGGCATTCTTCAAACCGAAAGGCATCCGTACAAAGCAGTACGTGCCACACGGGGTGATGAATACGGTTTTTTCTTCATCCTCTTCTGGCATGAAGATCTGATGGTATCCTGAGTATGCATCAAGAAATGAAAGCAAATCACATCCTGCTGTGGAGTCAACAATCTGGTCAATACGTGGCAAGGGAAATGGATCTTTGGGACAAGCTTTATTAACATCAGTGAAGTCAATACAAAGCCTCCATTTCCTGTTAGCCTTGCGCACAACAACAGGATTGGCCAACCACGTGGGATGGAGCACTCCTCTGACAAGGCCTGCTGCTTCCAACTTCTTGATTTCTTTTGCGATGAATTCTTGGCGCTCCACTGCCTGCTTTCTGACTCTCTGCTTGACGGGCCGCGCATGAGGACAGACGGCGAGGTGGTGCTCAATCACTTTCCTGGGAACACCGGGGATATCAGATGGTTGCCACGCAAACACATCGACATTCGCCCGCAGGAAAGCAACGAGCGTGCTTTCCTATTTGGGGTCAAGAGTGGCGCTGATGGTGAAGGTACCACCAGTGCCATCCTCCTTGGCGGACACCTTCTTGGCTCAGGTGGAGCTGCCATTGCCTTCTTACACTTGCCGGTGGAGCTCGATGGTGCATCCTCGATGGTAGCGCAGCACTCCGAAGAGGTGCGTTTGCCGGAGTGGGCATCAGAGCTCTTGCCGGACTTGGTCTTCTTCTTCCCCCCGGGAGCTTCAGCGGCAAGTGTCTTGCGATCAGCTGCGGCTGCTGCTTCCCGGTAGATCTTGTCGGCGCAGATAAGGGCATCCTTCTTGTCGCCGGGGACAGAGATGACACTTATCGGGCCTGGCATCTTGAGCATGTTGTATGCATAGTGAGAGGCTGCGATAAACTTGGCGAGCGCTGGACTGCCAAGGATCCCATTGTAGGGCAATGGAAAATCGGCAACGTCAAATGTGACCCTCTCAGTTCTGAAATTCAGCTCGCTGCCAAATGTGACCGGCAGCGTGATCTTCCCCTTCGGCTTGCTCCTTCCCGGGTTGATTCCTTGGAATGTGCCGGTCTCTTCGAGCTCGCTGTCAGGGATCTGGAGTTTCTGAAGGACCGCGGAGGAGATCAGATTCAAGCCGGCCCCGCCGTCAACTAGCATCTTCGTGACCTTGAGGTTGCGGATAGTTGGTGAAACCAACATCGGCAAGCACCCGACCGCAGTTACGCGATCAGGGTGATCCTCAATGTCGAAGATGATAGGCGTGCTGGACCATTTCAGAGGCTTGCGTGACTCTACGGATGGTTCCGCTGCATTAACCTCCCGTATCCACTGCTTGAGTTGGCGGTGCGAAGTATGCAGAGAAGCACCACCGTCAACGCACAGGACCTCTGTAGCTTTCTGAAATTCCTGCTCATCGGCCTCATCATCATCCACGTCTTCATCGTCGTCGTCGTCTTCATCCTTGTCACGGCCACGGGGAGGCCTATCTCCTTGCCGCTGCTTGGCCTTGCCGCGGCGTCCTCCCCGGCCGGGGCGTTTCTTGCCAGCTCCTCCAGCACCTTCCTGGGCCTTCTCCTTGTCACGTCGCTCGTATTCAGCTTTCTGCAGCTCAACGAGCTGCTCAACCTTCTTGCAATTCTGGAGATCGTGGCCCTTGGTGCGGTGGATCTTGCAATACTGCTTGCCGGAGCCGTCCTGCTTGTCGGCGGCCGCCACAGGCTGGGCCTCCTTGCCGGAGCCAACATCCTTAGTTTCCTTGGCGCCACCTCCGTTGCCGGACTGCTCGACAGCTAGCACTTCCTTGCCCTTCCTCCTTCTGTTGTTCCGCCGCCGGCCTTTCTTTGCCGGGGCGGCATCCTCACTGTCAGGTCCTCCTGCTCCTGTATCCTCTCCGGGGAGCTTCCTCCCCTCTTCAGCGCGTGCACACTTGTCGGCCAGGGCATAAAGCTCGCTGACGTCTCTGGTCTTACACATCGCCATCTCCTCCCTCATCCTTCGGTTTCGCACGTTCTGATGGAACGCGCTGATGATCGCGGTGGGGTGGACGTCTGGGATGTTGTGCTGTACACGGCTGAATCTCTGAATGTACTTGCGCAGTGGCTCTCCTTCCTTCTGGGCGAGCAGATGAAGATCGCTCTCTTGGCCATGTGGCTTGTGGCCGCCTGTAAAGGCGCCGACAAACTGATGGCATAAATCTGCCCAAGAGGAGATGGAATTGTCCGGCAAGTGCATGAGCCAGGACCTGACGTTGGGCTTGAGTACCAGCGGGAAGTAGTTGGCAAGGATCTTGTCGTCCCGTCCCCCGGCAGCCTGCACCGCGATGGTGTAGATGCTGAGAAACTCCGACGGATGCGTCTTGCTGTCGTACTTCTCTGGTACGTCTGGTTTGAAATTCTTTGTGCTGGGCCACTGGACTTGCTGCAGCTCACGGGTGAACGCAGGACAACCTACCGCGTACGGCAGATCGCCTGGTTCCCCTGGCGCATGCATGTCAACAGAGGGCCCAACGCGCTTGTCGGATTGACGTCGCGCTTCTCTTCGGCGCTCGATGCGGGTTCGAGCGTCTTCTTTTTGTCGTTCATGGAGAACTTGGCGCTGGTCGCGATGAGCTCGTGGGTCCGACGACGCGGTGGAGCCGCTGTCGGGGTAGATCCGGCGAGTCGGCGATCTTGGCCTTCTTGGCGGAGAGTGCGTGGAAGTTGCACCCCCATCGTTCTTGTCGCCATCGGCCCGCGTCCGGCAGTCTTGCCGCGGCAGAGAATTGCTTGGTTGCCGCGCAGTGTCGCCGTTGGCGAAGCCGATGAGGCTCTGGATAGTGGCCCTCCATTCGTCGGTCTTGTCCGCCGTCGGAGGGTAATCTAGGAGTAGCTGGGCCCGCGCCAAGGCTTCCGCCGGCGTGGTGGGCGGCGGAGGTGAACGGTGCGAGGAGCGGGACATGCTCAGACTCCTAACCAAGTTAGAAGGAGCAGCGTCCCGTCCAGGCGACCGCACCTCGCTGGGGCCAGCATGCTGGCGTGCATGCTGGTCTTGAACGCCACACGAACCATCAGCTTGATCTTGGGCCAGCGGACGTATGGCGCTGCGAACGCTATGATGCTGCTGGTCCCGCCCTTCCTGAGATGGGCGCGGTGGGCGTATGGACGCCGAGGTCTACGTGGCCTTGTCCTTGGACTTGGCAGCGCTGTGGGCACCCTCATCGATGTCCATTTTTCCGCCGGCGTCCACTCCACCGTCCGCCTGCTCCGGAGGTGGTGGAAGCGACGCAGACGGGGCTGTTGCCCCCGAAGTCTTCTTCTTCGGTGGCATGTTGACGAAGATGATGAAGATTTAGCTCGCGTACACGCCGGATCGGGTTCGCACAATCTCGACGCCCCCTACCTGGCGCGCCAAAGATGTCAGGGAAACTGATCCACGAACACCTATGGGGATCGGCGGACCGAGCCCCTTTCGATTCGGTGAGGGCGGAGGTCGAGCAAAGAGCGGATCGAGGCGGTACACACGAGCAGTTTACCCAGGTTCGGGCCACACGGATGCGTAAAACCCTACTCCTGCTTGCTAGATTGTATTGAATCCTTGCTCAGGAGCGATGGACGCTATCAGACTGAGCGTGGGAGTGTTTCTGGTGTTTCGAATGAGCCGAACTACCCCCTAACCGGACCAACCCCCTCCACGTTGTGCATGGGCCTCCTTTTATACTTTCAAGGGGTCACCGACAGGTGGCAACGTAGACGAGAGGGGTAGAAATGGAAAAAGAATGCGGTAGCTGCACCTACCGCTACTGTAGACACAGTGTATCCTACCTAACTCTGACGGCAGGGGACAGGGGCATTGAATGCCCGTCTGAGTTGCCTAAACAGTGCAAAAAGTGACCGTTAGGAGCGCCACCGTTCGCCACGATGGCCTCCTCTTCATCTCCGCTTGCCACCGCGTACCCCTGGCTGCACAGGCTCCCGCCACGCGCCCCTGAGAAAGCCTCATGGCGACACGCGGGCGGGTGCGCTGGAGCGCGGGTATGGGGTGGCAGCTGGCCCCCGGCAAGTACCTTGCCGGGGTCATCGTCTTGTCACGTCCGGAAGCTTGTCGCTCGCCGGATCTTGCCGGGACGTGTGGTGCGTCGCGGTAAGTTTCTTGTGGCGCCTTGGTTGGCCTTCCCGGCAAGCTCCTCTTGCCGGGGTCTTGTCTCTTCATCTTAAATACTTTGTTCTTGAATGGGCCCCAAGGGAACCCACGGAGGACCCTGGCGGTCGTTCGGCAAGCCTTGCCGCGGGGCGCTGCAACTGCCCGTGCACGAGTTCGGGATACTAGGGTACCCCTACTCTAGTACACCGACAACCAATGGGGATTTTCCACGTGTAAAATCATCATTGGCTAGAGGAAACACGTGTCGGCTCGTCGTCGGGACAGATGTCATCCACTCATTGGAAAGAATGCGCCTATGATACGTCGACACGTGGCACGGCCCAACAAGTTTAAATGGGTCGGCCCACCTAAAGGCCCACAAGATTTTGCGGACCATAATGGGTCGGCCCAGCTAAAGGCCCATGAGATTTTGTGGACCATAATGGGCTGGCCTAGCTAAAGGCCCACAAGATTTCGCGGACCATAATGGGCCGGCCCAGGTAAAGGCCCACAAGATTTTCGTGTGCCATAATAGGCCGGCCTAGGTAAAGGCCCACAAAATTCTTGCGGATCATAATGGGCCAGCCCAGCTAAAGGCCCATGAGATTTCGCCGACATTAATGGGCCGGCCCAGCTATAGGCCCACAAGATTTTGAGGACCCTAGTAGGCCGGCCCGTTAACTGGCTGCCATGTTTTGGGCCAAATGCCGACCCATATTTGATCCGGTCTATTAATGGCCTGCCACGCTCCGGGCCTAATAGTGGCCCATATGAGATCCGGCCCGTTAAAAGCCTACCACGTTCTAGGCCAAATTACGGCCCAGATCAGGTCCGGCCCTTTAAGAGGTTTGGGGCCTAATTATGGCCCATATCGGATTCGGCCCATCAACTAGACACTATGCTTTTGGGCCCACTTGCTAAAGGCCCACTTAGTAATTTGGCCTGATATTAGTTTTGGCCTGTTAAGGGCCCGTTTAACATTTCGGCCCTATATTAATTTCAGCCTCTTAAAAGCCCTTCATATAGTTGGGCCTAACTACGGCCCGGTTTCCATCCGGCCTACTCGCAGCCGATATCTGATTGGGCCAAACAAGGACCGAGACAATTTTTTGGCCTGTTAAAAGCCCGTGATTTGATTCGCACAATCATGGGCCGGGATTCATTTTGGGCTGCTACCGACCCGTGAGCTGATCGGCACGTTTCAGGCCCAACCTACATCGTGATTGCATGACGGCCCGATTATGTACCGTAATTTTACGGTTTGGCCGGTTTACTGTGAAGACAGGATATATATACAGTAAAATAACTGCAGCATCGTGAATAAGAAAAAACCTATACTATACAATAAAGAAATTACGGCATATTACATCCACTGGTCATCAAAGTTCGCCACTATGATAATAAAGCACAAGCAGACAGCAGATTACATACACTGGGCATCAAAGATCGCCACCAGTGCAAATAAACACGCCGACAAAATAATATACAAAACTGACAACACTTCAATAGAGTTCAAGAAAGGTTAGCCCTGCTGGGGAGCTGCAGCGCAAGCAGCTGAGCAAGATGATGAGACTGCACTTGTTCAACACTTATATCTTCCTCACTCTGAAAGATAAACAAGCAGACAGATGACAGGTTTTGCACATAAAAGTATCAGTGCTGACAATTCATCACCTTTCTTACTGACGAATAAAGTGACATAGTTTAAATTTGCATTAACACAATATGGTATTGTTCTGGTCAAGACATGGTAGGAAATGACATTGTGAAGGAGTTGGCAGCTTCATGACACCACTGGATTACAGATCAAGAACTCATAAGTATCAATGGTTAGTGTGCTGTCAATTTATACCATTTCATATTGGCAAATAAAGAGACTGTTTAAATAATAGTAGAATGATATGACATTGTTCATAGTTAAGACATTGCAAAATATGACATTGTGCTGTGGTGGGTAGGTTCACCACACCACTGGATTACGGATGAAGAACAGAAGCATACATGTAGTGCAAAAGAAGATCACTTGCTCTGAATAGTTTAATTTACATGGTATGAAGAAGGAAGTTGGTTGTACAACTAAAAACTTAAATTGAGAAAGGACAAACTTTTGTTAATGAATTACATAATAAACTTTAACCAAGCAATTTGATGCAAACACCAAAAATAAACAACTGTTGCAGTCATGCCTAACCAAATATATACAACAAAGTTTGAAGGCTTGAGATGGACAAACTTACATTATTGGTGAAGACAGGCTCTATAAAGGCCTTGTCCATGCTGATGGGGGGGGGGCAATTCAAGAAGTTTACCACAGAATCTTCTTCAAAAGCATTGCCTTTATTCTACATTTTGTTAAGAGTAAATATAGATGTGATAATATACGAAAAAATGGAGAATATTTAAGATAAGATGAAGAGTGATGCTACATAACCAAGTAGCTATAAATGTAAGTGCAGCGATACAGGCAAAAGGTACGGCCAAGAGCAATGCACAACTAAACTTCTTCAGTATCAACCTTATGGTAAGAGTAAATATAGATCTGATGTGTAGAAAATGGAGGGCAAAGGAAAATAAGTTGCAGAGTGATGGTACATGAACAACTACCTGTCATTATAAGAACACTGATAAAGGACAGCATGTACTTACAAGAACAATGCAGAGCTAAAAAAACATTGGCATTGGATATATTCTACACTAATGTAACCATTCATACAGATCAGATAATTTGGAGCGAACAATTGATAAGCAAGCTATCATGCATACTGCTGTCACATAATGAACCAGGTATGTATGCAAGTACAGTGATACAGGACAACAGGTACTAACAAGAGCAAAGCAGCGGGCAGCATATTTGCGATATCCTGTCATTCTTGTCAAACTGGAATTCTTCTTCAAGCAGATTTCCTGCAAAAAAGATCCGTAAGGCACATGCGGAAAAGTATAAGTTCAAATTGTCATGTGATTTCATAGACAGTACCTCATCCTGGGAACGAGACCAGTGCATAAAAAGGTTTTTCCATTCAATGTCTTCTAAATTTAGGACAGGAGACTTCACCGGAAATTCGTTTATAGACTTGCCATCAAAGTGTGATTTCCTCAGATAACACCGATATTGCTGCAATGCTTCCTTGAAAAGCACAAGCAAGCTTTGCTCGTCATGACTATCCAGATTGACCCTCGCCTAGTTACAACAATGTAATGTAAATCATTCATGTGTTCAATTAGCAAAAAACAGGAAAATAATAACCATGAATAATAGAACTTACACGTAAGTTGGACAGGAAGATGTGAAAATGGTGTTTGTCTTCACAATAATCTTCCCATGATGGGAATATATGCACGTAGTCCCTAACAACATTGAAAGCATTGTCTTTTAAACTGGGAATAAATGGAATGGGGTTCCAATCTGCAGGAATTGGCCAGGTCTTCGGCCAGTGGACTTGCTGTACTTTTTGCTGGAGTGGGATTTTTCTATGGTACAACTAGTGCTATGGCAAATGAAATCGGTATACCTTTTGCTGGAGTGCAGGTCCTGTGTGGTGGGGCTAGTGGTGTGGCCAGTGAAGTATGGGTATAGTCTGCTGGAGTCGGTCCTACGTTTTGTGTCACTGTTTGTACATCCAATATAAGTGGGGTGATGTCTGATTTCTCCGACACCACCACGTTTTTCAAGGACTTTGCTGGTGCTCCTTCAGGTTCGGCAATCACCCTCTTCCTTTTTGATGTCTGATGCACAAGAACATCATTTGAGTGTAAAAACATGGTATGATGACAGATGGAATATGTATTGATAATGGATGGGCATGGCATCTCGACATATATGATGAGTAAACTAAGCAGATGGCGGTGCAACAAAGTAGAAGAAATGCAAGACAACATATGCAAGATACCCACAATCAATAAAACATTACCAAATTAGAACAGGCACCTTGATGGGTGAACAGGACAGGCCATCTGCCCTTGACTCCTCGAGGTTAGAATAGTCATTAGGATGATATTCTGAACAAGAATCAACAGGTGGGGAGCGTATGAGTTTCATTGCATCCAGAATGGCACTCAATGCCTTGGTGCCAATTATGTAAGTCATTGACGTGGTTAGCTTCAAGAGTGGACTGCTGCTAGTGCGACACAAAGCAGCTACACAGATCATAGTGTAGATATAACTGGAAAACCTTAAGCATCAGAGTAAAATCAGCAAAGTGGAACTTGCTGGAATATATGTGCTAGTATTGTCGGTACGGCTAGAAAGGGTTCGGATACCAGATCTCTTCAAGTGAAGATGCGGTACTGTTAATATCAATGTAACTCTCAAAGGCGACACGGCTCCCCGCATTTCCTTGCTATTCTTATAGGATTCAAGTGGGCAGGCCACTACAAATCCTATTCCTATGTTTACAAGATCCTACGAATCAAAGAGGCTCAAAGTGTCCATCACAACCGACCGTATAGACCTCTACACTGCAAATGTCCCTGCTCATCTTCAGTACAAGGAACATACTGTAATACTATCATACTCCCCCCGTTCCAAAATATAAGTCTTGGTAGAGATTTCCACTATGGATCACATACAGATGTATCCAGGTACATTTTAGAGTGTAGATTCACTCATTTTGCTCCATATGTAGTCCATGGTGGAATCTATACAAAGACTTGTATTTAGGAACGGAGAGAGTACATATTAAAGAAGAACGGAAGAGGAACATGGTAAAGAAGAGCAAGCAAATTTTGGATAATAAAATGTTGGTTGCACAGTGCCCACACATGATGAACCAGAGCGCATTAAGAATGCAACTCCTAGCTGTCTCTCGACCATTTCAGGCGGTTGGATGAAGATCCTATGTCTCCTAACCCTTCTTATTCCTCGTCTTTGATTCTTCCCATACAGAACACCGCACGGGCCGCCGGCCGGACCACCGGCCCCCACCGCTTGTGTTCCTCCGCCACCCCCACCCCAACCCCCACCCGTGTCGAGTTTTCTTCGTTCGGCGAGGCCCCACAACCACCCGAGCCCCTTCGATCGCCCCGGCGAACTCCGGCGAGCTCTGAAAAATCGACTGACCCAATTTTGAAATTTAGTCTACTGTGATTTAACTAGTGTGGAATATAAAAGGGGAAAACCATAAGCATTGCGAGTATGGTGTTGAGCGTGCCATGGCAGATCTGAAGGTGCAAACCGGACAAAGGCAACTTCGCAACCAGGACAAGAAATCAGAGCAAAGCAGTGGCGATCTATTTTCTTGATGCAATAAATAAGTTGAGCAGATATGAAAGAGTACCGCCTCTGGTACGGCGCCGTGTACGCATCCGCTGAGAATTTGACGGTGTTGCGGTAGCGATGGCTGTCGGCGGCATGGAAGCAGATCTAGGATGGTAGACGGTGGCGGCGGGGCGCGGTGGACGAGACGGTCGTAGGAGCGGCGCCGGCAAGGTGGACGGCGGCGGGGATGAAGTGAGAGGATGGGATGCAAGGATCCCGGCCCAAAGCCGTGGATGAGAGAGGTCGATCTCTTGTAATGGACGGCGGCATCGGGGTATCAGCTCCGGCATGGTGGAGGAGGACGGCGGTGGATGGGGTGGCGGATGGCGGCGGACGGAGGAGGGTGGGGTGGAGAGGGTGTTTAGGTGCCCACGGAGTACGAATGGGGAAAAGGGAGGTAGAGAGGAAGGGGGGAACCATGTATTCAGGGCGCGCTTGTCTCAAATGCGAGGAAATTTACAAACTTAGCCCCCGTTTCAAATTTCTACTACATCACAGCAACACTAGTCGGTTGGGGATAGGACGGTAATCTCGCATACACCGAATATTTGCCGATGAGAGTTTGTTTTTGGCGCCCACCGTGTATGAATATGAATCGGGGAGGGAGTCGATTTCGGCCGAGGACACACTGTGTTTCGGCGCCCATCGTGTATGAATCCGGGTGAGAGGCGGTTACGTCACGTTTGGGTGAAATTACAAACCTACCCCTATTGAAACCTATAGAAATCCAGCATATAGGCTTTGCGTGGCAGGGATAGGCAGCAGTGATTTCCATCTCGCAGGTTTTGGTTCTGGGCGGTTACTGCGACTTTCCCCGCTTCATTCAGATTTTGCAGAGTGCACGTTTACCGTGCCAACTCAATTCGAATCCCGTTTGTATTCTATTTTTTTTCGGGCGGGATCCATTTTCAATTGGAATTACATTCTATATACATCATTTTTTATATATACTTTCAAAAGCACAACACCATTTATACATAAATATGGTTTACAAATGACATGATCTTAGATTCATAAGGTTGTATCCATCAATTTGGATTTTCAAATATTTGAAACCACTTCATGTTGAAATCCAATGTATGCATTCCTCGCTAACTGTCTCCAATTTATGTGTGTTTCATGCGGGTTTTTTTTTACTTCTCAAACATGTATAATGTGTTTCACACACGCAACATATAGTGTAATCCCATTTAGACATTAATTGCATATAAACCATGCATTGTTTGTAATTGAAGAATCTATGGATCACCAATATTGATAAACTATATAACATTACACGTGTGCCCAAATTCAAATGAATATGCATGTTTGATACACCAATTTGCGTTATGATATTATCGATGTCGTGATCTCCAGTTTAAATATTTGAATCCCCTTTAATCCAGATATTCGTCTCATATAGCTATCACTCATGCTTATATAGGACTATCTCTCTGGACCTATACGCGTTCATCATCTCTTGGGTATCTCTCGTGCTACCTGTATGTCGACAATGATCTTTTATCTTTGTAACACACTGACGGTACTCTCTCCCTCGACCTTCATCACTCTATCTCTCTCTAAGTATATCTCGCTCCCTGCTATGTGTCTCTAGCTATGATTCTCCATGTGGAATCTCTTTCTCTCACACAAACACAAAACTTTGTCTCCCGGGGTCTCATTTCTCTCTACTATTCCCATGTGTGCCACTCGCACACCCCTCATACAGAGATGTCTTTCGCTCCTTAGATATGAGAACCTACGACTATTCCTCATCAATATCGCTTTCTCACACACAAACACAAACTCTGTCTCCTAGGGTTTCATATTTCTCCATTGTTCTCTTATATGTCGCTCACACACAACCTCTCTCCCTAGAGATATCTTTCATTCCCTCGTATGTCTCTCTAGCTATCACTCTCGTTGTGAAATATTTTCATATTTCTCCATTGTTCTCTTGTATGTCGCTCACACACACCCTCTCTCCCTAGAGATATCTTGCGTTCCCTCGTATGTCTCTCTAGCTATCACTCTCGTTGTGAAATACCTTTCTCTCTCGCAGACACAAAACTCCGTCTCTCTGGATCTCATTTCTCTCTGATATCTGTTTGTATGTGACTCACACACACCCTCTCTCATCTCTCTCACACCCACACACATAACCCAGCCTTCTGATCCACTCGACTCCTATCTCTAACGCACACTAGCTAGCATCTTTATCTTTCTATTTATCTGTTTCTCCATCAACCTTCTTTCTTGCCCTCACTCTTGATTCCTATCACGCACACTACATATGTTTCTCTCTACATGAAGTCCAGTGCCCTCTCGCACACATATATAACTTCACCCTTTGAACCACCCGACGGTCATCTCCAACACCCAAACTAGCGGATGTCCCTCTAGCTAGCATCTCCATCTCTGTATCTATCTGTAGTTTCTCCGTCAACATTTCTTTCTCGCACGGAGTCTTGCTTCCTATCACCCACACTATATATGTCTCTCCATACATATGCATTTATAGGTTGGTCTCTTTTGCACAATCGTTGCGCCTCACTCCCTCTGCTCGCCATAGATGCATGCTCCATCCCACGCCACTATCTCTTAAAGACAAAAACACATGCTCAATTGTCGGGACTTCTTCCATGCATTCTCACATGCATGCATATTGTCATACCGATCTGTCTCTCCCATGTCATTGATCTTATGACTTATGTCTTCTTTCTTTTATCTCGATCATGCACGCGCACGCACACACACACACACACATCCCACGTATACATGTATACCTCTCACACATGCACGTTCAAGGTCTCTATGTCTCCATACGTAGTTAATTACCCTCAATCCTAACGCCACATCAAATCGTTCTCCTCTTTTGTGCACATAACTTCCGCCTAGATGGGTAAAACACACACTCACACTTAACAATCTCCTTCTAGCTACCCCCCCCCCCGCCTCTCACTCTTCCCCTATATCCCTGAAACCAATAAGACCATCCCTTAGTTTAATTCCCGCCTACATGCACCATCAATATATAGTAGTCTTCCTCGGTGTCTCTCGAACAAACACGTTCTCTCGAAGTCGACTCCTCTCATGCATATAGGTCCTAATGTGTTTTTCGAGGCTAACTTTGACCAAACGTTAGAGCAATAATATATGACATGCAACTTACATAAAGCATACCTTCAATTTTGTATGTCAAAGGAGCTTCCAATAATATAATTTGCATAGTATACATCTCATGTGCTATTAATCTTGTCAATAGTCAAAGGCTGTCTTGAAAAACACATTAGGCCCTATATAGATGGAAGGAGGGAGTAGGTCCCATGCAAAAAATGAGAATAAAATTCAAACATCTTGGCATCATGGCTTGGTCGATAACATTGAGAAACTTGGTTTTAAAATCATGAGACTTGGCATGGTGTCATGTCATGGTAGTACCATGCCGTGGTAAAAAAATTGGCCAAATAGGAACAAATTTTGGTATAAGCTTCTTACAAATTGGAGCTTCTCTCAAGAAGGCTCGTGGTTCTGGGAGGGAACTGTCACCTTTGTGTGCATAATTCAAATTTGAAATACAAGCACATGTTCTAGTGCACCAAAGTTGGTTGAAAAATCACATGTGTGTCCTCAGGTAAATTTCTAGGTTCCATGCAAGAAATGGGAATGAAATTCAAAATTCTGGGCGTCGTGGCTGGGTTGGAAACATTGAGAAACTTAGTTTCTTTATTCCTGTAAATCCAAAACATGCATGAAAATAATGAAACTTGGCTTGGTGCCATGACATGGCACCAACATGCTGTGGTAAATTTGCAGTCCGATTTGCGAAGGCGCACACATTAACAATCAACAAAGTCATTTTGGAAGAAGTGTTGTCACGTTACAATCGGACACACAAGTATTATTGAAACCATGGGCGTTCTACTTACTAGTACCATTTACGTGCCGCCACGCGTCCCCTTTTTTATTAGCTAGGAGGCGACGTGCAGGGTAGCTATTTGAGTACGAGAGGCGTGCGATCAGACCCCTGCGTGTGCTTATTGGGAGGAGAGCCCATTGACCTCCATCTGCCGTCCACCTTTCTCCCAAGGTCTCCATTAATGGCGCCCGAGCCTCTATTTAATGGCGTGGCTATGTCTCACTCAACTGAGATTTAAGAGAGAAAAAAGAAAATCTGAAAGCACGGATCTTGATGTAAGATCCGACGGACCTATATAGCATCTACTGCGACTTATAGCAAGACTGATGAATATATAAGGACGATTAAAAAAATTTGATCAAAGAAGGGCTTGCCCCTTCCGATTTTCATTATTGAAAACCACCACAATTCACAAGAAGTTCAGCACAACTCCAGCCTAACACGAAGGACTAAAAGCTACCAAATTGAAATCGCAACATCCCAAGAGGCCAACAAAGGCCAAACATCCGCGCTAGAACCCAACATTTCACAACCGAACCAGGAAACTAGTCTCCGCGGCAAGCGACAATGAGCTCTTTCGTGTCCACAAGACGCTGCTTGAGAACATCCACGGATTCCTCCACCAGCCTTTGGCGCTCGTTGCGGAGCATGTCATTCTCGTCCATAAGTTTCTTCAACAAGGCACTAGTCTCCTCCTGCAGGTCTGCACTTCGTACGATCTTCTCCCTTAGCAGGTCGCGCTCGGCCCGGAGCCTCTCATTGCCCTCCCTTAGTTGTTGGATGACGCCGATAGCCTGTTCAAACGAGGCTATCATGTCGTCCTGCAACCTTGCCGAGCGGGAGATCTGATCCGTCTGGCTATGGACGATCGCATGCATGCGCCTGTAACAGTCGTCGCGTGCCCGCGAGAAATTTTCCCAGGCCACCGCGGCGTGGCGGGACATCTCTACTGCATTCGTGGCACGGCGGGACATCTCTGCTGCTTCCGCGGCGCGGCCGGACCAGTCTGCTGCATCAACGGCGCGGCGGGACCTCCGTGCTACTTCAGCGGCACGGCGGGACCTCTGTGCTGCTACTTCCGCGCGGCGGGACATGTCGGCTGCTCTCGCAGCAAGGCGGGACATCTCTCGTGCTTCCGCTTCCATGCTCGCCTCTCCCTGGTGGCAATCTCTCGACCCAGAACTCACGCTGGCCATGGCAGACGCAGGGGAAGGATGCTGAATGACTTGTTTGTTTTTGTGGATGAGGAGTTGAGGAGGAATGTGCAGTCATCTTGGCATACTAGTATTTATAACCGAGTACTAATACGCTGCTAAGTGGGAAACCGTTTAGGTTGTGATCGGTGTGAATAGGTTTGCAATTCAATATAGCGTGGAGTAATTTGGAATGTGACAAGATGCAAGCTCAAAATTTATTGACGGTTCTAGTTTCGAAGTGCGGCACTATTCCCGGATGGAGTACTTCTTTTTCTACTCCCTCCTTTCCGGTTTTATAGGGCTTATCTCAAAATTTTAGTTTTTCCATTTTATAAGGCTCAATTTTGCTGTCCCCAACACATGTTCAGATTCCAAGGTGCATTAAATCATTGCATGCAAGTATTAAGAGAAAATTGACCAATGCATGTACTTTATGCATGCATGCATTGCAATTAATGCATTAAACCTATCTCTCGGGACTTCTCGCACGCACCATCGTGCCACCCACAAAAACTTGTACTCTGAGTTTAGTAGTACGTTATATAGGAAGAGAAGAGGTGCACGCATGCACTCGTCCTCTCACACGCGCGTCTATTTTTTCTCGAAAAGGAGGATGATGACCCCCGGCCTCTGCATCTGGGAGTCACACACGCAAATTATTGAAATATATCGAGTGCAGTGCTTTGATGTGTCGCGTCAACTCATACATCAACGAGAAGTTTGATTATCCTCTCCCTCGCGGACTTAACTGCACGTGCCTTTGGCTGTATGACAGGTTGGCCACACACCTGTAGGGCCCACCTGTCATACACGCAAAGGCAGGAGCGTCCCTCCCTTGCCCATGAGCATGGTGGCTGGCAAGACTAGGAGAAGCTTTCGCTACACGCTCTCCCTCCCGCACGCGGTGGACATGCAGCAGTTCAATCGGTGTCAGATGACCAGAAGCATACTGTAGTACTCCTCTAGTGCAGTAGTATTCCATCATTGTTCGACTTCCCGAAGAGGCGAAGAGCCAAGCGCAGCCCGGACGCTCGTGTGGCAGTTTCATGTGTATAGTAGTCTAGGATAGCGTGTATCGTGCCTGTAAGCTTAAAATCGTTGGGGTCGGCTCCATGCTATGTGGCCGTCTCGAAGTTTTTAAAAAAAAATTAAAATAGTCTTCTGGCCCTACCCGGAAACTGCCACGCATACTGCCTGGGAAAAGCCCCGCCCTCAACTTTTAACTACGCGAAAACAGTTCGAGCTTGTTCGTTCTATATAAATGCAGTACTTACTGTATGTTTATTCACCCGTGGGGTTGTTCAATGAATGGAGGGGCGAGGAGCACAGGTGAACAATACTGTAGTACTACTAGTAGTAAGTAGGAGTCATACAGTAGTCACCTTAAAAAGAGAGATTCTTTTCTTTAATGCCACGTACACAAATTGAAACGCTTGTTGTGGAGAGAAAAAAGATAATCACTCCACTATATATGGACGCAGGGGCCTGAGCGCTTGCTTTACTATTCATTCTCTCATCCTCTCTAGATATAAACAAGACAGCGGTAGCGACATTTTCTCTCTGCTCACCGCTGGTCACAGATTCGGTCGGATCCCTTCGGCCGGTGTGTGTAGAGGACTAAAAGGTGCATCATTCACGCGGTCATCGCCGCCGAGGGAGGAAACCCACAGCTGCCGGAGGGGCCCGATCCTCTGCCCGTGCCGTTCTCTCCGACACATGGCCGGCTCGGGAGGTCCTCCGACCCTTCTTCCTCCCTGCCATATTGCCCGCAGATCCGACCTGCCGCCGCCGACAACCCGGCGACCCTCGGGTATAAGTTCTTCGAAAGCGGCCTTGCTCTACTGCCCCAGCTCCCCACGTGTCTGCATGTGCATCTTTTTCTACTCCCATCAACTCTTCCAAAGCCACCTAAATTTTTAGTATTATTAGAGGTAAAGCTACTTCATGCATTCGAATCTAGGGCTTTGTTCAAACAACGAAGAAAGGGGGGAAAGTTGTAGCATGAATCTAGGACTTGATTCAAAGAGGAAATAATATGGTGAAAGTAGTAGAGACCGGATACCCAACCGCTCTCTTGGTTGAAAAGAGAAATAATGGGAAAACGCAGTACAAACTGGATAAGGAACAGATCTATTATTGGTTGAAAAAAGGATAGAAAGTGGCGGCTGGTGGACAAGTCAACAGAGTATGTCCAGGATTAGATTTGCTGCCATCACATAGTAAAAGGTCTCCAGGATTAGATTTGCTGCCCTCACATAGTAAAAGGTCTCAGGATTAGATTTGCTGCCCTCACATAGTAAAAGGTCTCCAGGATTAGATTTGCTGCACTCACATAGTAAAAGGTCTCCAGGATTAGATTTGCTTCCCTCACATAGTACAATGGCGCTCCTGCTGTTTTCCCCAGTATGATAAGTAAGTTGCTCCTTTACGCTGCTAAGTGTCCTAGTGTCCCCACGGTCCCATGCCCTTAAACCAACTCTTTAGCTGCTATTGATTTACTGTGTCTGGTAAACAAGCAATGCCACCATTAAAGTAATCCCATATTTGAGGAATCTCATTGTTGATTGTAATGCTTCTGGTAACATGAAGCATCGCTGACGCTTTAAAATTTCTATTGTCCTTGCGTGATTGCCATGAACATAATTAAGATGCTTCTTTTCATTTTGTATATGTTTCGTATATTCTTATTGACCAGCAACTATTTACTTTCTATCTTTTTGTGCAGATAGGGATATCCATTTCACCTTGTTGCTATTGTGACCTTTTGGTGAACTGCAGAAAACACTTTTTTTGGAATGAGTGTCTTGTGCAGTTCAACTAAAATGTCACGTGGGCGACATCTCTCAATTTTGGCGGAACTGCACAAAATGGTAATTGGAGTTTCCAAATTATCCGTCAAGTTCTGCTGGTAATCTCGTGCAACATTTTATTAGCCTTTGCAAGATGGAGCCGTCACTGTCACCACAATGGCACTTTATTTTAGTGGAACTGCACAAAAGGATAAGAAAAGTATAGTTGCACGTTACATGAGCTGGACAACCAACCTTAATGTTCCTCAATTTTAGTGCAACTACTAAAGAAGAACCTGCCAGCTCACAAGAGCAAGTACTTCTTGCTAGCTGAATGATGCAATCTTTGCTTCATTTTAGGTGAACTACAGAAAAAGGTGCATGAATTGAATCATGGAACTCCAGGCAGACCTCATCCAAGTAGAGCTGGAGGTTGAGTTCAAGGAGGCCGCTATTAAAGCGAAATCATGCTCTCATGTCTCCTTGTTTGTGCTGTGCAAACATGTTGTGCAAACAGGAATACTCAACTACATATGTTGTGACGGTCAAGAGCATTCGCCAAGTTCTTCGGTTGTATGACATGGCTAGCCAAGATGGATTTAATCCTGATATTCACTTTATAAAAAAGGCTCTAATGGGTTGGTTCTGAATCTTGCAAGGTGCGAATCAGTGAGATGTGTAGGCATCTTTGTTGTACTTATTATTTGGATCTTATTTGTTGGTTCTGAATCTTGCAAGCTGGGAATCGATGAGATGTGTAGGCATCTTTGTTGTACTTATTATTTGGATCTTATTTGTTGGTTCTGAATCTTGCAAGCTGGGAAACACGGCATGATGATGCAGAGGACAACAACCATAACAAACAGTTCAAACTCGATAGTATTATCTTTTGTGAAAGTGCGACAAATGTGATGATCGTGTGCGTCCTGAGAATAATAATTCTAATTGTTGTGCATGTTGATCCTGTGGCACTGATAGGACGAGCGAATGCATTGCTTGTTTTAAGTACAAATTTCTATTAAAGCTAATTAAATTTAAGTAAAGTGATCACTAACTCCTGTTATTACAGTACCAATACAGACCCACTCGTGAACCGACGTGTGGCCGAGGGTGCATCTTCTGCCGTGCGTGCAGAGGACGAGGGAGGGGTAGTAACTGTTGTCGCTTGTACACACTCAGCTTACTGTTGAATCCAGTTCCCCAAGAGCTGAAAAACGAATGTTGCCGCTGCATACACACTCGTTCACTCGAAGAGACTCCAATGGCGATCCGAGGGGTGAGCCTGCTGGATATGGACTTCAGCAAGGAGTTCCCCTTTGAGTTTGCCATTCAGTCCTATGGCTGCACCAAGTTGAATGTGATGTACACCAACGATACGGACTCGGTGAAGCTCTGCCTTGCCTCAGTCCTATGGCTGCACCAGGTTCTAGAGCATTCGCCCGTTTCATCGGCAGCGCCGACTGCACCTTCGCTACGGTGGAGAGAAGGAAGAACACGACGATTCGGCCATCTGGTGCAACAAGCTTGTCGACATCCAGAAGCAATACAAGATCATCAGCAACGGGCAGGAGAAGGACTCCGTGGTTGACCTTGCTGAGACCATCATCGACCCCTGATACGCCAACATGAAAGAAGACGACCTGAACACATGGGAGGTACCTCTGAATCTAGCCTACATAACCTACGCGGCCAAGGGCGCATACACATGCTACCACATGTACATGCAGATCTTGGACATGAGGGCGTGTCTGCTTCTTGTAACTGACGAGTACACGGACAGCCGCAGTGTCATGATCAAGCGTGCCAGGAAGGTCTAGATGTTGTACTTTATCTGTTTATAAGCACCTTTATCATGTGAGTGTTTCATGCATTAGCCTATGTGTCATAATTATCTGTTTTGTCCGAAATATTTCTTTTAAGAACCCATTAACCTGATTGCTTTTTTAGTTGCAATTTTCTTATGTATGTAAACTAGTTCACTTGTCCATAAAAAAACTAGTTCACTCGGTTGCCATGCTTTGAATCTCCTTCCTCCCAACATATTCCCCTCCTCAGGTGGACCCAGCAGGTCTCTGAATTTTCTCCCACTTTCTTTTTCGATGTAAACTGAGTTTTCTCCCAGTACTTTCCCCTAGAACCAACTCAATTGCCCCACGTCTAGCCTAAAAAATAATAATACCCCACGTACTATTAACTCATCAAATTAAAATGATATTTTATTTCGTAAGTTGAAAGTTCTTACAAAATAATAATAATAATTGTTTATATATAACTTGCAAGTTAACTCCTAGTGATTGCGTACATAAGCTTGCAAAGATTTTACTGACGTGCAATCATGTGTTTATGTTTTTATAACATTTCTCCGTCTAGCCCAACATGATATTTTCACCTAGCCCAGCAAGTCCGCGGCTTTTGAGAAAAATGCAAATGGGATTTAAATGGGCTGCATAGATGATACATCATTGTTTCACCCAGCTCACCAAATGGACTAAAAAACAAATGGACTGACAGCCGGGTCCACGGCCACAGCCCAGTTTTTTTGTGATTTGCCAACTAAGTAGCTTTGTCAGGCTTGTTGGGCTGCAAATCTTTCAAGACGAGGAGAGCTTTCATTCGGCTGGCCGAGAAAATGGCCCATCAGTAAGGAGAAATGGGCTGTACATTTTTAAAACACATCAAACCGGCAATTAGTTTCAAATATCTTTTTTTCATTTCGAGATTTTAAATTACATTAATTTTTATGCGTGCAGAATTTGTTGGATTTTATATTGATATACATTTATTTTTAAAATCAGTTTGAATGTGAGTCGAAATTTCGGGATTAAAAACAGTTCGGACCGCACCGAAATATGCAAAATTTTGTATAATTTTTTAACTGTGGCCACAATATGGGCTGTAATGCTAACAAAAAGAATATGGGCTCCAAAAAAAACCTTAAGAATTAGCAAATGGGTTGTATGCTGTTTTTCACAGATTTGAGGCTTTCCTAAAAAAAGGTTGACGCACAAGCAGTGACTGTTGGATGGCCATCCAACGGCCGTCGTGCTTCTTCAATCTCTGCTCTTCCTGCTCCAGCCGTTCAAACAGGCGCCGGCGGGACTGCCTGCTCCCTCCTCCCCGCGGCCGGCTCTACTACCGCGCAGGCCTCACCGCCACACTGTACTCCCATCGCTGGCCTAGCCATCCCTCTACTCACCCACACCTGCTGTTATTCTCCGGCGATGGCAGACGAACCAGTAAACCCTCGTACAGTCGCACTCCCCTCCGGGTGGGAAACAACTGCCGAGTCTTCCCTGCCTCTGTGTCATTCCCTTCCTAGGCCTCGCCGTCGTCCACCGCCCTGGTGCTCTCGGCACGGCCTGGTCAACATGGTCAACGACCGACATGCATCTGAAGTGGACTTTACGTGGAGAGGCCGACAGCTGGGTCCATGGCCGCACGCAAGGAAATGCCTCCTTATTACACGCAAAATAATGATTCCTCCACCTGACATCAGGGACCCACCGAAAGGGCCTCTGTATTTCGTGAAAAAAACGTTACCGCCGCTGACAGCTCGGACCCACCAGCTATATCTTCGTACGCAAGGAAGTGCCTCCTTATTAGGCACAAAAAAATAATACTCCCCCTGTTAGCTGGGACCCAGTATAGTGGCAGGCTGACTTGTGGGCCTACTAAGTTGACGGGGACGGAGGACTTTGTCAACTTAGTCAATATGCACGATTCTAGCTCCAGTGACTGTATGATGTCCATCCAACGGCCGTAGTGCTTCTTCAACCTCTGGTCTTCTTGCTCCAGCCGCCCAAACCAGCGCCGGGCGTGCCTCGTGCTCCTGCCTCCCGTGGCCGGCTGTGATGCGGCGGAGGCCTCACCGCCCCCTACTACTCCCACCGCTGGCCAGGCCATCCCACTACTCACCCACATCCCCTGTTATTCTGCGGCGATGGCAGCCTCACACCGCAGCGAACTAGTGAACCCTCGTACTCCTCTACGCGTGGGTATCCACTGCCGCGTCTTCCCCGGCTCCGCGTCGTCCCCTTCCTAGGCCTCGCCGTCGTCCACCGCCCTGGTGCTCTCGGCGCGGCATGGTCAACATGGTCAAGGAACGGCTTCCGTCGGACGTGGACTGTACGTGGAGAGGCTGACAGCTGGGTCCACGGCCGCAGCAAGGAAGTCCTCCTTATTACATGCAAAATAATTATTCCTCCACCTGACAGCGGGACCCACCGGATGGGCCATCGTATTTCGCGAAAAAAATGTTTCCCCCTGACTACTAGGACCCACCAGCTACATCTTCGCACACAAGGAAGTGTGTCCGGGCAAAAAACTGATTCACCCCCTGACTGCTGGGACCCACCAGCTACATCTTCGTAGGCAAGGAAGTGCCTGACAGTCGGGACCCACCTGGTCGAAGCGTACGTAGCGTTGTCATTCTGGTCGCGAACGTGTACGTACATACTGGTCGATGTAGAGGCGCGCACGTGTCGTAGTAGAGGCGCGCACGTGTCGTAGTAGAGGCGTGCATGTAGCATTTACACGTACGTACAACGGCCAGGGTGCAAGAAAGAAAATACGGCCACGTATGTGTACATACGGGCGGGGTCTCGAACGCCTACTCGCGCATACGTACGGCGAGGGCTCGTGTACATGGCTGGGTCGGAACGGAGAAACAGCGTCATCGTCATGTTCATGGGGAGGCAACGGAATGCGTCATGTTCATGGGGAGGCAACGGAATGCGTCGTGTTCATCGGGAGGGCTTGCACGGAACAGGCGATGGAAACAAGGTGTGGCGTACCACAGAACGGAGGAAACGGCCTTGTGTTCGACCGGCCACGTTCGAAATGGGATCCTGTTCATCGAGAGGGGTCTACCGTACCACAAAACGGAGGAAACAGACCTCCTACGGTCGAAACGGGGGTCCTATTGATCGGGAGGGGTGTGGCGTACCGCAAAACGGAGGAAACGGACTTGTGTTGGAGCGCTACGGTCGAAACGGGAGTCCTGTTCATCAGGAGGGGTGTGGCGTACCGCAAAACGGGACTCCACGGGATACTGTTCATCTCCACCGTCGACCTCCTCCAGCCTCCACAGGCTCCTGTTCATCCAGCCTCCGTGGGCTCCTGTTCATCCAGCCTCCACCGCGCGCTACTCCACCGGCTACTGTTCAACCACCCCTCCACCGTCTACTGTTCATCCAGCCCTCCATACCACGGGGTCCTGTTCAACCACCCCTCCACGGGCACCCCTCCATCGTCTACTGTTCACCCCGCCCTCCACACCACGGGGTCATGTTCAACCACCCCTCCACCGTCTACTGTTCATCCAGCCATCCACACCACGG
>NC_041388.1:362902390-362925922 GCF_002162155.2 Triticum dicoccoides
ACGCTCACTATTCGTCCCATCGATCGGCTTCAGTTAGCAGCACTAGCAAAGGAATCGCTCGATCGGGTTCAGTTAACAACCATCGATCGATCGCTCGGGTTCAGTAACGTGTAGCCTACAGTGCAATCACTCTGGTTCAGTTAGAGCCCAACGCCTCGCTCGGGTTCAGTTAGAGCCAACGCCTCGCACACACGCGCGTACGTGTATGAGAGAAACGCGCATCGCTCGGCCCCCAACCTCCCACCGTAACCGGGAACTCCCTGAAATTTTGCTCCCCTCGCTTCTGCCACGGTTTTTTCCGTCATGGACGGCCCAAAGAATGTCATGCAGCTGCGTCTCCGACCCGCCCAGGACAAAAAGCCCATTTTCTGTCATGATTTTTTGTCATAGAAGTAGGAGCCCACCACATCTACGATGATACCGGGTATTGTCACAATTATCGTCATAGAAGTGTCATATGTATGACAGAAAAAATTTCATTCGACCCAAAATGTCACGGATGTGTCTTTTTTTTGTAGTGCCATCTGCCATTATTTCTAATAATGTACAGCCCATTTGCTAATTCTTAAGAATTTTTTTGGAGCCCATCTTCTTTTTGTTAGCATTACACCACATATTGTGGCCACGGCTAAAAAGTATACAAAATTTTGCATATTCGGTGCGGTCAACTGTTTTTAATCCAGAAATATCGATTCACATTCAAACTATTTTGAAAAATAATTTATATAAATATAAAATCCAAATAATTGTCCACGCATAAAAATCAATGGAATTTAAGATCTTGTAATGAAAAAAGATTGAAACTAATTCCCGGTTTGATGTGTTTTAAAAATGTACAACCCATTTCTGGGCAAACTGAATGAAATTATCCTCGTCTTGAAAGATTTGCAGCCCAGCGGGGCCGATAAAGCAAGTAGGCCTTGTATGGGTATTTCTTTAAAAAAATAGAACTGGGCTAGCCATTTTCAGCAAGAAAAAAACACAACTGGGCTCATGATGTGGTAAACATAAATAAGGGACAATTGCATTTTTACCCCTAGTTGGTTCCTACCCACGGGTTTTGCCCTTACTTTTCGAGCTTGCTCAGTTTTGCCCTTACTTTTTCCATCGAGGTCCCTCGAATGCCCTTTGACCGTTTGACCAAAACTTTGAAAAATCATAACTAATTCATACGAACTTAGAAAAATGCAAATAAGATATCAAACTGTTCAGATAAACATTACCTTTATGGGCATATCATTTGCATTCCGGACAAAAGCATCATTTAAACTACCCGAGGTAATTAATGTTATTAACATTATTAAAAATAAATAGGTATAAACAATATTTTTTTTCATGAATAAAAATTACATGCAAATGTAGGTGATGTTTTCTGAACATCCTGATAACTTATAAGCATTTTTTCAGTTTGTATCAACTTGTTATGAATGTTCTAATGACTTTGACCATTATTTGGAAACTTCATAACAAGTTGATATGAACTCAGGAAAATGCAAATAAGGTATCAGAATGTTCAGAAAACATCACCTACATTTGCATATAATTTTTATTCATGAAAAAAATATTGTTTATACCAATTTATTTTTAATAATGTTAATAACATTAATTACCTCAGGTAGTTTAAACAATGATTTTGTCCTGAATGCAAATGATATGCCCATAAAGGTAATGTTTATATGAACATTTTGATATCTTATTTGCATTTTTCTGAGTCCATATGAATTAGTTATGAATTTTCAAAGTTTTGGTCAAACGGTCAAAGGGCATTCGAGGGACCTCGATGGAAAAAGTAAGGGCAAAACCGAGCAAGCTCGAAAAGTAAGGGCAAAACCCGTGGGTAGGAACCAACTAGGGGTAAAAATGCAATTGTCCCCATAAATAAAACCCTGGCTAGAGGGGCCATAGCCCCCGCACAGCCCCGTTGTTACCCTGATCCGTCGCTAAAACTAGTATAAATAACAACTGCTTGTTCCTCAAAAAAATTGCGCGACTTGCTGGGTCCCTGGTGTCAGCCGCTCGTAGTGTAATTCTCTTGTTTATTGACTACGTTGACAATGGCGTGAGCCCCAGATGTCCAACAATTAGGAGGAACCATATTTTTGGGCTTGTACTATAGAGGCACCTGCTTGCATACTGCCATGACGCTGGTGGGTCCCTACTGTCATCCTTTCCACATAGAGTCATCTCCTTGTTCCTCTCGGTTGTTGACGATGTTGAAAACACAAGAGGACGGTGCACCGCGCACGGCGAGTGGACCAAGGCCGCAAGGCGGAGGACGACGGAGAGGCCTTGGACGGAACGAACAGGAGCCGTTGAAGATGCGTCGGTCCAGTCACAGGCGGAGAGGGGTACGAGGGTTGACTGGTTCGGGCGCGGGTGCGTGTTGGGGCTGACATCGCCAGAGAATAACAAGACGTGTGGGGGAATAGAGGGAGGGACTGGCCAACGTTGGAGGGTACATACAGTAGGGCGGAGGAGGCGCAGCCAGCCATGGGAGGCGGGAGCAGGCGGAGCCGACGTGGTGGTTTGGTTTGGGTGGCTGGAGGAAGAAGAAGACAAGAGATAGAAGATACACGACAGATGTTGGATGCCAATCCAGCGGCTGGTAGGCAGAATCATTTGTTGACTAGCTAGTAAGTCGACACCACCTTGGATAGGCTATTTCCTCGCGGGTCCCAAATGTCAGAATCCAAATATGTCACGATCATGCAGCCTTTCCTATGAAAATTTACAGCCCATTTGATGTGCTAGTTTGAAATAAGTTTGTGGGTGTTGGTGGGGGCTAATCACTTAGCTTCTGTAATGCACAGTGAGCTCAAGCAGTCGGCGAGAGTGATGTTATTTCCCTTGGTTGGGATTTGTTACAATATTTCACTCTAAATTAAACGAATGGCAAGCCATTTGCCTTGTTTCAAAGAAAATATGACAGTCACAGCCGAGTTGAAAAGGGCAGGAACATCTAACTCCAGCTTACAAACTGTACAAAAGCACGAGGGTTAATTGTTCATCAGGTTTACAAAAAAACAGATTGAAAAGGGTAACAACATCTAACTCCAGCACTGTTTTCGGCAGTCACAGTCAAATGGATCGGTCAGGTCCATAGAATGAACATCCTGGGTCGTAAAATTTACTGGATTATGACCACAATATGTTGTAAATAGAAGCCCGGCACGTTCAGAAGCTCTTTTGCCCACCTGAAACTCCTTTTTTTGCTCTTCGACATACCCATCCGTCAATTCAGTAAATATATGGGCTTTTGAATTGATTTTACTATTTACTAGTGTGGATGGGTTGTTTTGTCTTGGGCCCAGAGAAACAATTACTACTAGTACAGTGGAGACACTCTACAGCTACCCAGAAAAACAAGTACTACTAGTACAGTGGAGACACTCTACCACTTCTGGCTCCTCTAGGTCATTAAAACATCTCCCTCTACTGAATGTCGTTATACTTTTGTTCACCGACATGAGGGCCATGCAGGGCGCGGACCCAAATGCCATCCACCAAATTAGAAGGCAGTATGCAGGCGGAGAGTCACCCCGGTCATAGCGCGGCAGTAACGAGTCGTCGTATCACAAAACCCCACCTCCCCGCAGTCTAAGTTTGACGGATGAAGCAACCATCATTTCACTCTTTGCTGAATCCCCTTCTCCCTCACCGTCTTCAGAAAGGCAACACTCGCATCTGCCACTGTTCTTCTCTCTGAACGAAGGGAAGGTAAGCGGATCCGTGATGTTGGTATATTTCGTTAAGAGAAAAAAAAAGAACTTTTGCAAAGCAGTAACCGATCCTCACTCTCTTTTTTGTTTCATTGTCATTGCGATTGTGTTTTCCTTTTAGTGGTCTCCTAGTATTCATCAGTTTCATGATGGACCAAGGAGAACCAGGCAAAGATCTGCCAATATTGGAGCAAACACGGGAGGCTGATCCCCACGAGACAGAGAGATCCATGAAGATGGAGGAAACCACCGAGCCGACCCCAGATACGATCAAGGCCACTACTGAGATGGTCAACGCCCCGTTTGAGGTTACAGCCCCCGTGGCACTACAGGAGCAGTTTTCCCCCTTCGAGGATGTGTCCCCCCCGCTGAGCTGCCCAAGGTGATTTCCTTCTTTGCCGATCTCGATTGTGGTTTTTCATCTAAGTATGTGGTGATTTTTTTAGAAAAGGAAGTATGTGGTGATTAATAATGCAAAATTTTATTAGCTTCGATGCCATGCTATACACAGTGGTTTAAATAACTTGTGTTTCTTATACTGAAAAGTAATTCAGAATTTGTTTCTGTTTCAATTAGAGCCCTGATGCAGACAAGGATTGTGTGGTTGTACATGTCACTCACTATGAGGCGGATGACCTGAATATACGCACTGGGAAAACAGAGTTCTTAGGCTGTTGGATCCTGGAAGCCATTTGTGGTTATACCAATGAAGAGTTGTATTCCAGCATCACTGTTGTCAGGCGTGTTGTCCAGGGTGTACTGAAGCACAAGAAGTTCAAAGCTACTCCTTCGTTTGTGAGGCATACTGTTCTTGTCAAGCTTACGCAGGAAGATGACATGGCATGCCTCCACAAACAAGTTTATCAGTGGCAAGGCCACAAGGTTGTCTTCATGAAGGTTCACAGGATTGAGCTGCTGCGGGACGTCCTCGATGATGTTCATGGCAAGGTTTGTCTTGTGTCCAACCCAAATGAGATCGAGGCATGAAATAGTTGCCCCAGCTAGTGTTTAATAGTAGTTTGGATTGTGTCTAATTATCCGAACCTTGCCTGTTATCGACCCCTCTGGGGCTAATACTCTGTTTGAATCCGTCTATGGGAACTGCTGCTACTTTTGTGTGCCCGTGAATCATGTGAGAACCATCATAATTGTTGTCGAAACAGATGCGTCCTCACTAGTATTTTCATGAATATGGCATGGTAAGACATAAGTTGTCACGGTTTACCATACGAGCAGTGTGTGTTTTGATGAAATAGAGCACTCGTTAGAGAACCATGCGCCGACGTATACATAAGTACTTGTAAACACTGTTGGTGCTACCCCACTTGTAAGCAGTTGTGCAAAACACGGCATATTGGCTCAGCTCGCTTCAACACTAGGCTATCGACCAACTAACAATCAACAATCTGTTGTCTGACATATAAGCCACTAGGTATCTTGTTACAGTGGTTCATGCAATTAATTGAGGCCACAATGTAATAAATTCCAAAAGTTCACACGCTAGTCCAGCGCTCATGTGGAACACTCACATTAAACTCGTCTTCATAAAAAACTTGAAAAGCATAAGTTAAGCAATTTTATACATCTCAATGATTCATAGAACATAACAAACATATACTAGTTCACAGCAAAAGACAAAGTTGTGAGAAGGTTTACAAATCAGGAAAAAAAACAAGCAAGGCTTCTCTGAGCAAAGGGCCTCCCGGCAAGCTTAAATTTCCTGGAGTTCACTCTGGTTTTTTCTTGTTGCCACCATCCAGGGTTAGGTTCTCTCATTCTAGAATAACCAATTATAAGTGTGGTCTCAGCTAGAATGCTGAACTGAACCATGCAGTGTACTGACCAGCTGAAATGCTTGTGCATTCCACTAAATTTAAGCGCCGCTATTTGCAGAAATAAGCAGACCACAATGCCTCTTGTCCGCGCACCTGTCCAAAAAACCGTCGTGTAGCCATGCCAGCTAGTCCTCGGTCCATGGATGAACTGGTAGAAAGTGCATTCCGGACTAGGATGCAGTTGTTTTCGCTCGTCCCTGCACTACAATCAGGAAGTAAAACATACGAATCAGCTTCTTTTAGATTGCGTTGGTCATTCTACCTTAGTTACTACCAATGTAGGGATACCTTGAAGACGGAGGTTAGACGATGGCAACGAGGGATAGCCATCTCATTTTGCGCAGTTGTACTAAAACTAAGGTGTGTGCTTTTGATTGCACGGATAGAAACGATACGGAGACAGACATCCCGAAACGATATGGAGATAGACATCCATGTTTGTGCAAATACAAAATACGGTTATTTAAGCAGTGACAGATATTACGAGTTTCCCCCGTTTCCTCTTAGAACCAAGTCCTAGATTCATACTACAGCTTTCCCACTTTCTTCCCTGTTTGAACCAACGCTTTGAGTCGACTGTATGAACTAGCTTTACTTCTAATAATAGTAGAAGTCTAGGTGGCTTTGGAACAGCGGATGGAAGTAGAAAAGGATCCACACGAAGGGAGCTGGGGCAGTAGAGCAAGGCAGGTTTCGAAGGAATATATACCTGAGGGTCGTCAGCATGTGGCAAAGACAACGTCGGGAGGCCGCATCTTGGCCAAAATACCGTAGGGAGGAAGAAGGGGTCAGAGGCCCTCCCGAGCCAGCGCTCTCTCGGAGAGAATGGCACGGCCGCCGATCGGGACGCGCGGTCAGCCGTTGGTCTCCTCCCTCACCGCCGACGACAGCGTGAACGATGCACCTACACCCCTGCCTCGGTCGAGGTTGTCCGGCCGGATTTGTGACCAGCCGTGAGCCGAGAGAGAGTGTGGCCACCTATGTGTTGCTTAGATCTGGAGAGCATGAGAGAGTGAACGAGAGGAACCCTAGTAAATCAAGCGCTAAGGCTCCTGCTTTTATATATAGTGGAGTAATTTTGTTATACTAGCTTCAAAAAAATGCGCTCCTACGTGTACCCACGAGTGGGTGTCAGAGAACTAGTGCGTGCATGCACCGCTTCTCTTCGTGAGAGTACAATATACTATGCCCAAAGAACGTTCTCCGCAAGAGTAATACTATAAGTGTGTGACGTGTGAGCTAAAATAAAATGTGCGCGTCGTCTTTTGTTTTTTAGAAGTTCTGAGGGTAGGGTGTGAAGAGCACATATGTGCATGACGTCTACCTGCAGATAGACGGTGGGTGCGACGTGCGAGTCTGCGAGAGGACTCGAGAGAGTCGTGACTCATGAGGGTGCGTGTGCGTGAGAGAGAGGGGGGCACGTATCAATGCAATGCATGTGTCCGTAAATCATTATCCGACAAACGTTCGCCACAAGCCTTTTCCTGACGAACATCATAAGAACCATTAGATCGGCATCCGACAGTGTCAGTTTTGCCATGTCATTTCACAGAACAGCCACTCCTCCTACACACAAATCTTCCACGTGAGTGTTAGCAACTGTCGTATGCTCCCTCCGTTCTGAAATGCAGTGCATATAGCTTTATTGAAAATTCGAACCTCGCAAACTTTTTCCGAGTTTTCGTGTACCAAATTGCACATGTAGAATACCATGTATATATCATTTCATTCATCTTCGAGAGGTAACTATAAAGATGGGTGAGGATTCTACAAAGAAAGACCATCGTATCACCCGCAACAATTTCAAGCATCCTTTAGTGTCGAGGAATATCATAGGAACTCTATAAGATATGATTTTTATAGGATTTTTTCCTTTAGAGCCAATTGGTTCATAGGAATAGATTCATATACTCCACATTTCAAAGGAAATAAACATGATATCATTTCTATAGCTTTAGAGCCACTTGGTTCATATGAATGGATTCCTATACTCCCTTAATTTCAAAGGAAAATAAACATTAGCGTATATTCAATAGAAAAGTTCCAATGATATGCACCAAATTACATCTCTTTTCTAATCCCTCCTCATAGGAATTGAGATACATGTCATCTCTAGATTCAATAGAAAAGTTCCTATGGTGTGAACCAAATGACATCTCTTTTCCAATCCCTACTCATAGGAACTGAGATGCTCCATGTCATCTCTTTCCCTATAACTTACATGTATACATCTTCTATTCCTAAATAGATAGTACAACCCACTAGTAGCTTTTTTCCAAAACATGCAACTATGGCACAAGAACTATATAGTGTGGCAATAACTTTGAAAGATGGTCGCTAGATGAAGCTAACCCGACAGTGCAAAGATAGGCAAATCCGAGCACCACTGGCTGTTGGATATCATCAACATTCCACTAGATCTACCACATGTACAATTTAGAAGACTCCATGGTTGAACTTAATGAAGGAAATATGCCCTAGAGGCAATAATAAAGTTATTATTTATTTCCTTATATCATGATAAATGTTTATTATTCATGCTAGAATTGTATTAACCGGAAACATAATACATGTGTGAATACATAGACAAACAGAGTGTCACTAGTATGCCTCTACTTGACTAGCTCGTTAATCAAAGATGGTTATGTTTCCTAACCATGAACAAAGTGTTGTTATTTGATTAACGAGGTCACATCATTAGTTGAATGATCTGATTGACATGACTCATTCCATTAGCTTAGCACCCGATCGTTTAGTATGTTGCTATTGCTTTCTTCATGACTTATACATGTTCCTATGACTATGAGATTATGCAACTCCCGTTTACCGGAGGAACACTTTGGGTACTACCAAATGTCACAACGTAACTGGGTGATTATAAAGGAGTACTACAGGTGTCCCCGAAGGTACATGTTGGGTTGGCGTATTTCGAGATTAGGTTTTGTCACTCCGAATGTCGAAGAGGTATCTCTGGGCCCTCTCAGTAATGCACATCACTTAAGCCTTGCAAGCATTGCAACTAATGAGTTAGTTGCGGGATGATGTATTACAGAACGAGTAAAGAGACTTGCCGGTAACGAGATTGAACTAGGTATTGGATACCGGCGATCAAATCTCGGGCAAGTAACATACCGATGACAAAGGGAACAACGTATGTTGTTATGCGGTCTGACCGATAAAGATCTTCGTTGAATATGTAGGAGCCAATATGGGCATCCAGGTCCCGCTATTGGTTATTGACCGGCGATGTGTCTCAGTCATGTCTACATTATTCTCGAACCGTAGGGTCCGCACGCTTAACGTTACGATGACAGTTATTATGAGTTTATGCATTTTGATGTACCGAAGTTAGTTTGGAGTCCTGGATGTGATCACGGACATGACGAGGAGTCTCGAAATGGTCGAGACATAAAGATTGATATATTGGAAGCCTATATTTGGACATCGGAAGTGTTCCGGGTGAAATCGGGATTTTACCGGAGTACCGGGAGGTTACCGGAACCCCCCGGGAGCCATATGGGCCTTAATGGGCTTTAGTGGAAAGGAGAAAGGGGCAGCCCAAGATGGCCGCGCGCCTCCCCCCTCCCCTAGTCCTATTAGGACTAGGAGAGGTGGCCGGCCCCCCTCTCTCTCTTTCCCCCTCGGGGAATCCTAGTCCAACTAGGATTGGGGGGGAGTCCTACTCCCGGAAGGAGTAGGACTCCTCCTGCGCCCTCCTCCTGGCCGGCGGCCCCCTCCCCCTTGGCTCCTTTATATACGGAGGCAGGGGCACCTCTAGACACACAAGTTGATCCACGTGATCGTTCCTTAGCCGTGTGCGGTGCCCCCTGCCACCATATTCCACCTCGGTCATATCGTTGTAGTGCTTAGGCGAAGCCCTGCGTCGGTAGAACATCAAGATCGTCACCACGCCGTCGTGCTGACGGAACTCCTCCCCGACACTTTGCTGGACCGGAGCCCGGGGATCGTCATTGAGCTGTACGTGTGCTAAGAACTCGGAGGTACCGGAGTAACGGTGCTTGGATCGGTCGGATCGTGAAGACGTACGACTACTTCCTCTACGTTGTGTCAATGCTTCCGTAGTCGGTCTACGTGGGTACGTAGACAACACTCTCCCCTCTCGTTGCTATGCATCACCATGATCTTGCGTGTGCGTAGGAAATTTTTTGAAATTACTGCGTTCCCCAACAGTGGCATCCGAGCCTAGGTTTTATGGTTTAATGTTATATGCACGAGTAGAACACAAGTGAGTTGTGGGCGATATAAGTCATACTGCCTACCAGCATGTCATACTTTGGTTCGGCGGTATTGTTGGACGAGACGACCCGGACCAACATTACGCATACGCTTACGCGAGACCAGTTCCCCCGACGTGCTTTGCACATAGGTGGCTTGCGGGCGACTGTCTCTCCAACTTTAGTTGAACCGAGTGTGGCTACGCCCGGTCCTTGCGAAGGTTAAAACGGAGTCTATTTGACAAACTATCGTTGTGGTTTTGATGCGTAGGTGAGATTGGTTCTTACTTAAGCCCATAGCAGCCATGTAAAACTTGCAACAGCAAAGTAGAGGACGTCTAACTTGTTTTTGCAGGGCATGTTGTGATGTGATATGGCCAAGACATGATGCTAAATTTTATTGTATGAGATGATCATGTTTTGTAACCGAGTTATCGGCAACTGGCAGGAGCCATATGGTTGTCGCTTTATTGTATGCAATGCAATCGCGATGTAATGCTTTACTTTATTACTAAGCGGTAGTGATAGTCGTAGAAGCATAAGATTGGCGAAACGACAACGATGCTACGATGGAGATCAAGGTGTCATGCCGGTGACGATGGTGATCATGACGGTGCTTCGGAGATGGAGATCACAGGCACAAGATAATGATGGCCATATCATATCATTTATATTGATTGCATGTGATGTTTATCTTTTATGCATCTTATCTTGCTTTGATTGACGGTAGCATTATAAGATGATCTCTCACTAAATTATCAAGAAGTGTTCTCCCTGAGTATGCACCGTTGCGAAAGTTCTTCGTGCTGAGACACCACGTGATGATCGGGTGTGATAGGCTCTATGTTCAAATACAACGGGTGCAAAACAGTTGCACACGCGGAATACTCAGGTTATACTTAGCGAGCCAAGCATATACAGATATGGCCTCAGAACACGGAGACCAAAAGGTTGAGCATGAATCATATAGTAGATATGATCAACATAGTGATGTTCACCAATGAAACTACTCCATCTCATGTGATGATCGGACATGGTTTAGTTGATTTGGATCACGTGATCACTTAGAGGATTAGAGGGATGTCTATCTAAGTGGGAGTTCTTAAGTAATATGATTAATTGAACTTAAATTTATCATGAACTTAGTCCCTGATAGTATCTTGCTTGTTTATGTTAATTGTAGATAGATGGCTCGTGCTGTTGTTCCGTTGAATTTTAATGCGTTCCTTGAGAAAGCAAAGTTGAAAGATGATGGTAGCAATTACACGGACTGGGTCCGTAACTTGAGGATTATCCTCATTGTTGCACAAAAGAATTACGTCCTGGAAGCACCGCTGGGTGCCAGGCCTGCTGCTGGAGCAACCCTAGATGTTATGAACGTCAGGCAGAGCAAAGCTGATGACTACTCGATAGTTCAGTGTGCCATGCTTTACGGCTTAGAATTGGGACTTCAACGACGTTTTGAACGTCATGGAGCATATGAGATGTTCCAGGAGTTGAAGTTAATATTTCAAGCAAATGCCCGGATTGAGAGATATGAAGTCTCCAATAAGTTCTATAGCTGCAAGATGGAGGAGAACAGTTCTGTCAGTGAGCATATACTCAAAATGTCTGGGTATAATAATCACTTGATTCAATTGGGAGTTAATCTTCCAGATGATTGCATCATTGACAGAATTCTCCAATCACTGCCACCAAGCTACAAGAGCTTCGTGATGAACTATAATATGCAAGGGATGAACAAGACTATTCCCGAGCTCTTGGCAATGCTGAAAGCTGCGGAGGTAGAAATCAAGAAGGAGCATCAAGTGTTGATGGCCAATAAGACCACTAGTTTCAAGAAAAAGGGCAAAGGGAAGAAGAAGGGGAACTTCAAGAAGAACGGCAAGCAAGTTGCTGCTCAAGAGAAGAAACCCAAGTCTGGACCTAAGCCTGAAACGGAGTGCTTCTACTGCAAGCAGACTGGTCACTGGAAGCGGAACTGCCCCAAGTATTTGGCGGATAAGAAGGATGGCAAGGTGAACAAAGGTATATGTGATATACATGTTATTGATGTGTACCTTACCAATGCTCGCAGTAGCACCTGGGAATTTGATATTGGTTCTGTTGCTAATATTTGCAACTCGAAACAGGGACTACGGGTTAAGCGAAGATTGGCTAAGGACGAGGTGACGATGCGCGTGGGAAACGGTTCCAAAGTCGATGTGATCGCGGTCGGCATGCTACCTCTACATCTACCTTCGAGATTAGTATTAGACCTAAATAATTGTTATTTGGTGCCAGCGTTGAGCATGAACATTATATCTGGATCTTGTTTAATGCGAGACGGTTATTCATTTAAATCAGAGAATAATGGTTGTTCTATTTATATGAGTAATATCTTTTATGGTCATGCACCCTTGAAGAGTGGTCTATTCTTATTGAATCTCAATAGTAGTAATACACATATTCATAATGTTGAAGCCAAAAGATGCAGAGTTGATAATGATAGTGCAACTTATTTGTGGCACTGCCGTTTAGGTCATATCGGTGTAAAGCACATGAAGAAACTCCATACTGATGGACTTTTGGAACCACTTGATTATGAATCACTTGGTACTTGCGAACCGTGCCTCATGGGCAAGATGACTAAAACACCGTTCTCCGGTACTATGGAGAGAGCAACAGATTTGTTGGAAATCGTACATACAGATGTATGTGGTCCAATGAATATTGAGGCTCGTGGAGGATATCGTTATTTTCTCACCTTCACAGATGACTTAAGCAGATATGGGTATATCTACTTAATGAAACACAAGTCTAAAACATTTGAAAAGTTCAAAGAATTTCAGAGTGAAGCTGAAAATCATCGTAACAAGAAAATAAAGTTTCTACGATCTGATCGTGGAGGAGAATATTTGAGTTACGAGTTTGGTGTACATTTGAAAAATTGTGGAATAGTTTCGCAACTCACGCCACCCGGAACACCACAGCGTAATGGTGTGTCCGAACGTCGTAATCGTACTTTACTAGATATGGTGCGATCTATGATGTCTCTTACTGATTTACCGCTATTGTTTTGGGGATACGCTCTAGAGACGGCCGCATTCACGTTAAATAGGGCACCATCAAAATCCGTTGAGATGACGCCTTATGAACTGTGGTTTGGCAAGAAACCAAAGTTGTCGTTTCTGAAAGTTTGGGGCTGCGATGCTTATGTGAAAAAGCTTTAACCTGATAAGCTCGAACCCAAATCGGAGAAATGTGTCTTCATAGGATATCCAAAGGAAACTATTGGATACACCTTCTATCACAGATCCGAAGGCAAGACTTTTGTTGCTAAATTCGGAAACTTTCTAGAGAAGGAGTTTCTCTCGAAAGAAGTGAGTGGGAGGAAAGTAGAACTTGACGAGGTAACTGTACCTGCTCCCTTACTGGAAAGTAGTACATCATAGAAAAACTGTCTTAGTGACACCTACACCAGTTAGTGAGGAAGCTAATGATAATGATCATGAAACTTCAGATCAAGATACTACTGAACCTCGTAGATCAACCAGAGTGAGATCCGCGCCAGAGTGGTACGGTAATCCTATTCTGGAAGTCATGCTACTAGATCATGATGAACCTACGAACTATGAAGAAGCGATGGTGAGCCCAGATTCCGCAAAATGGCTTGAAGCCATGAAATCTGAGATGGGATCCATGTATGAGAACAAAGTATGGACTTTGGTTGACTTGCCCGATGATCGGCAAGCGATTAAGAATAAATGGATCTTCAAGAAGAAGACTTACGCTGACGGTAATGTTACTGTCTACAAAGCTCGATTGTCGCAAAAGGTTTTCGACAAGTTCAAGGGGTTGACTACGATGAGACCTTCTCACCCATAGCGATGCTTAAGTCTGTTCGAATCATGTTAGCAATTGCCGCATTTTATGATTATGAAATTTGGCAAATGGATGTCAAAACTGCATTCCTGAATGGATTTCTGGAAGAAGAGTTGTATATGATGCAACCAGAAGGTTTTGTTGATCCAAAGGGAGCTAACAAAGTGTGCAAGCTCCAGCGATCCATTTATGGACTGGTGCAAGCCTCTCGTAGTTGGAATAAACGCTTTGATAGTGTGATCAAAGCATTTGGTTTTATACAGACTTTCGGAGAAGCCTGTATTTACAAGAAAGTGAGTGGGACCTCTGTAGCATTTCTGATATTATATGTGGATGACATATTACTAATTGGAAATGATATAGAATTTCTGGATAGCATAAAGGGATACTTGAATAAGAGTTTTTCAATGAAAGACCTCGGTGAAGCTGCTTACATATTAGGCATAAAGATCTATAGAGATAGATCAAGACGCTTAATTGGACTTTCACAAAGCACATACCTTGACAAGATTTTGAAGAAGTTCAAAATGGATCAAGCAAAGAAAGGGTTCTTGCCTGTGTTACAAGGTGTGAAGTTGAGTCAGACTCAATGCCCGACCACTGCAGAAGATAGAGAGAAAATGAAAGATGTTCCCTATGCTTCAGCCATAGGCTCTATCATGTATGCAATGCTGTGTACCAGACCTGATGTGTGCCTTGCTATAAGTTTAGCAGGGAGGTACCAAAGTAATCCAGGAGTGGATCACTGGACAGCGGTCAAGAACATCCTGAAATACCTGAAAAGGACTAAGGATATGTTTCTTGTATATGGAGGTGACAAAGAGCTCATCGTAAAAGGTTACGTTGATGCAAGCTTTGACACTGATCCGGAGGATTCTAAATCGCAAACCGGATACGTGTTTACATTAAACGGTGGAGCTGTCAGTTGGTGCAGTTCTAAACAAAGCGTCGTAGCGGGATCTACATGTGAAGCGGAGTACATAGCTGCTTCGGAAGCAGCGAACGAAGGAGTCTAGATGAAGGAGTTCATATCTGATCTAGGTGTCATACCTAGTGCATCGGGTCCAATGAAAATCTTCTGTGACAATACTGGTGCAATTGCCTTGGCAAAGGAATCCAGATTTCACAAGAGAACCAAGCACATCAAGAGACGCTTCAATTCCATCCGGGATCTAGTCCAGGTGGGAGACATAGAGATTTGCAAGATAGATACGAATCTGAATGTTGCAGATCCGTTGACTAAGCCTCTTCCATGAGCAAAACATGATCAGCACCAAGGCTCCATGGGTGTTAGAATCATTACTGTATAATCTAGATTATTGACTCTAGTGCAAGTGGGAGACTGAAGGAAATATGCCCTAGAGGCAATAATAAAGTTATTATTTATTTCCTTATATCATGATAAATGTTTATTATTCATGCTAGAATTGTATTAATCGGAAACATAATACATGTGTGAATACATAGACAAACAGAGTGTCACTAGTATGCCTCTACTTGACTAGCTCGTTAATCAAAGATGGTTATGTTTCCTAACCATGAACAAAGTGTTGTTATTTGATTAACGAGGTCACATCATTAGTTGAATGATCTGATTGACATGACCCATTCCATTAGCTTAGCACCCGATCGTTTAGTATGTTGCTATTGCTTTCTTCATGACTTATACATGTTCCTATGACTATGAGATTATGCAACTCCCGTTTACCGGAGGAACAGTTTGGGTACTACCAAACATCACAATGTAACTGGGTGATTATAAAGGAGTACTACAGGTGTCCCCGAAGGTACATGTTGGGTTGGCGTATTTCGAGATTAGGTTTTGTCACTCCGAATGTCGGAGAGGTATCTCTGGGCCCTCTCGGTAATGCGCATCACTTAAGCCTTGCAAGCATTGCAACTAATGAGTTAGTTGCGGGATGATGTATTACGGAACGAGTAAAGAGACTTGTCGGTAACGAGATTGAACTAGGTATTGGATACCGACGATCGAATCTCGGGCAAGTAACATACCGATGACAAAGGGAACAACGTATGTTGTTATGCGGTCTGACCGATAAAGATCTTTGTTGAATATGTAGGAGCCAATATGGGCATCCAGGTCCCGCTATTGGTTATTGACCGGAGATGTGTCTCAGTCATGTCTACATTATTCTCGAACCGTAGGGTCCGCACGCTTAATGTTACGATGACAGTTATTATGAGTTTATGCATTTTGATGTACCGGAGTTAGTTCAGAGTCCCGGATGTGATCACGGACATGACGACGAGTCTCAAAATGGTCAAGACATAAAGATTGATATATTGGAAGCCTATATTTGGACATCGGAAGTGTTCCGTGTGAAATCAGGATTTTACCGGAGTACCGGGAGGTTACCGGAACCCCCCGGGAGCCATATGGGCCTTAATGGGCTTTAGTGGAAAGGAGAAAGGGGCAGCCCAAGATGGCCGCGCGCCTCCCCCCTCCCCTAGTCCTATTAGGACTAGGAGAGGTGGCCGGCCCCCCTCTCTCTCTTTCCCCCTCGGGGAATCCTAGTCCAACTAGGATTGGGGGGGGAGTCCTACTCCCGGAAGGAGTAGGACTCCTCCTGCGCCCTCCTCCTGGCCGGCGGCCCCCTCCCCCTTGGCTCCTTTATATACAGAGGCAGGGGGCACCTCTAGACACACAAGTTGATCCACGTGATCGTTCCTTAGCCGTGTGCGGTGCCCCTGCCACCATATTCCACCTCGGTCATATCGTTGTAGTGCTTAGGCGAAGCCCTACATCGATAGAACATCAAGATCATCACCACGCCGTCATGCTGACGGAACTCCTCCCCGACGCTTTGCTGGATCAGAGCCCGGGGATCGTCATCGAGCTGTACGTGTGCTAAGAACTCAGAGGTGCCGGAGTAACGGTGCTTGGATCGGTCGGATCGTGAAGACGTACGACTACTTCCTCTATGTTGTGTCAACGCTTCCATAGTCGGTCTGCGTGGGTACGTAGACAACACTCTCCCCTCTCGTTGCTATGCATCACCATGATCTTGCGTGTGCGTAGGAAAAATTTTGAAATTACTGCGTTCCCCAACACTTAAGCATAATGCACAAACCTCAAAACACAAGCACTTCTCCTTTGTTCTAGAATCTTCTGTATCATAATTGATTGTTTTTTCTAAATGAATTGCCATTATTTTTTTTACTTTATGATTTACAATGCATAACCCCATGAATCTTAACATTTTTATAAAACTAATTGATTTTGAATGAGATGAACTATAAGGACTAAACGAACATCTACATCATGCATATATGACTTAAAGCTTTACATGCTATAGTGTGTATTTATTCATAATTTGGTTTCGAAATCTCATGCGTTCAATACATGTGTACCTTACTAGTTTTGAGTAGAGTAGCAAATTTCACGTGGCCCCGGGTATATCAAAATGCAGGGCCCATGCATCATTGCCTTTCGGTCGAACCTACATCCACAATTTTTTGTACGTACTATATCTCCACTGGTCCCCGAACCCAAAATGCTGCCTCATTCCCATAAAACCAAGCGGCCCACACATATTTAAGGCGTCGACTCGAACCCGTTTACTACGACGTGGCCCCGCACGCCGTAGTACTCCTACAAACCCTACCGCCACACTCATCATCGGTTTTCTTCAAGAGGACAAGGGAGAAGCCGATTTATAGTGGAGGCGCTTTCAAAAAAAGGATCTGTAGTGGAGACCCCTACCCTAGGGTGCCCTAGGTAGCTGCCGCACGCATCATTATTTTCTCTTTTCTTTATGCTCTTGCGCCCTAGAGTGAAATGATGGTTGCTTCGTCCGTCCAACTTAATGCGGGAAAGGTGGGGCTTTGTGATTTGACCCCTCATCGCTCATTTTCTACTACTGCGGCGCTACGATCGGGGTGCCCCCAATTCCAACCGCTGCTCCGAACTATAATTTGGTGCATCACACGTGGAACAAGACGGTGCATGAGCCACATGTCGGCCAAAGGGGTCCTGTTAAGTGTGTCGCCATTTCGTGTGTGGACTGACCCTGCTTGAGTTGCTACGCCAACACGACAGGAGCAGCCTACCACTTGGTTTTGTACCTTGGTGAATCCCGGCTATATTGATCTAAAAAGATATGTGGTGAACTACCCTCTCTGTCTCGGTTTTTTTATTTTTAGGCATCTCGGTTTATAGGGCCTGCACGTAGTTCTAGGTCATCCATTTGACTAACTAAATATGAGTTACTATGTCACAAAAAGTATATCATTGGACTCTTAAGTGGATGTAGTTGTATTTAAAAGTCGAGGGCGGGGCTTTTCCTGCACGGTAGGCAGGGCAGTTCCGCCTAGTCGGTTCGACAGAGACGCGAGAAGACAAGGGAGTAGGTTGCTGCAAACGTAGGGTTGTGTGATTTGACAGCGAGTTACTGTTGGACAGGTGAGGCCCCGTGATTTGACTTGCCATTATCATTTTAACTGCGGCGCTACGACCGGCGTGAGTCTCACGATTCCTGACCAACTCCATACAGGTGCCTCTCCCAATGCTCCACCATGTAGTAGAGGCTGGCTCTTGCATGAGAGCCCACTTCTCCACTTTTTCCTTGCCTCTCTTTCCTCCACATATGCAAAAATGCCATGTAAAGCGCACTATTGTGCTTACTTTTACTTGCTTCTACAGGTGCTTAAGCTTGCCACATAGGCATAAAGTCTGATGTGACAAGTTAATCAAGAAGAGAGAGACTAGTTTGGTGACCCAAGGAAGGAACGGTGCTAAGCGCATGTACCTAGGTGAAAAGACAATTTTGAGTCTATAGCTAAGTAAATGAAGCAAACTTACCAACACCATTTCATTGGAAGAGGTCACTTCTTGGCAAATGCAATAAATACTAGTACTCCTTGTGTCCCATAATATAAGAACGCTTTGGCACTACACTAGTGTCAAAAACGTTCTTATATTATGGGATGGAGGGAGTACAAAGAAAGAGATAGAGAGGAGTAAAAAATACACTTATAGCCAACCTTATAGCCAACCTTGTTGTAGTATGAGGGACTAAGTGATGACTATGTATGACATGCCAACATCAGATAGCCTAATGTACCGTGTTAAATCTCCAAGGGCGCGACCGCGCGAGCGACGCGACGGTCGTGGTAGGCGCGACCATGATATGGGCTGCTGGCAGCCCTTGGATCTGAGATCAAATGGTCGCATGCTAAGTTGCTGAAAATTTCCAGAATAACCCTCCAGGATAGGATATTCACACATAGGTCTAGAATCACTCCATGCAACTGTTCGATCTTAGATCCAAGGGCTCTCGGAAGCCTGTATCATGGGAGAATGGAAAGCCACTACCCTGCCGTTCGCACGCTGGCAGTTCGCTCCTACTCGTCCCCGCACGTCCTTCAATACTACGGTGGTTCGCTCCTAGTCGTCCCGTCCATTCACATTACGACAGTTCCACTAATCCTAACCCTCCTCCCAAATCCATGGCGTCCCAAATCTCCACGATCGGTGGTGAGTACAAGGTTAGAACCATCACCGGCGATGAGTTCGACGTCATCTACACCCGTCCTTCCGCGACGGTGAAAGGATGCCTTTCTCGCTTCAGACGCATGTTCAAAAACTCAGATGATGAGTGGGTCACTGGGCTAGATGTTGAGCACACCACAGTCCTGGGACCAGAGAAGGATCTAAAGGACGAAGAGAGGAAGAAGCCCGTCGTGATCCAGGTTTGCGTACATAACGTTTGCTTGGTCTACCACATATGCCATGCCGACGTTGAGTGCCAGGATTTTAAGAACTTCCTCAAGGACAAAACAGTGAAATTCGTTACTATAGACTTTAAGAATGACAAAGAAGTCCTCGGATAGGCCTCGTTGTAGGCAACCCCTTCGACCTCCAGAAGAATCGGCTGGTGCCCTCTCGTCAGCCTTCAATGCTGACCCTGGCAGGAGCCATGGTTCATCCTTCGTACCGTAAACTGGAGAAACCTCATTACACGTTTCATCGTCATGCATGGCAGCGGAATGTACTAGATATAGACCACATCGACTACGCTGCAATGGATGGCTACCTTTGTTTCAATATCTACAAGGGTTGGATGAAGAGCAATAGCCAAGTGTGCGGTTCAAGCAAAGAAGTATTGGCCAAGAGGGAGAGGGACAAGGACGAAGTCGAGGACGTGGACGAGGACTCCGAGTAAGGTGGCAGTGTCGTTGCTCATGGTGGTACTAAACTTCTAATGCAGTGTCTACCAGATTAGTTGCATAGTTTAATTTCAGGTGTGCTTAGTTTAATTTGAGGGGTGTGTTGTGCTAAGCCCCCAGCAGAACTATGTTATGTTTCTTCTCGTTACTTTAACTCTTCAGTATGTACATACTACTAGTATTTCTTTAATAGAATTTAGCACCCCAATTAAGCACGTACTAGCTTTTTTAACAGTACTATATGCATAATTTGGCGACGAGCGCTCTCTATATGTACCACCTTTTTTTTAATTTCAATTTTTGCTCCATGGCGCAATCCACCGATAGTACTACTGTACAAAAGTATACATTTTTTAAAAGGGTAGAGTACTGTTCATCACATATATAGCCAGTTAAATTCTCAACCTAGAACGACGTGCATGCCATGTAGTAAACCGATACGGAGGAAGTATAGTAAAAATGAGGTGATTTGAGATGATGGCGGGAGAGCATGGCCTGTCATGCGGTCCCACGTGTCATTATGTACCAAGGCAATGCGCGTGTCCCTCTTGAGGCAGAAGCAATACTACGTGGTTTGAGATGATGGCGAACCGAAGTGTGAAATAATGGTTGCTTCGTCCGTCTGGGAAGGTGCGTCATTGTGATTTGACGTCTCATTGCTCATTACTACTGCTGGGCCGGTACGAGTGGGGTGCGTCCCCCCTACTGTTCTGCACTGTTATTTGGTGCTTGACACGTCGACCCGGTTGCTATATGTCCCACATGTCGGCGACGGGAAGTACAGAATTCATGAAAGGGAGCATCGACGGAGGAGTACACTACAGAATTCATGAAAGGGAGCGACTTAGTTTTGGAAAAATCTGTTTTTACGGAGTACGTACCCACTAGGGTTTGTAGGGCTCATCTAAAAAACATTCGTTTTTCTGTTTGATAAGTCTCAATTCTACTATACCAGTAGTAGTACCATTACATGTTTGATTTCGAGGTGCATTAGATCACCCGACGCAAGCAGTGTCAAGAGGAAACTAACCAATGCATGTACAAGTTCATGGAAATTTAGTGGTCATTCATGCATTCATTCTAATTAATGCCTCGGTGTACGTGCGCGGGTGTGGTTGGGAAAGAGACGGGAAAGAGACGGGAGTACGTGCGTCGTGTGTGCACCTCTTCTCTTCGTGCACGTCCCCCACCTACGTGTGTGTGTGTGTGAGAGATACAAACCTAGACATAATGCGTCGTCCATCCCCATGCCTCCGCCCAGTCCGACCACCAGTCACCACCACGCCCCACTCCTCCTCACCTTATCTCTCATCTTTCTCCCTCCATTTTTATATACAAGGGGCCACTATCAAAATTACAATTTGCAGATATACAAGGCCACTAATACTAATCGATGCAATATTAATGGTGTTTGCCTCGTGGTACTAGCAAAGGAGGACATTAATTATCCCTTGCATGCATGCGGGAGTTTGTAAAAAAATGCATCTTGATGTTCCGTGCAATGCACGAGCATCTTGCTAGTCCATGAAAACAACACATGGCAAAATTCCACAGCGAACGAGGGATTTGAATCTGTTGGGAGGGGTTGTTTCGATCTTGCCCTGGGTAGCCAAAATATTGGCGACCCTTTTGTCCACCGGTGCCTTTGCCACCGATGAACGAGGAATGGCTCGGGTGCTCATGCTGTCATGCATCCTCCAGCGCGCATGTTGGATATGAGCTCACACGAGCTGTGTTTTTTGTCCCACAACGCCGCCCGAGCCGCCTACAGACCGACCGGCGACCCGCAAATTACGCCCACCAACCGTAATCGCACACATTATGATAGCAACTCAACCAACCGGACAAAATTCACACAAACACATAGACAAACTGATATTTCATATAAACAATGACGGAAATCATGTAAAATACCGGATTTTCATACAAACATGACGGATTTCATTACATTCAAATGAACTATGCGGTGCTAGTTATGGACAGCACAGGTATATAATACCTGGCCTAAATGGTCGCTCGCCGATCGATTTGTGTTCCTCATGTCCGGCGGCATGATCACCGGACTGCCGGGAGCCCCGGAGGTATATGCTTCAGCGCAAAGGATGGCTTGCTTCCCCACTGCCCAACTGATATCATTGGCTGGTGCCGAAGATGATGGTGGCCGGCACCGGTTCGAGTTCATCACCGGCCACTACTTCGCATGGCCGGCATCGGCTCGAGTTCATCCTAACATTCCCCTCTTCCGTGGAGCCCATGCGGGGTCGACGAAGGTCCTCGCAACAAAAGGATCCGGCAAGACACCTGCTGTGTACGCCGGCGTCGCCTCCGCGGTGGCCTTCATGGGACCCAAGCGGTGGCCTCCGTGTTCTACTTGTCCTCGATGATGGCGGCGGACGCGGAGGCGCTGGCCACCGACTCGTCGCTCTCCGCGCACCCAGCTTATGTCGCTGCTTGCATGGCGCGGCCGCCGGCATGGGAGTCTCGGCCACAGAAACGGGAGACGCGGTACGAGGCGGCGGCATGGACGGCAGCAACGACACCCGTGCGCCGCTCCTCGTCGAGCTGGCCTGGAGCGGCAAGTTGCTGAACCGCGCGCCGGCTTGGGGCGGCAACTGGCTCCGTCGGGCAAGGGGAGGGAGGTGGATCAGCGAGCTGCATAGCTCGTATCCGGCGGGCTACCCAGCCGGCTTGGATGCGGAATAACTACTCTTCGTTAGCCATTGTAAGAGTGGGCAAAATGGTGGAGGAGATAGGGGAACGGCGGAGGTATGTGGTTCTTGGCCGGCGTTTGGCCTCGTTTAAATAGGAGATTAAACAGAGGGCGGACGGGAGGAGCTCGGCCGGCGTTGCGTTTAACGTCGGCCCAGTCATGAACGGACGTGTGTCCAGAGAGGGTTTCTCGGCTTCCACACGGGCGGGTTTCATGAAGGCATTTGAATGCGGCACGGAGGCGTGTTCAGCCGGGCGTGCCGCGACTGGCACCCTCGAATCTGACCTAGGACACCGCGCCGTTCTTCCACTGACGTATGGGCTCTTTGGGTGCATGGCCTGCATGTCAGTGACCCAACGCAGGCAGCGCACGGCAGAGGAACCTTTGGTGGGCCAGGGCGGTCAGAAGCGGGCATTTCATAAATCGATGATTGTTCATTGAGTGTGACGTCATTTTTTTCATGTAGATAAGCCTACTATGTTGATAGCCCGTTTGATATGTTGTGATTCATAAAGACCGCTGCAAACATCAATGTTCTGCTTATCACAGATAAGATTGATTAATACCCGTAACAATCCATGTCCTTAACAAAGGGTGCATGCACGTATAGGTTGAGCGTGTGTCTTGCGTCGTGTGCTGTGTGCATGCAGGCGTGCGAGTGTTGCATGCGTGCAAGGGTATGTTTCAGTGTTGCATGCATGGGTGCGTACGTGCGTGTGTTCGTGAGTGCATGTGTACGTGTCAGTGTTGCACGCCAGCATGCGTGCGTGTGTACATGTCAGTGTTGCACGCCTACATGCGTGTGTGTCTTGTGTGCGTGCATGTGTACGTGCGGGGTGAGGCTACACGTCAGTCGACTGACTTTTTCATCCCTGGTCATTAGATTTTCCAGCCGTTGGATACAAAATCAAGGGCCTCCAGTTTATCATAAAATTCCACCCCCCGTGAGCCGCCAGCCCCCGCCGCCCGCGGCCGGCCCG